>NC_083700.1:8795557-9104062 GCF_033118175.1 Dama dama | reverse complement strand
TTTCAAAACAGATGTATATTGAACCATTTTAACTCACACTTAGCCCTCATTTCTAGGTCAGTCATCTTCATGAGAGATGGTGGGAAAATAGAACTTTAGATGGAAACTGTTCTGTACTACTGGCCTTAGAGATGCTAGTCACTTGTCATCACATTGGCAGTATGGTTAGTCTGAGACCAATAGTGCTTCTCCCACGGAGCCATTAGAACCTGAGGAGAGCGCATCAGAGATACCGTTTCACCAGGACTCTCTTTAAGGTTGTATCCATTGCTCATTTAAGAATGGGTTAAAATGTGGAGGAAAGATGTACCATTTTCTCCCTTAAAATTTTGTTTTGTTTTGTTTTCAACACATAAACAATGACAGCAGACTATGATATGCTTTTAAGCAAGTCTTTATAATGCAATACTTGTTCTTTGTCTAAAACTCAAATAAAGAATTTTTAAACTTGCTTGGTTTTGTTCTGTATGTAGAAAGAGGAAAAAAAAAAAAAAAAAAGACCCAAAATGAATCTGCAGTGTTAAGTGAATAGTAATGAGAAGGGAAGCCTGACATGGTTTTGTGGCTTGTTACTGTTTAGATGAAACAATTGAACTCTTTTCCACTCTTCTTCCCAACCTGGTTAAGTAAAAGTTTCCTTTATTGTGTCCAAATATTTAAACTACAGTCTTACTAAGGGGAAAAAAATTGTCTAAAAACTCATCCTTTGACATTCTACATCAGAAAACCAAGTTACTCAATCACACCAAAGACCTCTTTTCAGCGTGGAATGACATGTCTCCGTCCATGAAGCTGGTCTATGCAGACAGACAGCACAGAATCCATCTGGGAACAACCAGTGTAAGCATTTACTGAGGACCCAGGGTGTACCTCAAACATTGCTCTATGTTCACTACCTTTTATCTTATCTCAATCCTCCCTACAGTTCGTTTCCTATGATGGGTACCTAACTAATAAGCAGCAGACCCAGTATTTGGACCCAAGCAGTTAAACTCAGTGCATGGATTCTTATTTGCTCTATTGCTCCCCCTCCTGAGGCATAGATCGAGCATAGGTACCTGCCCTAAAGGAGCCTGTGGGGCCAGGTACACAAATATACAAAATTACAGTCACATCAGGGTTCTCTTAGAGGCAAAACTATGTTTCTTTCCTAGGATACCTTATCAGGCTTCTTTGGAAAGTAAGACCTCAAATCCCCTCTTCTGCAGAGAAGGTCAGTGCACGTTGGAGGGTAGGGGCCTGGGCAGCAGAAGAATAAAAGTTATAGGACTTGGTCTCTGGATTCTGGAGCTTCTCAGGGACTCGTGAGAAGATTCCTTGGCCACAGGAAGGCAAAAAGACTTCACACCGCTCAGTGCGCTAAAATGTGAGTCCTCTTCGTTGTCTCAAAAATTCAGTGAAAGCCTGTTGCACACACACCTTTGAATCGGTGTTGTTTGAGGGAGTGAAAGAATGGAAATAGGATGTAATGTGGTCTGACTGGTGCAGAAGAAAAGCTTGCAGACAGTAAAGCAAGATAATTCATAAATGGAAGAGTTGATGAAGCAGCAGAAGTAAACAGGGAAATATCACTCCCCATACCCTTGCCCTCACAGGACCCCACCACCAAATCATTATGGGATTGTCCCTCCAGGACTTCCCACTGTATGTGGGATAGTGTTCAAGCCAATTTTGGGGTCTCAAAGGATAACCACAACTGACATTTGGATTACACAATACATGGTGCCTGAAATAGAGGGCACTTCTAGCATATACTCTGCAGTTTATCAAACTAGACCTTTTCTGTTAGAAATTTAAACCACTTCCAATGTTTTGCTAACCATAGGAAATCTATAGTGTATTACTCACTCCATCACATTCACTCCATCACATTTGGTGTGATCTCCACAATTGCCTGAAGACAGTTCTTCCCTTAGCTGACTTCATGATGATGGTTGATGTGTATAGAAGACTTAACTTGTAGTAGAGATTGTGCTAAGCATTTGTAAGCATTAGTTCACTAAACTGTACAGCAGCCTTATGAAGTAGTTTATCCACAATACAGATGAAAACATGGGCAAAAAAGTTAAGGAACTTGCCTAAGAACTCACAACTAGCACATACCAGAGCTAGGATTTGAAATTATGTCTCAGTTCAGTTCACTTGCTCAGTCATGTCCGAATGTTTGTGACCCCATTGACTGCAGCATGCCAGGCCTCCTTATCCATCACCAACTCCCGGAGTTCACTCAAAATCATGTCCATTGAGTTGGTGATGCCATCCAACCATCTCATCCTCTGTCATCCCCTTCTCCTCCTGCCTTCAATCTTTCCCAGCATCAGGGTCTTTTCAAATGAGTCAGCTCTTTGCATCAGGTGGCAAAGGATTGGAGTTTCAGCTTCAACATCAGTCCTTCCAGTGAACACCCAGGACTGATCTTTAGAATGGACTGGTTGGATCTCCTTGCAGTCCAAGGACTCTCAAGAGTCTTCTCCAGCACCACAGTTCAAAAGCATCAATTCTTTGGTGCTCAGCTTTCTTTATAGTCCAACTCTCACATCCATACATGACTACTGGAAAAACCATAGCCTTGACTAGACGGACATTTTTTGGCAAAGTAATGTCTCTGCTTTTTAATATGCTGTCTAGGTTGGTCATAACTTTTCTTCCAAGGAGCAAGCATCTTTTAATTTCATGGCTGCAGTCACCATCTGCAGTGATTTTGGAGCTCCCCAAAATAAAGTCTGTCACTGTTTCCCCGTCTATTTGCCATGAAGTGATGGGACCAAATGCCATGATCTTAGTTTTCTGAAGGTTGAGCTTTAGCCAGCTTTTTCACTCTCCTCTTTCATTTTCATCAAGAGACTCTTTAGTTCTTCTTCACTTTCTGCAACAAGGGTGGTGTCATCTGCATATCTGAGGTTTTTTATATTTCTCCCGGCAATCTTGATTCCAGCTTGTGCTTCATCCATCCCAGCATTTCTCATGATGTCCTCTGCATATAAGTTAAATCAGCGGGGTGACAATATACAACCTTAACATACTCCTTGTCCTATTTGGAACCAGTCTGTTGTTCCACATCCAGTTCTAACTGTTGCTTCCTGACCTGCATACAGATTTCTCAAGAGGCAGATCAGGTGGTCTGGTAATCCCATCTCTTGAAGAATTTTCCATAGTTTGTGGTGATCCACACAGTCAAAGGCTTTGGCATAGTCAAGAAAGCAGAAGTCAATGTTTTTCAGGAATTCTCTTGCTTTTGCGATGATCCAGCAGATGTTGGCAATTTGATTTGTGGTTCCTCTGCCTTTTCTAAAACCAGCTTGAATATCTGGAAGTTCATGGTTCACATACTGTTGAAGCCTGGCTTGGAGAATTTTGAGCATTACTTTACTAGTGTGTGAGATGAGTGCAGTTGTGCCATAGTTTGAGCATTCTTTGGGATTGCCTTTTTTGGGATTGGAATGAAAACTGACCTTTTCCAGTCCTGTGGCCACTGCTGAGTTTTCCAAATTTGCTGGCATATTGAGCGCAGCACTTTCACAGCATCATCTTTCAGGATTTGAAATAGCTCAATTGGAATTCTATCACCTCCACTAGCTTTGTGCATAGCGATGCTTCCTAAGGCCCACTTGACTTCACATTCCAGGATGTCTGGCTCTAGGTGAGTGATCACACCATTGTGATTATCTGGGTCATGAAGATCTCTTTTTTTGTACAGTTCTTCTGTGTATTCTTGCCACCTCTTCTCAATATCTTCTGCTCTGTTCAGTCCATACCATTTCTGTCCTTTATTGAGCCCATCTTTGCATGAAATGTTCCCTTGGTATCTCTAATTTTCTTGAAGAGATCTCTAGTCTTTCCCATTTCTATTGTTTTCCTCTATTTCTTTTCATTGATCACTGAGGAAGGCTTTCTTATCTCTCCTTGCTATTCTTTGGAACTCTGCATTTAAATAGGTGTGTCTTTCCTTTTCTCCTTTGCCTTTCACTTTTCTTTTCCCAGCTATTTGTAAGGCCTCCTCAGACAACCATTTTGCCTTTTTGCAAAAGGTTGCAAAAGAAAAAGGCCACTTTGCCTTTTTCTTGGGGATGGTCTCGATCACTTCCTCCGTTAAATGTCATGAACCTCTGTCCATCGTTCTTCAGGCACTCTGTCTATCAGATCTTAATCCCTTGAATCTATTTGTCACTTCTCCTGTATAGTCATAAGGCATTTGATTTAGGTCATACCTAAATGTACCTGAATGGTTTTCCCTACTTTTTCAATTTAAGTCTGAATTTTGCAATAAGAAGTTCATGATCTGAGCCACAGTCAGCTCCCAGTTTTGTTTTTGCTTCTCCATCTTTTGCTGCAAAGAATATAATCTGTCTGATTTCGGTGTTGACCATCTGGTGATGTCCATGTGTAGAGTCTTGTGTTGTTGGAAGAGGGTGTTTGCTGTGACCAGTGCTTTCTCTTGGCAAAACTTTATTAGCCTTTGCCCTGCTTCATTCTGTACTCCAAGCCCAAATTATGTCTACCTTGCTTTTAAAGTCACATTCTTTTTACCATAATACACTATCACTCATCCTTTAAAGCCATAAAGGATGTCACAGGAGACAAAGTAGAGACAGAAACAAAGTCACATATCACAGGCAACCAGGGTGCTGAGGCATGTTCAGGAAAGAGGAACAATAGCTAAGAGGCAGAGTCCAGCAATGCCAGTGGATTTTCTGTGAACAATTAATTCCTGCTGAAGGCACATACTCAATGCTTGTTGCATACGGAGCCCACGGTGGGCTGCTGCCCTGCCTCTCCTGGACCTTAATCCTTGTGTTCTTCTTGGGTGAGTTACCCACCGGGGTGAAGACAAGCTGGGTGCTTCCACAATTGAAGGCCCCAGGCTTGGCCAGTCCACCCACTCAGCTCAGGTCAAAGAGCATTCAAGTGTGACCCTTCATCCCCATCCGCAGGGTTTATCCAACTGCCTACTCTTTTGATCACAAGTTCTTTTGTCTTTAGAAAGTTTTCACTGCTGAATTAACTTCTAGTGTGGATGTTAGACTATGAGATGGTGAGAGATACTTTCGTAAGAGATCACTAATCTCCAGATCCAAAACTGAAATGCTTTGGTCCAGAAGAGAGGGACGTATCTTTAAAATAAATGCAACACACCATATTAAGAAATGGGTCATCTTGTTCACTTAACTATGTACAACCCTGTCACTCCTAAAAACTGCTCAGTTAGGAGTAGGGGGACCTTGTGAAGCTAACCAAAAATATTTCCAGTTGTTTACAGGTGTAGCCCAGTTTCTACATACATCAACTGGTTGTTTCAAAGAAAAACTGAGCCTCAGAAGCCTTTCCTGACTCTCATTTCTTAGATGTCCTGCTGGACTTCCAAAGCCTCTCAGGTTATGCACATTGCCCGAGTTCCCAGTGGAACTTGGACTCCTGAGTTGAATTTCCCCATAGCTAGAGTTAGTGGCCCCAGAATTTAAACCTTTGTCACAGATTCTGTGTTGGACTAAGCTCAGGCAGCTACCACCAATCTGTGGGATGCTATATAGATAAACCAGATGATATCCTTGTCCTCAAAGACATGTGAATGATGTCTCTTCCGTGAATCTATGCGGTCACCACTCTGTTCCCACAGAAGAGTAAAGATAATTTCCAGACAAGGTCATGATTTCTGGGCAGGCTGAAAAATAGGTTTAGTTAGACACAAGCTGCTCTCAGGAGAGCTTTGGGATGGAAGATTCATTGACCAGTGTCTTTGCCACGGCCACAGAACTCACCCACTCACTTGGCTGCCAGTCCTAGGACAAACAAGGGTGCATTTCACTGCATTGTCTCTGGTTTCCTGAACATGCTGAAATTCTCTGCTCAGTGACTTGCTTACATCAGACCAACACAATGCCCCCTCTAGCCTGGCAGCCTCAAGCAAGACAGAATTACAGCAACCTCTGCACCACCATGGACAAGGGGGAGAAGGAAGTGGCAACCCACTGCAGTATTCTTGCCTGGAAAATTGCATGGACAGAGGAACCTGGCGGGCTACAGTTCACAGGGTTGCAAAGAGTCAGCCACGACTGAGCACGTCAGCACGGCACCACCAGCCAGGCTGTTTCCATCAAAGCCTTGGCTGGGTGGGGAACTGAAAACTCATTTAATTTAAACTTCATGAGCAGGAAAGATGTTGAAACATTTAACCTCTTGTTTTAAGTGGCTCTATGGGTCACCACCCAGGTGAACTCAAGTAGCCCATTTGAGGCCAATTCCATCTCCCCAAGATATAATCTGGTTCAAGTCAGCAGGGCATCAACAGTCCAAAGAGGGAGAAACCTGCCCTTAGACAGGTAGCTTTCTTTCCAGGCTCTCACCTCTGCCATTTCTTGTTTAGTATCTGTCATCTCTGAAAGACAGTAAACTCCAGAAGATCAAGAATTCTGTCAGTATCTAATTCACCGTTTTATCCCCAGTAGTTTTTTGACTACTGCATTGTCCAGCATTGGCCCATGGACTCACCTGTCTGTAATGTGCACTAGAATATGGTGCTTGGGGCATTTTAGGCCAACTCAGTACTTTTTGTTGAGTTCAATTGTTGAGCATTTAGAAAGCCACAGACATTGGCTTTCCAGGGGTTTACATGATAGACTGGCATTTGTCGCTTGTGTTTGCGTGTACCAGCTACGTCACCATACGGCAATATTCACGGTGCTCTTGTGACGCAGACACACTGCCAGCTGTGAGCAGCAGGGACACACAAGAGGAGGGTCCTGCCTTTCCTATCAGACAAGGCAGCATCAGCTCTCCCCTTCCCTTTTTATTTCTTCCTGCTGTTTTCCTCTGATTTCAGCCTGTGGCAAACTGGAGGTGTTGTGGAGAGAGGCTGTAGACCAGGCGCTCTACAAATGTGGCCTTCATTCTGTAGCAGCGACAGCACTTGCTAGAAATGCTCTGGTCCCCACCCAGACCCACTGAATTCTCTGGTCTCCACCCAGACCCACTGAATCGGACTCTGAGGCTGGACCCAGCAATCTATGTTTTAAGAAGCCCTTCCTTCATTGGGCTTCCCTGATAACTCCCTCATTGGGCTTCCATGATAGCTCAGCTGGTAAAGAATCTGCCTGCTATGCAGGAGACCCTGGTTTGATTCCTAGGTCGGAGATCTCCTGGAGAAGGGATAGGCTACCCACTCCAGTATTCTGGCCTGGAGAATTCCATGGACTATACAGTCAGACGCGACTGAGCGCCTTTCACTTCCACTTTTCGTTTTCAGAGAATTCTGATAAGAGTTTGAGAGCCACCCATGTAGATGCTTGTCAGAGAGGGTGGAGGAGTGAGAATATCAGACTCTGCCAGAGATGATCCTTCTGAGACTATCATTGCTGGGGCTTTAGGAAAACACCAGGAAAGAATTTTCTTGCTGTCACTCTCTTTCTGAAAGTCCACAGGGGTTACAACTTGAGCATCCACAACCTCCCATCCCTTGTCACCTCACCTGGCCTCCTGCTACCTGGGATGACCTCACTGTCAGCTGAGCAGCAGGAATTAGGGCTGCCCGCAGAGTGGGAATCAGAAGGGGGAAGGGGAAGGGAAGTCGCTCAGTTGTGTCCGACTCTTTGCGACCCCATGGACTGCAGCCTACCAGGCTCCCCCATCCATGGAATTTTCCAGGCAAGAGTACTGGAGAATCAGAACCGTGTCCTTAATCAGAAGTGTGTCAGGAACCCCAGGGCTGGGGGTTGCATTCAGGAAGGAGGGACAGAACTGGCTGCTTACTTTCCAGCTGACCTGAGGCTCTCCTGGGGACTGAGCCCCTCAGAGCTCCTGCCTAGAACCAGCACCCTCTGCTGCAGAAAGGGAAGCTCTCCCAGGCCTCTGTCAACCCTCCCCAGAGCATGTCTTCACCTGGAGGGTAGGAGAGCCCCCAGTGCAAGTGCAGAGACACCCCAGAGAGAATGCTCCCAGCCTAGTTTGGGACCTGGGACCTGCACCCTCACGTCTTGACTTCACAGCTCTGAAGACAAGAAGATCTGGGCCCCAGGCTCCATGAAGTTGATTAGTTGGCTGCAGGCTCTAACCCCCTTCAGTACATCACCAGGTCATGGTTCCCAAACTTGGCTGCATATTGGAATCACCTGGGGATCTTTAAAAACTACGCTCCCACTCCCAGCCCCAGATGTTCTGATTTAATTGGCATAGGGTGTGACCTGGCCATAGGAGTGTTTAAATTCCCCCAGGTGATTCTAATGTGCACATAAGTTTGGGAGCCAATGAACAAGTTCTCTTGAGACCAAGACCCAGCTCATATTTTAATGTTTAGGGAGCAACATAGGCCTAAAGATGGAAGGTAGAACTGGGTTTCAAGGACAAGGAAAAAAAAAGTATTTCAATCATCAGACAGACTCCAGACTTAGCAAACAGCTGGTGAAGAAAGGAGGGGAGCGAGGTAGGGGTGGGGGTTGCTGGTGAGTGTTGGATTCACTGGTGGAGATGATGTCAGACATTCCTCTGCAATGTTAGAACTGGGGAAACACATGAAAATAACCATGGCTGTGAAAATGGAACTTTCTGTGAAATGGCATATTCTTGGAAGGAGAGGGAAGAGGAGAGGGGGAAAAGGGTTGGGGTAGGGGGTGGCAAGCCAGAGAGAATATAGGAGGAGAGTCCCTCCAGGCCTCTGGAGAACGGAAGAAGGAACAAGAAGATGTGGAAAGATGTGCAGAGGAGAGGGTGGTTTGAGTCGGCTCGAGGAATGGGGACAGAGGCCAACTGCTGACCCAGAAGGAGCTGAAGCAACAAAAGAAAAGATAAGCCAGGAGGGAGAGAAGGAATCTACTGCTAAGAAAAGAAACACCCAGCGTTTGACCCAAACCCACCCAGGCAGATGGAGTGCTTCCCGGGAGCAGGCTGAGGGTGCAGCTTCCCGCCTCCACAGCCCCTCAGGGAGGGGAGAAGTCACGGATGACAGCCAGCGCGCCCCTTCCCCTTTCTCCTCCACTCCTGGCTCTGCAGGGCTCGCAGAGGAAGGCGCCCTGGCCTGACACTGGGAAGCCAGGTCCTTCCCCGTCAAAGTTGCTGTGAGGGAGGGAGGGCCGAGTCCCAAGGAGCCCAGGCTGCTGGCTCCTGTGGGTCTTGGGGGGAGCAGCTCCCCACCTGAACCACACGCCAGCCCCTGATCCTCAGACCTCACCCTAGTGGCCTCCCTCGGAGCTAGCCGTCCAAATATGAATCACCAAGAGAAAAAAGCCTCGCAGACAAAACCTAGAAGAGTGACACAGGCTCTTCTCTTCCTGGATGAAAGATTTCACCCCACTTTGTGCAGACTCAGGAGACTTCTCATGACTGGGTGTGATTGTCACCCGCACGCGTGTGATGAGCCACCCCCAAAGTAAAGATACCAGCTGTGCCACATGACGCAGCCCCTGGGATGCCCCGGGTCCCCTCTCGGCTCCTGAGATGACTCAGGACGAGCGGGCATGGAGACCCCAGCACCTCCTGCCAGGCTTCGTGCTCCCTCGCGTCGGAGAGTGTCAGCATGTGTGCGGTGCAGGCTAAAGGGACCGTCTGGGGTGACCGGAAACTGATGCCAAAATCAAGTGTTCCGGACGCTGGCTGCTGTCCTCCGGCCGGTGCGACTCCGCCTCGGGCTCCGTGGGCCGCTGTGCCCCCTCCGTCCCCCGAGTGTCTCACGAGCTGTCCGCAGGGGCTGCGGGAGGCGCGTGATAGCTGCGAGCTGCCTCCGAGCACTTCAGAGTTTCCGGTCGGTGGCTTCCTGTGGGAGAGCAGGCCGGGCTCCGCCCCCCGCTTACTGGCAGGCCTCCCCCTCTGCTCAGCCTCCCGTCCATCCTGACCACTGGCTTGGCCTCACCAGAGGAACGAAAAGTAGACTGGCTTCCTCAGAGTCGGGAATGCAGCATGCCTGGGAGCTGAAGCTAGCCTCCGGCCCTTAGTTTTCAGGGGACAGGAGTGAAGTAGGGGGCACCCTGGGACCCCGGAGTCTAGAGCCTGTCTCCCGAGAGCTGCAGTGGGTAGGACAGCCTGTTGTGCAAGAACACGGAAGCCCAGGGGGGTCCGCGTGGAGGGCAGGGGCCCCTCCACAGCAGAAGTGCCCGCTGTGAGCTGGAGGGATCCGAACGGGGCACCGGTTTCTAGGGAGGGGCAGGGCCCACTGCTGGCTGAGAAGGCGGGGTGTCAGGGTGACCTGGGGGCCGCAGGAGCCTGCTCCAGGGGCTGCGGGCAGGGGCAGAGGTCCATCTGTGTGACAGCACGCATGTCAGCACACCAGCCCACCTACTCTGAGCTGGGCTCTGGTCACGCGCTCTCAGGGACACAGAGACGTCCTCCAAGGACAGCCAGCCTAGAGAGGAAAACGCGCAAGTGTGAGCAGCTCAGAGGCACCAGAGGCCACGTGTGCCGAGACACAGGTGCGGAGGGCGACGGGGAGGAAAGGGTAGGCGAGCCGGGGGCTGCTTCTAGGAGGTTGGTCTGGGGTAGGGCTTGAAGGGAAGGGGAGGATTCAGTCAGGTAGTGACTGGGGAGGGTCACCTGTCAGGGAGTTCCAAGGAGAGGAAGGCCTGAGCCAAAGCAGCGAAGGTTCCTGGGAGCCAGTGTGGCCTCACGTGTTGAAGTCTTGTTCTGCCCAGGGAGGAATAAAACCAGTGGATCGATAACTTCCAATGTCTCAAAGCACTGCTTTGATGCTGGGACTGGTTGTGAGTAATCCCGAATGGTTCCCCGAACTTGGACAGCTCTATCTCAAGAGATTCATACTTGGGGGAGTTCCCTAGGAGGGGAGAGTTAGGTTCAACCTGCACAAAGTGAGTCTGCATTTCATTGGATGTCCCAAACATCACTGTCCTCCAGAAACCAGGAGACACCTCAGGGTCCTCTGAGTCATGGGTCCAGTGGTCCTGGGGAGCAGGAATTCCTTCCACATCACTCCTAACAAGAGCTCTGAAGGTCTGAAAGGTCCTCAGCGGCCCTTCAGCTAAGGTGAAAGCCAGCATCAACACCTTTCATGAAGCTCGCATTTATTGTCCCTTATGAGACCTGCTCCTCCTAGCCATGCCAGCTAGACAAGGGGTAGACACAGTCAAGTCACGTGCTCAGGATAAGCAGATGAGATGGACCAGTCATGGGGGTTGAAGAAAGAAAGCCAGGGACAGCAAACTGTGGATACTCAAGCTCAGAGAAGCAGAAGTAAGGGAGCTCTCTGAGGGCCTCCAAGGGATGGAGAGGATTGACAGTTCCTGAATTTCCTGTCCCAGCCCCTGAGAAGATCATGATCTCTGTGCTTAGTCACTCAGTTGTGTCTGACTCTTTGGGACCCCATGGACTGTACCCCACCAGGTTCCTCTGTCCATGGGATTCTCCAGGCAAGAATACTGGAGTAGGTTGCCATGCCCTCCTCCAGAGGATCTTCCCAACACAGGGATCGAACCCAGGTCTCCCACATTGCAGGCGGATTCTTTACCATCTGAGCCACCAGGGAAGGCCACGAAGATCATGATACCTCCCTGAATGTCTAAAGGACTGCCCTTTGCATCCATTACATCCTTACAAACAAGTGTCTTCTATTTGAGCTAGCCTGAGTAGACTTCTGCTTGCTACAACCAGAAGATCCTGAGATGAAAGAACATTACCCTCCCACCTCTCCTTGCCTCTGGGCTCAAGCAGGAAAAGTCAGCTTATCACGGAGGCTGGAGGGTGGAGCTGGGGTTCTTTTGAGGGCAGCAGGCAGACCTCCCATCTTTCCAACCCCAGCTTTGACTCTCCAAACCCGAACTGAAGCTGCTATGCGGCTGGGAATTTCACCAGAGTTTTCCGGCCCGTTCCTGGCACCTGCTGCTCTTGGCTGCACTTTAACTCCCCCAGGCACTGCCAAATTTTCCTTGGTGCTCCCAGGCCAGGCAATCTCCTCCAGAGAGAGAGAGAGCTCAGCTGAGGTCACACGGAAAATAACCCATGAGCGGGGCTCTGCCCCAAGCTGCTTCAGATGACTTCCTTTTGTTCTCTCTCTCTCTCTCTTACATGAAACTGGCCTGTTTTACCAGGTCAAATTGCATTCTTCTAAACACAGGAGTGCTGTGCAGTGAAAGTATGATACAAGTTCTTTGCACCTAATCACTCTGGGAAAGCTTTCAAAGCAGAGAACTGCAGGGATACTGTGCCACAATATCTTTATAACTGCTTGCTGGCTTTCAGATTACAAGTCCTTCCAATGGGAAAATTCATAATACAGATGAACCGTGCTTTACACCATAACACATTCCTGAAGAGTCACAAGCAAATCTGCTCTGTTATATTCTGCCTTATTCCAGAAAGAAATAACCCCACAGCAAGAACCAAGATGGCAAATTAGAAAGGAAAACGAACATCAAAGATATAAAAAAGAACCAGGAAAGGGGCGAAGACAACATGGTCACCGTACAAATTCTACTTGCTTTCTATAGGTTGAGACACAATTGGTCTGTACACTTCCCAGCAGCTAATATGGAAACAGAAACGTGATTAGTTACACAGAGTCACATATAAACTGAATTTTGGCAAACAGAATCACATTTCAAATATATTAGCAGAGGTTGCTCTTGAAACAATTTTTAAGAGGCATCTGGTTTAGGGTTTAAGCTTTTGTTTGTTTGTTTTTGTTTACTCAGCAGCACTTTATCTGGGGAACTGGCCTTCCTGATGTGGTGTGATTCGGGTGAGTTGTCAATCACAGAATCCCACCTTGTCATGGAGGCAGGCTTGGGACCCAAACTCACTAATCACACCCTCTACTGGAAATTCACATCTTGAGCAGAGAAATGTGGGGGCTGTATATGGTGAAAGCAGATGCTCCCATGACGGTTGGAGGAGGAAATGGCAACCCACTCCAGTATTCTTGCCTGGAAAACCCCATGGATAGAGGAGCCTGGCGGGCTACAGTTCATGGGGTCACAAAGAGTTGGACATGACTGAGCACTCACATTTGCGCGCGCGCGCGCACGCACACACACACACACACACACACACACACACACACACACACACACACACACACACACACACACGTGCCTGTGAGGGTATCTTCAAACGACCATTCACAATGTCCAGCCACCCCTGAGCCCCAGCGCTGGCCTCGTTCTGTCCTTGCCATTCTGGATTTCTCTTGAGTATGTTAACTTCCTAATATCCTTCCAATAAATTCCTTTTAGCTGAAGCTAACAAATATCTATTCCTATTGCTTATAACCAAGGACTCTGAAAGATATTATACCAATAAGTTTATATGGAATATGAGAATGCCCTCAGAAAGTAAAGATTAGGGGTTTCAAGATGGCAGAGCAAGAGGACATGGGGCTTACCACCTCCCACAAACACACCAAAAATACATCTATATGAGGAACAATTCTCATGGAAAACTGTAAATTGGCAGAAGAACTGCACAGCCAAGGCTCTAAGAAAGATTCCCATGTGATTGGGTAGGATGGAAAGAAAAGCATCAGGTCAGGACCTGTGTCCCTAGGAGGAGACTAAGAGGAAACAGAAGATCACACAGGCAGATGCTCACCGTGGGGAGTAAGACGGTTGAGCCACAGACTGGGTATCCCAGTCCTGGGGTCCTTTGCATAGGAAATAAGTGCTCTAAGCTGCTTGGAGAACCACTGGGACAGACAGAAAGGACAGAAAAGCCTACACATCACTTGTAAGGGTTGTATGGGTGCTGGCTTATCCCCAGACAGGGCAGAGAGAAGGCTACCCACTGGCAGCCACCTTGCCATGCTCCCCAGTTCGAGCTGAGCAAATACCCTGGGCCCATTCACTCCATGCCACAGCTTGGCATGGGGTGTAGCATGGTCAGGACCTAAGAAAGGACTCCATCTAGGGACTCAGAGGTGACCCAGGGCCGTGGAGTGTTGTCTAGGTGGTGCTGCAGTGGATGCTGTTGGCACTTACTCCAACAGGACCACAGAAGCAGCCAAGACTTCTGAACGCAGTACAGTGACTTCTATTCCCATAACCATGATGCAGCAATCCCCAGTACCAGCCAAGGGAATGCTCTGGCCCTGCCCACTGCATGCCACAAATTTGCACTAGATCTGGTACCACCACAACAGGGGAAAGATGCAACCTTGGGCTATGCCTGAGCAAAGCCACAGATGCCGACACAAACAGACTTCTGTAGGCACATGAGCCCCACTTTCTTCAGCACTCCCCTCCTTTGGAGCGAAGGTCCCAGTACCAAGAGGAGGGAAGACACACACTTAGAGGGAGCAGGCCAGCCAGCGCCTGACCCTCAGGGCTTCCGCTCCAGCAACTTCAGAGCAGATCCCACTGAGCAGAAAGCTCCACCGCACACCCGTGCAGGCTCCCGCTCCTCCCAGGTTACAGTGGCCAGCACACTCTGTGAAAGATGTTCCTGGCATCCCTATCAGATCCAGCCTTCCCACCAAGAGCAATGGGCACACAGTCTACACAGGGACGCTCCCATATAAAACTCTCTCAAGACCGCAATAGATAACTGTTTCATGTAAGTACAGAGAGACAGAGAAACTGAAGAAAAATGAAAAGCCAGAGGAGCTCCTCTCAACTTAAAGAGCAAGAGAAAAACCCTGAAAAATAACAAAACAGAGACAATCTACCAGACAGTGAATTTTAAAAGTTGGTAATAAAAATGCTAACCAAAGTAAGAAAGAGAATCATCCAAGCACAGATTATTTTAACAAGGAACTATAAACTATAAACAAGACCCAATCAAAAAGAGACAAATCAATTTCTGAGAGAAAAAGCAATCTAAAAGCAATGAATAGAAGACTAGATGACATTGAAAATGCACAGGCTATCTGAAAGGCAGAATGATGGAAATCACCCAATCAGAACAGCAGATAGAAAGACAAGTGAAAAAAAAAAAAAAAACACACAAAAGCTACATAAGAGATCTATGGGATAAAGTAAAATGTGCCAACATTCACATTATAGGGGTTCCAGAAGGAGAAGAGAGAAAGAAGGATATTGAAAATGTATTTGAAGAAACTATGACTGAAGACTTCCCACACCTGAAGAAGGAAACAGATACCCAGGTACAGGAAACACAGAGGGTCTCCAACACCAAGACATATCATAATTAAAATGGCAAAATTAAAGGAAGAATTTTAAAGTCAGCAAGAGAAAAACAAAGAGTCATTTACAAGGGAATCCCCATAAGGTTATCAGCTGATTTCTCTGCAGAAATTTTGCAGGCCAGAAGGAAGTAGCATGATATATACAAAATCTTGAAAGGGAAAAACCTGAAACATAGGATACTCAGCCCAGAAAGATTATCACTCAGAATAGTGGGGAGAGATAAAGAATTTCTCAGATAAGCAAAAACTAAAGGAATTCAGCAATACTAAACTTACCCTAAGAGAAATATTAAAGGGTCTTCACTAAACAGGAAAAAAGCAAGAATCTTTGAGAAAGGGAAAATCACAATAGGAAAGGCAAATATATAAACATATGGACAATCACTTAAGTCTGTATGTAAATTTCTAAAAATTATAAAAGTGATTAAGCTATAGGAATGAAGATGTAAAATAGGACATATAATCACAAAATGTGGGGGAGGGGAGTACAAAAATATAGATCTTTTAGAATGTGTTTGAACTTGTGTATGATTATCAATTTAAATCAAGTAGATACAGTTATGGGTCAATATACTTGAACTCCAGGGTAACCACAAATCAAAAACATATAGCAGATTCACAAAAACCAAAAGAAAGGAACTTAAACGTACTACAAAACAAAACCATTAGACTACAATGGGAAAAACAAAAAAAATGAACAAAGAACAACAAAAACATCTGAAAAACAAGGAATAAAATGATAATAAGTATATATCTATTGATAATTAAATGTCATGGACTAAATGGTCTAATCAAAAGTTAAAGAGTGGTTGATTGGATTAAAAAAAACAAGACCCTTCAATAGCTGCCTACAAGAGACTCAATTTAGGGTGAAAGATACATATACATAGACTTAAAGTGAGGATGCTGTAAAGAGCAATATTGCATAGGAACCTGGAATGTTAGGTCCATGAATCAAGGTAAATTGGATGTGGTCAAACAGGAGATGGCAAGAATGAACATTGACATTTTAGGAATCAGTGAACGAAAATGGACTAGAATGGGCGTTTATTTCAGATGACCATTATATATACTACTGTGGGCAAGGATCCCTTAGAAGAAATGGAGTAGCCCTCATTGTCAACAAAAGTCTGAAATGCAGTACTTGGGTGCAATCTCAAAAATGACAGAATGATCTCTGTTCATTTCCAAGGCAAACCATTCAGTATCACAGTACTCCAAGTCTATACCCCAACCACTAATATCGAAGAAGCTCAAGTTGAACAGTTCCATGAAGACCTACAAGAACTTCTAGGACTAACACCAAAAAAAAAGATGTCCTTTTCATCACAGGGGACTGGAATGCAAAAGTAGGAAGTCAAGAGATATCTGGAGTAACAGGCAAGTTTGGCCTTGGAGCACAAAATGAAGCAGGGCAAAGGCTAACAGAGATTTGCCAAGAGAATGCACTGGTCATAGCAAACACCGTCTTCCAACAACACAAGAGTCGATTCTACACAGGGACATCACCAGATGGTCATTACCGAAATAAAATTGATTATGTTCTTTGCAGCCAAAGATGGAGAGGCTCTATACAGTCAGCAAAAATAAGACCAGGAGCTAACTGTGACTCTGGTCATGAACTCCTTATTGCAAAATTCAGTCTTAAATTGAAGAAAGTCGGGAAAACCACTAGAGCATTCAGGTATGATCTAAATCAAATCCTTTACAATTAAACAGTGGAAGTGAAAAATAGATTCAAGAGATTAGATCTGATAAACAGAGTGCCTGAAGAACTATGGACGGACGAACTATGGATGAACTATGACATTATACAGGAGGTGATGATCAAAACCATCCCCAAGAAAAAGAAATGCAAAAAGGCAATGGTTGTCTAAGGAGGCCTTACCAATAGCTGAGAAAAGAAGAGAAGAGAAGAGAATGGCATTTTTCTTTTCTTATATAACGAAAGCTGAGCACTGAAGAATTGATGCTTTTGAACTGTGGTGTTGGAGAAGACTCTTGAGAGTCCCTTGGGCTGCAAGGAGATCAAACCAGTCAGTCCTAAAGGAAATCAGTCCTAAATATTCATTGGAAGGACTGATGCTGAAGCTGAAGCTCCAATACTTTGGCCACCTGAGGCGAAGTACTGACTCCTTAGAAAAAACATGCTGCTGGGAAATATTGAAGGCAGGAGGAGAAGGGGATGACAGAGGATGAGATGGTTGGATGGCATCACTGACTAAATGGATATGAGTTTGAGCAAGCTCTGGGAGTTGGTGATGGACGGGGAAGCCTGGCATGCTGCAGTCCATGGGGGTGCAAAGAGTTGGACACAACTGAGTGACTGAACTGAACTGAGAGTGAGGATATGGAAAAGGATATTTCATCCATTGGAAATGCCATAAAATAGAATGACAATGAAATATTGTCTTTTGTAGTAATGTTGATTGACTTAGAGAATATCACGCCTAGTGAAGTAAGTCTGAGAAAGACAAATACAGTATAATATCAATTATATATGGATCAAAAAGGTAATACAACTGAATCTATGTGCAGAACAGAAACAGACTCACATAGAAAACACACTTGTGGTTACCAAAGGGAGTGGGAAAGGGAGGACAAATTAGGGGTTAACAGATACAGACTACTATGTATAAGATAAATAAGCAATAAGGATATACTCTCTAGCACAAGGAATTATACTCATTATCTTGTAACAACCTATAATGGAACATAATCTGCAAAAATACTGAATCACTATGCGTACACCTGAAACTAACACAACATGGTAAATCAACCATACTTCAGTTAAAAATAAAAAAGAAAATAGTATCCTGAGTTGCCTTCTCTGAAAATGACAATCCAAGGCCTTTTATTGTTGTCCATTTGTGATTTCATGAGAGTGGGGCAGAGGGGAGATTGAGGAAGTCAGCAGTTCATGGAGGAGGGAGGGAGGATGTTCCTGATGCTGTGGGTGTGCATAGGCAGCCAGGGGAAGCTCTGCGATCAAGAGGACAGAGGTCCTCACCAACCTACTCAGGACAAGCCTTCAGAGACTCACATTTGCTCAGTAGAGCCCCAGATAGCCATATTTATCGTTAGCTATATAACTTGTTGAGAAACAGGGCATAATTCTGTGTCTCTTGGTTAAAAATAAGGAGAGCAACCCATCATTGTCACTGAGGCTTGGCGATGTGGGATGAGCTGGGCGTGTCCTGGCTTAGGGATGACGACCAGGTGAAGACTGGTGGTTCCCGAAGGATCCTCTCTAGGGTGTCCACAAATCTGCGCTCCTTGAGTTCTCATGTCCCTGAACTTCAGCACAGCCACATTCATGCCAGCTGGTCCCCTGAGCATTGTACTAAAAGTCTGTGGGCAGGACAGCCTTAAGAAAAACAACTCCTTGAATAGAACTGCAGGGAAGCCTGTGACTCTGGTCAGGTTCCTGTTTGTGAAGTCACTAGTTTGACCTTGAATTTTGTGCAGCAAAAATGAATTTATCGTTCATTTATTTACTAATTTGGCAGATCCCTAGTGAATAATAAGCATTATGAGCCAGACTCTCTGTTTAGTGCAATGGAGAGTTCCAGATGAGTAGGAAACGGCCTCTGCCTTCCAAGAGAGGGACACATCACTGAGTAGATTATACCTCTTCACAGATGAATGCAATAAAAGGCAAGAAGTCGAGCGCCTCGAAGATGAAGAGCACAGTGGTTGGCCATTGGAAGGTGACAACAGCCAATTGAGAGGATCATAGAAGCTGATCTTACAGCGACACAGGAAGTTGCCCAAGAACTCAACGTTGACCATTGTACAGTTGTTTGGCATTTGAAGCAAATTGGAAAGGTGAAAAAGATCAGTAAGTAGGTGCCTCATGAGCTGACTGGAAATCAAAAATCTTGTCTGTTTGAAATGTCTTGTCTCATTCTATGCAATAACAATGAACCATTTCTCAATTGGATTGTGACACAGGAGAAAAAGTGGGTTGTACACAATAACCGGTGACAACCAGCTCAATGGTTGGACCAAGAAGAAGCTCCCAAAACACTTCCCAAAGTCAAACCTGCACCAAAAAAAATGTCATGGTCAGTGTTTGGTGGTGCCAGTCTGTTCCACTACAGCTTTCTGGAATCCCGGTGAAACCATTACATGTGAGAAGTATGCTCAGCAAATCGATGAGATGAGATGAAAACTGCAACACCTGCAGTCAGTATTGGTCAACAGAATGGGCCTAATTCTTCTCCAGGACAACACCCAACTGCATGTCACACAACCAACACTTCAAAAGTTGAATGAAATAGTCTAAAAAGTTTTGCCTCATCTGCAGTCTTCACCTGACCTCTTGCCAACTACCACTTCTTCAAGCATCTCAACAACTTGTTGCAGGGAAAATGCTCCCACAACCAGCAGGAAACAAAAAATGGTTTCCAAGGGTTTGTCAAATCCCAAAGCATAGACTTTTATGCTACAGGAACAAACAAACTTATTTCTTGTTGGCAAAAATGTCTTGATTGTAATCGATCCTACTTTTGATTATAAAGCTGTGTTTGAGCCTAGTTATAATGATTTAAAATTCTTGGTTTGAAACTGCAATTACTTTTTCACCAACCTAATAGAAGGAAGAAACCTGAGAAGTATTATAGGAAGTGAAAGTGAGAGTTTCCAGGAGACACTACCTCTCCCATTGCAAAGGAGGGGCCAGACTGCACTCTCCATTCACCAGGGAGGTATCCTGGAACTGGGTAAAGACTTAAACTCTTCACCCACCTTAAGACTATTAAAAAAAAAAAAAAAAAGCTGAGTTGGTTTTTTAAAGAGAATGAAGAGAATTCCCTTGGAGAGAGCTCTTCCGAGGTCTGCCTTTCTTCCTGCAGCAGGGAGTGCCTGCATTTCCCCTTAAGGCTAAGGGAAGACAGCTTGAAATGGACCAGCTGGGACACTTAATCTGTGTTCCTTGTAGTCCGGGGGTCACAGTGAACCAGTGACTGACTCCCACCTGGGAGACCTAGAGAGGAAAGATGGGCTAGCTAGCTACTACTTTTCAGAAGAGCAAAGATTACTTAGTTGGAGGCCAACCTGCACTCCCAGGCTTGGTCAGAATAAATAACAAGTGAAAATTTTCTATGGGTCAGATGTAGCTATACAGGGGGTCATCTTAAGTTTGATCTAGATGGCCATTTTAGAGGGACAGAGGTTTCAGCAGTATGCCCCTGGAAGGATCACTAGAATCCTCGGGGCTAGGGAAAGGGTGGATGATAAGCCAGAATAAAGATGCTTCAAGTTCTTATGAAGAGAAGACAACAAGACATCCCTATCAAAGGAGGAGGAGGCTCTTCAAAGGACCCACAAAAGTGCCTAAGAGAGAGAGAGAATTTTAAATGCCTCCTAAGAGAGCTGGACCACCATGACTTTAGCAGCCAAGTCATAACTTCCCTGCCCTGCTTGTTCCCCCCTCTCTCTCCTGTTCAACTCTGGACCAGTTAGCCACCTGGTGGGTGGGGAGGGGTTGATGACTGCCTCCCGGAGAGCAGGATTCTGGTCTCCAACAAACCGAAGCAGCTACCTGAGGTGGAGTCCAACGTGTTGATTAAAACTGAATCTGTGTTTGTTTATTTAAGGTGACCACAGGACTTTTTTATTACCTAAGAGTTCCCAGAGAAGTCAAAGGACCTGCCCAGATTTTCATATGGGAGCAAGAAAAGACAAGGCTCACCACCACCACCCCACCCCCAGCAAATACGGGGATATTCGTCCCCCCAAATACAGGGGTATTGGTAGGAACAATAAAGGTGCTTGATGACTACAGCCCTGAAGTGCCATGTTCAGCTTGACAGTTACAAGGACATTATCAAAGTAAGATTCATCTGTCAGGGTGGGCTTGACAGATCTGTGGAAGAGAAGCCAATAGAACTGGTATGGGGCATCTGCAATATGCTGCCTCGGGGTGGTGAGGCTGGAGGAGGTGCAGGACGTAGTAGGGAAAATATGGGAAATACTGAGCACCAAGTTCACAGCGTCAGCATGCAGTTTTCTTGCCAAAAAAAAGTTGAACCTGGATCTAATCAAGCCTTCAGATCTACCTTCCAGTTTAAAGGAAACAGAAGGGAGAAAGGAATAAATTAAATGATAGCTGAAGGAAGCCATCAGATAAGCCCAGAAAGTGATGTTCTGCAGAAAACCCAACATGGTTTTTCTCAGCAAATCAAGGCATGAAAGAAAGAGGGCAGGACAGGATGAAACTATTCAACTGGAGTTTAGTTAATAGTAACATAGCGATATTGGTTTTCTAGTTTTGACAAATACAGTGATTACATAAGATATTAATATTAGGGGAAACCAAGTGAAGAGTATTTGGAAACTCTCAGTACTAACTTTGCAACTTTTTTGTAACTGTTAAATTATTCTAAAATGTAAAATTTATGTGTGTGAGAGAATTAAGATGTAAAACTATAAACTCAAAGTGTACGTTGATTCAGTTCAGTTCAGTCACTCAGTCGTGTCTGACTCTTTGCGACCCCATGAACCACAGCACGCCAGGCCTCCCTGTCCATCACCAACTCCCAGAGTCCACCCAAACCCATGTCCATTGAGTCAGTGATGCCATCCAACCATCTCATCCTCTGTCGTCCCCTTCTCCTCCTGCCCTCAATCTTACCCAGCATCAGGGTCTTTTCAAATGAGTCAGCTCTTTGCATCAGGTGGCCAAAGTATTGGAGTTTCAGCTTCAGCATCAGTCCCTCCAATGAACACCCAGGACTGATCTCCTTCAGGATGGACTGGTTGGATTTCCTTGCAGTCCAAGGGACTCTCAAGAGTCTTCTCCAACACCACAGTTCAAAAGCATAAATTTTTTGGTGCTCAGCTTTCCTTATATTCCATCTCTCACATCCACACATGACTACTGGAAAAACCATACCCTTGACTAGACAGACTTTTGCTGGCAAAGTAATGTCTCTGCTTTTAAATATGCTGTCTAGGTTGGTCCTAACTTTTCTTCCAAGGAGCAAGCGTCTTTTAATTTCATGGCTGCAGTCACCATCTGCAGTGATTTTGGAGCCCAAAAAAATAAAGTCTGACACTGTTTCCACTGTTTCCCCATCTATTTGCCATCAAGGGATGGGACCGCATGCCATGATCTTAGTTTTCTGAATGTTGAGCTTTAAGCCAACTTTTTCACTCTCCTCTTTCACTTTCATCCAGAGGCTCTTTAGTTCTTCTTCACTTTCTGCAATAAGGGTGGTGTCATCTGCATATCTGAGGTTATTGATATTTCTCCCGGCAATCTTAATTCCAGCTTGTGCTTCTTCCAGCCCAGCGTTTCTCATGATGTACTCTGCATATAAGTTAAATAAGCAGGGTGACAGTATACAACCTTGACGTACTCCTTTTCCTATTTGGAACCAGTCTGTTGCTCCATGTCCAGTTCTAACTGTTGCTTCCTGACCTGCATACAGGTTTCTCAAGAGGCAGGTCAGGTGGTCTGGTATTCCCATCTTTTTCAGAATTTTCCACAGTTTATTGTGATCCATACAGTCAAAGGCTTTGGCATAGTCAAGAAAGCAGAAATAGATGTTTTTCGGGAACTCTCTTGCTTTTTCGATGATCCAGTGGATGTTGGCAATTTGATCTCTGGTTCCTCTGCCTTTTCTAAAACCAACATGAACATCTGGAATTTCATGGTTCACATATTGCTGAAGCCTGGCTTGGAGAATTTTGAGCATTACTTTACTAGTGTGTGAGATGAGTGCAATCATGCGGTAGTTTGAACATTCTTTGGCATTGCCTTTCTTTGGGGTTGGAATGAAACTGACATTTTCCAGTCCTGTGGCCACTGCTGGGTTTTCCAAATTTGCTGGCATATTGAGTGCAGCACTTTCACAGCATCATCTTTCAGGATTTGAAATAGCTCAACTGGAATTCCATCACCTCCACTAGCTTTGTTCATAGTGATGCTTCCTAAGGCCCACTTGACTTCACATTCGAGGATGTCTGGCTCTAGGTGAGTGATCACACCATCGTGATTATCTGGGTCATGAAGATCTTTTTATACAGTTCTTCTGTGTATTCTTGCCACCTCTTCTTAATATCTTCTGCTTCTGTGAGCTCCCTACAATTTCTGTCCTTTATTGAGCCCATCTTTGCATGAAATGTTCCCTTGGTATCTCTAATTTTCTTGAAGAGATCTCTAGTCTTTCCCATTTCTATTGTTTTCCTCTATTTCTTTTCATTGATCACTGAGGAAGGCTTTCTTATCTCTCCTTGCTATTCTTTGGAACTCTGCATTTAAATGGGAACATCTTTCCTTTTCTCCTTTGCTTTTCACTTCTCTTCTTTTCACAGCTCTTTGTAAGGCCTCCTCAGACAACCATTTTGCTTTTTTGCATTTCTTTTTCTTGGGGATGGTTTTGATCCATGTCTCCTCTACAATGTCACGAACCTCCATCCATAGTTCATCAGGCATTCTATCATATCAGATCTATTTCTCACTTCCACTGTATAGTCATGAGGGATTTGATTTAGGTCATACCCGAATGGTGTAGTGGTTTTCCCCACTTTCTTCAATTTAAGTCTGAATTTTGCAATAAGGACTTCGTGATCTGAGCCACAGTCAGCTCCCAATCTTGTTTGTGCTGACTGTAGAGAGCTTCTCCGTCTTTGGCTGCAAAGAATATAATCAATCTGATTTTGGTGTTGACCATCTGGTGATGTCCATGTGTAGAGTCTTCTCTTGTGTTGTTGGAAGAGGGTGTTTGCTACGACCAATGCATTCTCTTGGCCAAACTCTATTAGCCTTTGCCCTGCTTCATTCTGTACTCCCAGGCCAAATTTGTTTCTTGATTTCCTACTTTCGCATTCCAGTCCCCTATAATGAAAAGGACATCTTTTGGGGTTCTTTTCATAGAACCGTTCAACTTCAGCTTCTTCAGCATTACTGGTTGGGGCATAGACTTGGATTACCGTGATATTGAATGGTTTGCCTTGGAAATGAACAGAGATCATTCTGTCGTTTTTGAGATTGCATCCAAGTACTGCATTTCAGACTCTTGTTGACCATGATGGCTACTCTATTTCTTCTAAGGGACTCCTGCCCACAGTAGTAGGTATAATGGTCATCTGAGTTAAATTCACTCATTTCAGTCCATCTTAGTTCACTGATTCCTAGAATGTGATGTTCATTCACTCTTGCCATATCCTGTTTGACCACTTCCAATTTACCTTGATTCATGGACCTAACATTCCAGGTTCCTACGCAATATTGCTCTTTACAGCATCAGACCTTGCTTCTATCACCAGTCACATCCAAAACTAGGTGTTGTTTTTGCTTTGCCTCATCCCTTCATTCTTTCTGGAGTTATTTCTCCACTGATCTCCAGTAGCATATTGGGCACCTACCGACCTAGGGAGTTCATCTTTCAGTATCCTATCTTTTTGCCTTTTCATACTGTTCATAGGGTTCTCAAGGCAAGAATACTGAAGTGGTTTGCCATTCACTTCTCCAGTGGACCACATTCTGTCAGACCTCTCCACCATGACCCGTCCATCTTGGGTGGCCCCACACGGCCTGGCTTAGTTTCAATGAGTTAGACAAGGCTGTGGTCCTGTGACCAGATTGGCTAGTTTTCTGTGATTATGGTTTTAGTGTGTCTGCCCTCTGATGCCCTCTCGCAACACCTACGGTCTTACTTGGGTTTCTCTTACCTTGGACGTGGGGTGTCTCTTCATGGCTGTTCCAGCAAAGCGCAGCCACTGCTCCTGACCTCGGACGTGGGGTAGCTCCTCTTGCCTGCCGCCCCTGACCCTGGACGTGGGGTAGCTCCTCTCAGCCACCGCCCCAACCCTGGACGTGGGGTAGCTCCTCTCAGCCACCGCCCCTGACCCTGGACGTGGGGTAGCTCCTCTCGGCCACCGCCCCCGACCCTGGACGTGGGGTAGCTCCTCTGGGCCACCGCCCCAACCCTGGACGTGGGGTAGCTCCTCTCAGCCACCGCCCCTGACCCTGGACGTGGGGTAGCTCCTCTCAGCCACCGCCCCTGACCCTGGACGTGGGGTAGCTCCTCTCGGCCACCGCCCCCGACCCTGGACGTGGGGTAGCTCCTCTGGGCCACCGCCCCAACCCTGGACGTGGGGTAGCTCCTCTCAGCCACCGCCCCTGACCCTGGACATGGGGTAGCTCCTCTCAGCCACCGCCCCTGACCCTGGACGTGGGGTAGCTCCTCTCAGCCACCGCCCCTGACCCTGGACGTGGGGTAGCTCCTCTCAGCTACCGCCCCTGACCCTGGACATGGGGTAACTCCTCTCAGCCACCGCCCCGACCCTGGACGTGGGGTAGCTCCTCTGGGCCACTGCCCCTGACCCTGGACGTGGGGTAGCTCCTCTGGGCCACCGCCCCAACCCTGGACGTGGGGTAGCTCCTCTCAGCCACCGCCCCTGACCCTGGACATGGGGTAGCTCCTCTCAGCCACCGCCCCTGACCCTGGACGTGGGGTAGCTCCTCTCAGCCACCGCCCCAACCCTGGACGTGGGGTAGCTCCTCTCAGCCACCGCCCCTGACCCTGGACGTGGGGTAGCTCCTCTCGGCCACCGCCCCTGACCCTGGACGTGGGGTAGCTCCTCTGGGCCACCGCCCCTGACCCTGGACGTGGGGTAGCTCCTCTCAGCCACCGCCCCTGACCCTGGACGTGGGGTAGCTCCTCTCAGCCACCGCCCCTGACCCTGGACGTGGGGTAGCTCCTCTCAGCCACCGCCCCTGACCCTGGACGTGGGGTAGCTCCTCTCAGCTACCGCCCCTGACCCTGGACATGGGGTAACTCCTCTCAGCCACCGCCCCTGACCCTGGACGTGGGGTAGCTCCTCTGGGCCACCGCCCCGACCCTGGACGTGGGGTAGCTCCTCTGGGCCACTGCCCCTGACCCTGGACGTGGGGTAGCTCCTCTCGGCCACCGCCCCTGGCCCTGGACGTGGGGTAGCTCCTCTGGGCCACCGCCCCTGGCCCTGGACGTGGGGTAGCTCCTCTGGGCCACCGCCCCTGACCCTGGACGTGGGGTAGCTCCTCTGGGCCACCGCCCCTGACCCTGGACGTGGGGTAGCTCCTCTGGGCCACCGCCCCTGACCCTGGACGTGGGGTAGCTCCTCTTGCCTGCCGCCCCTGGCCCTGGACGTGGGGTAGCTCCTCTGGGCCACCACCCCTGACCCTGGACATGGGGTAGCTCCTCTGGGCCACCGCCCCTGACCCTGGACGTGGGGTAGCTCTTCTGGGCCACCGCCCCTGGCCCTGGACGTGGGGTAGCTCCTCTGGGCTACCACCCCTGGCCCTGGACGTGGGGTAGCTCCTCTGGGCCACCGCCCCTGACCCTGGCACTGCCCCTGACCCTGGACGTGGGGTAGCTCCTCTTGCCTGCCGCCCCTGACCCTGGACGTGGGGTAGCTCCTCTGGGCCACCGCCCCTGACCCTGGACGTGGGGTAGCTCCTCTGGGCCACCGCCCCTGACCCTGGACGTGGGGTAGCTCCTCTGGGCCACCGCCCCTGACCCTGGACGTGGGGTAGCTCCTCTTGCCTGCCGCCCCTGACCCTGGACGTGGGGTAGCTCCTCTGGGCCACCACCCCTGACCCTGGACGTGGGGTAGCTCCTCTGGGCCACCGCCCCTGACCCTGGACGTGGGGTAGCTCCTCTGGGCCACCGCCCCTGGCCCTGGACGTGGGGTAGCTCCTCTGGGCCACCGCCCCTGACCCTGGACGTGGGGTAGCTCCTCTGGGCCACCGCCCCTGGCCCTGGACGTGGGGTAGCTCCTCTGGGCCACCGCCCCTGGCCCTGGACGTGGGGTAGCTCCTCTGGGCCACCGCCCCTGACCCTGGACGTGGGGTAGCTCCTCTGGGCCACCGCCCCTGACCCTGGACGTGGGGTAGCTCCTCTGGGCCACCGCCCCTGACCCTGGACGTGGGGTAGCTCTGCTCCTGCGCCGTTGCAGCCAGCACTCCTGTGACATTGATTGATTTGATTCAGAGGTCCAAACGTACAAGACACAACTGGGGAAATTGAATGAGAGTTGGTTTTAATGATTTTAAGAAATCACTGTTAGCCTTGTTACATTGAGGTTATATAGGAAAATGTCCTTCTTTTGAAATAGGCCTACTGAAATAAGTTTGGGTAAAATGTTATGATGTCCTTGAAATATTTTAGGCAAATTTTTTTTTAAAGTTGAAGCAAATAGAATGAAATATTAATAATTATTATATACTTGATGTTGGGGGTTCATTATACTTTCCTATGTATTTTCCTGGCTGAAAATTGTCAGTCACAATAAAAGCACAATAAAGTCACAATAAAAGCTATTGTGTGCCGTTTTTGCCTTGTGCTTTGGGTGTTATTTCATTACATCCCCAAACAGCCAATAAAAGACAGACCCATTACTGAGGGCTCAGAGAAGTTCAGTGTTTTTTCCCAAGATCACACAGCCAGAACAAGGCAGAGCAGATATTTGTCCACAAACACCCACTATCTCCCAAAAGTGCCTCAGGTGGAAGGAAAGTATCTTGGAGGGGCAGCAAAGTTCAGAAAGGAGCCTTAAACTTATATCCCAGAGACCGGGAGACCATCAGGGAGGTCGAGAGGAGAAGCTGGCTTAGGAGATCTGCATGAGGACTTCGGCTAGTGTTTTCCACTCACTTTTACTCGCACCACCTTGTTCTAATCTTCCATGAATCCGTCCTCCTTGTGGGCAGTGTGTGCTCCTCTTCTGAGGTCATATGAATGCCACGTTGAGGAGTCAGAGCTCAGACCGAGGTCTTGGAGGCAGTTTCCTCCAGCAGACATCCCTATCCCTTGGTGATTTGTTGGTATTCTTTAGTCTCTAAGTTGTGTCTGAGGCTTTGTGATCCCAAGGACTGTGGCCTGCCAGGCTCCTCCATCCATGGGATTTCCCAGGCCAGAATACTAGAAAGGGTTGCCATTTCCTTCTCCAGGGAACCTTCCCACCCCAGGGATCAAACTCGTGTCTCCTGCATTGAAAGGTGGATTCTTTACTATTTATCCACCAGGGAAGCCCTCCCTTGGTGATAGCACGAAAAAGGGCCGCACGCCATGACCCAATTGTGTTCAGGCGTGTGAGCATATCATGTGGCCACAGAATAAATGTGCTCATTGCCCAGGGGCTGGGTTGGTGGGCGCTCCGGCGGCCTCACCGGGAGCCTGGAGATTAATTGCTGTGGGCTGGTGCTGTTGAGAGGGGCTGCTGCAGGGCTTTTGCTGGTCCTGTGCCGAGCTGTCAGCCTCTAGAGGTCTGCATGCTCAGTCCTGCCGTCTTCTGGTTCTGTCCAAATGTCCCCACATCACAGAGACTTTCTCTGACCTGCCTACACAAGAAGCCACTCCCTCTCTTCCTCCTGGTTTCTCTATATTCTTTCCCTGCTTTATTTTTATTGCCACCCATCATAACACACATAAATAAATTCCTTTTCTCTCCTCCACTTCAGAATATAAGATTCCTGAGCTCAGGCACTTTGACTTGGTCACTCAGGTTCCCCAGTGGGGGCTCCGTAAATATTTGTTGAATGAATACATGTAAACATGAACAGATGAATGCAAAAATAATGTATAGATTGTTAGTCATATTTTTCTCCACTTTTGAAAATGATACTGTTGGAAAATACTTTAATAGGAAAACAAAAGTAAATCTGTTTTCCCATCAGTATCAAGCAATTAAAATGCTCCAGGTTAATAATTCAAAAAAACCCCACATGTATCCACATGTTCATTGCAGCTCTGTTTACAATAGCCACGACATGGAAGGAACCTAGGTGTCCATTGACAGATGAGTGGATAAACAAGTGTGGTACATACACACAATGGAGTATTACTCACACATAAAAAGGAATGAATGTGAGTAGGTTGAACTGAAGTGGATAAACTTAGCGCCCATTATGCAGAGATAAGTAAGTCAGAAAGAGAAAAACAAACATCATATATTAATGCATATATATAGGATCTAGAAAAATGGTACTGATGAACCTATTTGCAGGGCAGGAATAGAGATGCAGACAGAACAGACTTGTGGATACAGTGAGGGGAGAGAGGGTGGAGAGAGGAGTAGCATTGAAACATATGTTACCAGGTGTAAAATAGAGCGCTAGTGGAAAGTTGCCGTATACACAGGGAGCTCAGCCTGGTGCTCTGTGACCACCTAGAGGGGTGGGCGGGGGCAGGCTAGGTGGGAGGGAGGTCCAGGAGGGAGGGGACAGATGTACACCAACGGCGGATTCATGCTGCTGAATGGGAGAAACCAGCACCACGTTGTAAAGCAATTATCCTCCAATTATAAATAAGTTTTTAAAAAATGCCCCAGGTTAGGTGAGGGGTTCCAAAGCTCAGAGAAGGCTTTGCAAATCTGAGAGCTGGAAGAACCCCCTTCCTTTCACAGGTGAGGGAAAGGCCAGGAGGGTCAGTACCTACCTGGCTGTTTCTCCACCTTTTCAACTTTCTGAAAAACTCCTTCTCTAATTCTTCATGTTTCTGAAACTCAGTCCCGCGATGAGAAAGCTGCTTGGAGAAGTCCTGGGTGTGCTCAGGGGAACTGTTTCTGACCACCCAGCTTCAGGCCTGAGGTCACCCCTTCCGCTGCTTCCTTCTTCCGGCGTGTGGGAGGTACCTGGGGAGCAGATCCTCACCTGGTCTGAGTGGGCATTTCAGCCGTGGGGCAAGTAGATCGCCCAGATAGGCTGCAGCTGGCATCCCCAGGGGCTGTTTCTCCCAGCAGGGGGAGTTCCCTGACGACTGACAGAGGGGCCAGGAGATGCTCAGGGGAGCCAGGGCAGGAAAACTGATGCTCGGGTAAGGAGCCACATGAGTGACCATGTCGGAGCCTAATCCCAGAGTCACCAAGGAGGTGGGCAGCTGCCCTTCCTGCCTGCTGACCAGCCCTATCCGGGGCCCGTGGATCCAGGCCTGCATGGTTACTCCTCTGGCATAGGCGATATACCTGCCTGGTCCTTGCTCTGCCACTCCGGCCTTTAGGCTCCTCAGCCGAGGCTCTGGCTTTTCAGGGAACACGGCTCATGTCCTAGGACCCCTACACCTGCACCTCTGAGCCAGGCCTCCCACAACTAATTATTTTCCGTAGCAGCAGGGACCGTTCCTGATCCCTGACCACATCCTACTGATCCCCATTGCTTGTTCCTAAGGCTTATCCCTGAAGGCCAGTCTGCCCTGGAAAGTTGAAGTCTGAGACCTTCCTTTCTCGACATGGCAGGGCAACCCAACCCTCAGGAGGCTGACGCAGAGACCTGAGGAGTGGGCAGATTCGGAGGTCCTGGCCTCATCTGGATCAGCAAAGTGCGAAGGCTGTGGTTCAGGCACAGACAGGAGAGGGGCCGCAACCAGCACTGGGCTCTGGGCCGCCCAGCAGTGCGGTCCCCGGAGGGCTGGGTGCACCCGAGGTGACAAGCCCTCGTCTGGGAGTCTGGCGTGCACGTGTGCACGCTCAGTCGTGTCTAATTCCTGCGACCCCATGGACGGTAGCCCACCAGGTTTCGCTGTCCATGGGATTTCCCAGGCAAGAATTCTGGAGTGGATTGCCATTTCCTCCTCCAGGGCATCTTCCTGACCCAGGGATCAAACCTACGTCTTCTACATCTCCTGCGTTGGCAGGCAGCTTCTTTACCACTGAGCCACCTGGGAAGCAGATGGATGGGTGTGGGGTGGGGGGCGGTGGATGGCTGGCTGGATAGACAGATGGATGTATAAACATTTCCATAAGATGTGAGCTCCCCACCAGTGACTCTCCTGGTGGCTTACCGCATTCCCTCAGAGCAGCCCGACCTGGGGCTCATGCTGACTCTGCTATGGTTTCCAACCAGGGCCTGACAGAAGGGCCAGAGTCTAGGCAGGAAAAGCTTCTCTCTTCTCTAGCTGGGCAAGGCCTCTGGACGTGGGCAACTCTACCTCCATTTTCGTCCATCAAAGTCTTTTTGAACCCTGGACATACCGTGTCCCGGCTTGTAAGCCCTGCTGCTGCCTCCGAGCCTGATAGGCACTAGCATCTGTTCCGGAGAATTTGACCCAAACAGCCCCAAGACAAAGTGAAGTCATTTGGATTTTCGTTATTTAGAATGGTCTAAGTGGAGGAAGCTGCTAGCAGGGTGGGGGTGGAAGCCACCCACTGTGCAGAGAGGGGATGACCAGGCGGTGGGGGGGACGAGGGGGGGAGGTGTCTGTGCTCTAGGACTCAGCAGGCAGCAGCTGCTCCCTCTATGGGGGTGCAGGTAGAGATGGTGCAGGGTGGGGACAGTGTGGTGACCTGACTGCCTCCCCACATCATTCTTGGGTTCTGCCTACCACCCACAACCTCGGGAGAAAGATGTCCCTCCAAGGCCAGGACAAACAGAGCCACAGCCAGGCCCCAAGCCTCCTTGGAAAGGGGGACACTCAAGAGCACTCCGTCTTCTGTAACTGCCTGCGGTGCTGCTCCCAGGGTCTGTGGCTCCCACCCCTTTGATGGTGTCTGGGAACGGCTGCCTGGCACAGTCTGGGGTGGGTGGCTGGGGCTGGCAGCGATGGCGTAGAGGACTCTGGAGGACCAGGCCGCGCTGACACTGAAGTTGGCCCGCTCCGTGATCACCTCGGCCGGCATCTGGTTGTCACTGGGCTTGTCTCTGCCCAGGCTTCTGTCTCCGGATTTGTGTCACGTGGAGGAAAGGGCTTGCTTGTGGGCAGCAGGCACTTACACATGTGCATGGGGAGGGATGGCAGGTCTACCCAGCTCCCTCAGGGGCCTTGTTTCAGAAGAAGGCCTTTCCTCTGGTGGGGAAGCTAGGAAGGAAGGCTGGCTGAATGTGAATGTTGAGGATCGGCGGAGGAGAGGACTGTGGGAAAGGGGGAAATTGTTTGTAAGCTTCTTAAGAAGTACAGGGTGAAGGTCACACTCAGCTTTATATTTTCAATGGTGCCAACCACCAGACTACATGGAGGAAGACTAAGGAATGAACAGGTTCCTACATCTTGGGTAATGACTAGAAAAAAAGCCAAACAGATCAAGGAAGCTGGTGTGACAGTGGAAGAGCCGGGGAGGGATCAATGCCACAAAGCAAGTGCCGCGGGGGTAAGCTCTTTCCAAATTCCACCCCCCAACCCCCCAACAAAGCCCCACATTAGGAGGGAGAGGAGCTGCCTGGGAGCAGCTCAGCATGAGGATGGTTCTGTGAAACAGACTCATCGCCTTCTCGGGGAGGCGTGTAATCCCGTCAGACATAGCCGTGCTAAACAAAAACGCATTTGGGGTGATTTTTAATTTCTTCTTTATTTAAAAAAAAAAAGCAATTTTTTCTGTTTTTTTTTTTTTCCAAAAACTTCTCCAATACATAAAACAATTTTCCCGCCCCTTAGCACTTCTTTCTTGCCTCCTTCACTCCTGCTCCTGGTGCCATCTGCCTGCAAGACCCTGATGACGAAACCTTCTCAGACGGAGATCAGGAAGCTGGAGGGGGTCGAGGGTTTGAAGGAAGGTGGTTACTGGTCGAAAGGAGAAGTTGATTTGCACAAAAATATAAACCATGGAGGGTGAGACCAGCACATACATGAATGGATTGATCTACAATCCACATAGAAAAAATAGACCCAAATTGTCATTTTACATTTGCAATATTATACAAAATAATATATATTTTTTAAACAACACATGCACACACACGCACACACACACACACACACACACACACAAGGTGCCAGCAGCCCCTTTGAACTTCTGCTTGTGGGGACAGCGGTGTCAGTAGGCAAAGATGACGTGGTAGGTGACCTGGTGGCCATTGTCCCAGGCATAGAGCAGGCGGTCCTTGGGGTTGTAGTCTATCTGGGTGGTGTAGGAGTACTCATTCTCAAACAGCAACCTGGGGACGATCTGGGTGTTGGTGTGGGTGTCGAAGGCGTAGGAGATGTTGGCATTGCGCTGGTTGTAGCTGTCCACAGCATACAGCACCCCGCAGATGACAAAGCAGTTGCCGTAGAAATTCCTCCGGAGCCCCGTGCGCCATGTGGTCTCCTTCTGCGTGCTCAGGTCCATGGCGTTGAGCTTGCTCAGGACGATGACCTCCTGGCTGAAGCCCTCGTCGTCCAGGGCCGGGTAGATGAGCCACAGCCCATTCTCGTCCACAGCAAAGTCCACGTCCGAGTGGCCCTGCCACCGCCAGGGCGTGGCCTCCTCATAGGCTACATCGTGGAGCATGGCCCAGGCAGCCACGTAGCGCTGCTTCAGGTCATACTTGATGATGTTGCGGGTGAAGGCCCGGTTGTAGTAGAAGGCGCCATTGTACACCACGTGGCCTGTGCCAATCCAGCTGTAGGGGAGCTTGTAGGAGTTGCTCCAGCGACCTGCGGGCGGTGAGAAGGCAGGAGGCTTCAGGGCGAGGGTGCAGTGACACCCGCCATGGGGAGGGAGGGGGGCAGCCCAAAGGGAGGGGTGCGCCACAGGCTTGGGGTCTGGAGCCCTGGGTTGTGTCTTGGCTCTGCCACTTCCTACTTCTGTGAGGCACCCTCATCTGTCATTTATAAATGACAATTCCCACTCCCCTCACTGAGCTACTTCAAGGATCCAGATGCTAACACACATAAACACGGTTTGTAAACAGTCAAGGACCACGGGAAAGGGAAGATGTATCACTGCTGTCTTCTGGACTGGACTTCAGGTTGTCCCATGTCTCAGGGGCTGGAAGATGAAAGGGGGCGTGGGAGAGGGACATCCTATTGCTAGAAGTTCCTTTTACCATCAGAAGAAGCTTCTGCCCTTCCACTGTCTCCACCATGGGTGATCTGGTCATGATTAAAACAGAGGACAGTGGAGAAGGAAGACTCTCCCTTGAGTTGGACCTGTAGCACGTACCTTGTTTGAAGTTCTCCAGGTTCCGGAACTCTACCAGGGTGTTGCCATAGTAATAGTTGGTTACGTAAATCCGCTCATCTTTGGCCAGGGGGTCCTTCATCCAGGCCCCCTCATTCCGCCCATATGTGTTTTGTGTAGTTGGCCCTGTGATGGTGGAGAGGGTGTCCTTGCACCTTCCTGATGGAGGAGAGGTGGATGGAGGGGTTAGAATGATCGAAGAATGCCCCACCCCAAGACCCTTCCTGGCTGCCCCTCCTGGAGTCTGACCTCCTCCACAGGCTTCTATAGGCCTGTGTGACAGCAGATGTTTGCTCCCCTGCTCTTCCTCTCATCTATCCAAGCGATGCTCGGTCACTCAGTTGTGTCAGACTCTTTGGGACCCCATGAGCTGTAGCCCACCAGGCTCCTCTGTCCATGGGATTCTTCAGGCAAGGATACTGGAGGGGGTGCCAGCTCTGACACCAGATTTTCCCGACCCAGGGATCGAACCTGCATCTCTCTGTCTCCTGCATTGGCAGGCAGGTTCTTTACCACTAGCGCCCCCTGGGAAGCCCCCTCTTCATCCTGCAGTCTACTCTGATGGAGCCGTCTACTGCCAACATCCTGTCCACGCTCATGCCACCACGCTTTGCTCCTGCTGACCTCTTCTCAGTCCTACGAACTCACCCCTCAGGGATCTAAGCTCCCATGTGCTTTTCTGACACCACTTTCTCCTCTGAAAAGCCATTCTATCCCCCTGTTGGATTCCATCCTGCTCCCACAGTATCGTGAATGTACCTCTCTTACAGGACATGTCATCCTCTGTTTTGACAATGCCTGTGTATCTGTCTCCTGATTCAATGCCCATCCCCACCTCAAGCATAAACCCCAGGGGGTAGGGGCTGTGGCTATCCCCTTTGTGTCCTTGGGCCCCAGACACAGTGTCTGACAGGCCATAGGCACTGAGCAGATGCTCTGAAACTCAGATGAATACACGGTAGCATGAGAAAGGTAACCAGAGGAGAGGACTGTGCATGACCAGGAACATAGAGCTTCACCAGCTACTGGGCTGCCCCAAGGAGGTTGGCCCAGGCCAGCAGTAGAGACCAGCCCTGACTGTGCAGGGGATGTCATGTCCCTGAGGCCCACCTGCTGGGTCCTAGAGAGCTGTCCTCAAGCCCACACCCCTGTGAGCAGGGTGCCAGGACCTCATTCTGGGAACTGGAGAGGCCTGGGACCAAGTTCCCACATAAGGAGCTTGTTCTGGGCTGTAGGAGCCTCCTTCAAAGGTCAGGTCTGCTTTAATAGGACAAGCACTCTGCCACGCCCTCCTGGGTGACCCCATGAGACGTCCTCAAAGACCGCTAGGATCACGTGTGTGTGTGCATGTGTGTGCATGTGTGCGTGCGTGTGCATGTGTGTGCATGTGCGTGAGTGTGTGCGTGCATGCATGCGTGTGTGTGTGCGCACGCAGGCGCTCAGTCGTGTTCCACTCTTTACGATCCCACAGACTGTAGCCCGCCAGGCTCCTCTGTGGGATTTTCCAGGCAAGAATACTGCAGTGGGTTGCTGTTTCCTACTCCAGGGGATCTTTGTGCCCAAGGGATCAGAACCCCATCTCTTGCATCTCCTGCATTGGCAGGTGGATTCTCTACCACTGTGCCACCTGGGAAGCCCCATAGCCATGCTGGGTTGTAAATCAAATCAAAAGCCTGCCTGCATGCTTACTATGCAGTATTATTATATTGAACATGGCCCTGAATGATACTAAAATAACATGTGACCGCTTACTGAGAGCATGTATTTTTGCTCTTTGCTCTTTTTGTCTCTGCACTAATGGGTTATGAAGGAGATGGGAAGAGAGGGCAGTGGGAGAATCAGATTAATCCAGCTTTTATGACTTCCTCCTCCTCTCTGGCGGCTTAGATGGTAAGAATCTGCCTACAGTGTAGAAGACCCGGGTTTGATCCCTGGGTCAGGAAGATCCCCTGGAGAAGGGAATGGCTACCCACTCCAGTATTCTTATCAGGAGAATTTCATGGACAGAGAAACCTGGCGAGCTACAATCCATGGGGTTGCAAAGAGTCGGACATGAATGAGCAGCTAACACTTTGACTTCACACTCTTCCTCCTCCTGGCAGCTGGGACCAGCAGAATACCCTCTCCTTCACCTGCCATCAACACTGGCTCACGGACAGGCAACAGCGATGAGAGGAATCTGCCCCTGATACTCACACAGGTCCAAAGAGCAAGAGCCCACGGTTCAGATTCAGGGCTCTCTAAACTCCAGGCCACCCCTGTTTCCAAACTATTTCAGTCTTTTCCATCCCTCCTGCTCCCCCATTAGTGGTCTGAGCTGGCAGGACGGGGCAGGCGCTGTGCCCTTGGCCCCGAGCCTGGGGCAGGCAGGCGTCTGAAAGCAGGATAAACATTGTTTCCCAGGCAGGCCCCGCAGTTGGGTGCAATTGGCAGGGTTCAGGCATCTCTGTGTGGGGTTTATTAGGTCCTGATCTGACAGAGAGGGGAAGGTTTCGGTCTCTGTAAGACAAACAGCACAGCCTACCAGCCAAAGCCTCATTCTCCCACAACTGAGCTCATCTGCTCGAGACAATAAAACAGGAGAATCTCGCTGAGCCTGGGCAGCAGAAGGCTGATGGAAAATATCTCATTCCCTGGCACTGAGTGGGACCCTGGCTGCCAGCGGAGCAGCTGTGCTTCCTTAGAACTAAGGTGAGCCCTAGCCCGCCATGCCCAGAGAGGGGCATTTTTACTTGCCCCCTTCCCCTGGAAAAGCCCAGTGAGGACCCAACCCCCTGCATCAGAGGCAGACTCCAGCCAAGACTCAGAGCCTCACAAGCGGCCGTGAGAGGCCAGAGGTTCCTGTCAGGGTCGCTATGGCTATGCCACCTTCCTGCCCAGACGTGGAAACTGCAGATGAGCTCTTGGAAGCTGGGACTCGTCTAAGCATCAATGCACTGCATTGCCCCAGGCAGCTTCCAAACCCCTACAGGGTTCTGTCTCAGCACTAAGGCTCTGCAATGATAGGACCTTAATGTGAAGCTAGAGAACGTGCCCCCACTTTGCAGCCAGAGGCCTGGCATTGCTCTTGGTCCTGCTGCTGACCCCCAAGGTCTGTGTTCCACCTGAAAAGTCACAGAGCTTTCATTTCTTCCACAGAAAAACAAGCAAAATATATGCCCTCCCCACATCATGAGCACGCTTGGAGAATGGTATGGCAGGTTGAGTATTGTCTTCCAAAGGTATCCAACTCCTAATCCTGGAACCTGTGAATGGGACTATATATGGCAAAAGAGAGTTTGCTGACGTGATTCCGTCAGGAATGCTGTGATGGAGGGTGGCCAGGGGAGGGGGGAGACTAGCCTGTATTATTCAGGGGCATCCTAATCACAGTCATAAGTAACCTCATTAACAGGGAGGCAGAGGGAGATTTGACTGCAGAAGAGGAGGCACCTGATGATGGAAGCACAGGAAGGATGAGGAGGAGGCCCCAAGCCAAGGGACACTGGCAGCCACCTGAGGCTAGAAAAGGCAAGGACTCGACCATCCCTTGCAGCCTCAGGAAGCAACCAGCCTCCTGACAGCTTGATTTTAGCCCTGTAAGGCTCATTTCAGCCTTCTGGTCTCCAGAACATTCGAGAATAAGTTTCTTTTGTTTAAGCCATGAAGTTTGTGGTAATTTGTTACAGGAGGCATAGGAAACTAAAACAGATGGAGTCTGCTTCTGGAGTCAAGCATCTCTATTTCTGTAGGAAGAAGGGAGTCTCAGCTTATTGCTTCCAAGTCCCGACACCCAGGACCTCAGGATGTATCACCATATGCCCTCAGATAGAGCAAATGCCAGCAACACACAGTGGGGTCCAGCACAGGCAGAAAAAGAGTGATAAGTATGCGTGGTCTGAGAGCATGTGAAGACAAGTTCAAGGGAGGTCAGGAAACCATGAGCCCAGGCCCATCACTACGGTCTGAGAGTCTGGGGCCATTCAGATGCTCCCACCCTTGGCAGCCTTGGAGAGAAGAAGCCATGTGTTTATTCCTTTTCGAGGGTAATGAGAGAAAGAAGAGAGAGAGTTCAAAGGCACTGTGGAGAAAAGAGAATGCTTCTGCCTGCAGCTCAGAAGTTTTCCCCCAAAGTATGGTGACAGGGAACATTTCCTGAGCTGTCTCTATGTACTAACTCATCTCATCATCAATGGTCTTGGGAGGCAGCTGGCCCTGCTTCAAAGGTTCCCAGGGTCTGTAGGGGCTTTTCCTCTCATCAAGCTGCTCAATCTTGCCATCCAACAAAAAGAAGTCAGCAAATAAGAGGCCCCCTCTGCCTCTAGGGCTCCCAGTTATGGCTGTCATGTGGCAGGCCTCCCCTACAGGGTGGAGCAGCCCCGACACACTCCTCCACCCCTCACCAGGTGGCTGCCTTAAGTGCTTGCACAGTGGCCACTGGGGATGCCCTCTGGTCCTTTCATCCTAGCCAAGCCTGTCCTGTGCCCCAGCTACCAGCCCCCTCACACACTCGGTAATCCTACCTACCCCTCTCCCGGTTCCCACTCACCGCCCAGGCCAGGCTGGCTTTGGCTGGTTCTCTTTTCTGCCCACGATGCACATGTTATCTCTCAGAGCCCCAGTTCCAGCCCCTCATCTTCCTATTTTTCTTCCTGTATTCCCCAGGCACACTTGGCTCTCACTCATCCCAGACTTTGTTACCGAGCACCAGGTAGCCACCCCCTTATGAGACACTTCCCTCCTGAGTGTCCTCCTGATTCCTCAAACTTAATGGATACAAAAAGGAATTCATTTGCTTCAGTTCACAGCCTGTTCCTCCTGTACTTTCTGTCCGGGAGAAAGGCGTGGCGCACCATTCACCAAGCCAGGAATCTTGGGTCTCCCTGCTGTCCACCTCTCCTCCACACACGGCCCCATTGGTCACCGTCTCCCACCTCTTCACTTCTCAGCTCTTCCACTCCACCTCTGTTGCTTAGCTTAGACCTCACTGTCCCTTGCCTGGATCACTCCAGTTACGCTGGTGGTTTCTATGGCTCATCTCTAACCCCTTCTAACCCATCCACCCCCTGCCTCCAGAAGTCCTGAGCTGCTTCTCTGCTTAAACCCTTAACTCACCATCACCAACTGCTGCAGGAAGCCCTAGGTCCTATCCCAGCACATCAGCCCCTCCTTCAATGCCATCACTTCTTGCCATCTCCCCTCAATCAGAGTTCTCAAACTCAAATGCCTCTAGGGGCCAGGTGCGATGGAAATGGGTGAAGCAGGCTGAGTATGAGACGATGAGTAACAACAGAGACCGGGGTGGACTGGAAGAGCAGCTGACCTAAAGGCATTCAAGTTTAAGGCTGACAAGACGTCTTGGGGTGCATTTGGCCCTCGGGTTGCCAGCTTTGAGATCTCTTGCCCATACCTAACTGCTCATACTCCCCATGGGCGCCATGCCTGGAGGTAGCTTCATGGACATGTGAACCGGGCAATACCTTTTTAAAGCTCTGCTATTGCCATCTTGTAATTCTTAATCATTTTAGTTTGGATTTTTATTTTATAGTTAGAATCTAATAGGACAATGGGGCGAGGCAGATGTGCTGTCCCTGTGACTGAGTGGGCGGGGCGTCACGGCCCCAGAGGCCACACTTGCCATTCTAAAGAGAACTCTGAATGCAGAAAGAAGGCAGCAGTATTCTGAGAACCATGAATTACCAAGTAATCCCATTATATTCTTTCTTACTTGTGTTATTTCCTTGCAGTAGACAATAACTCACGCTGAAAATGTTACAGAAGAGAGAAAGATAGGGCAACTCAGAGTTCCTTTTCTGTTAGTCTTCCTTATTCAGGGAGCCAAATATAGGGAGTGAGGGTAGAGCGTGAGCATATTAAGAAGAGAAACAGCTGAGTTTGTTTCGCGCAGCATTTCCACTGGTCTGCTAAGAACAAAATACGCAGGAACATAGAAGCCATGAAAAACAAACTGCATCATCTTGGTGGACTCCACACAGGAGATAAATGATCTTATCTTTGCATTGAAAACTGGAGTGCACAATATAAACATGAATGATAAAATTCACGCCAGTTATTTAAGTTTTTTAAAAAACATTTCTTTACTTAAAATGGCATGAAGTGGCAAAGAAGAAAACCAAGTGAAAGAGAGAGACAGAGAGATCAGAGAAGAAAGGAAACAGCTTTATATTCACCATCTTCAATGGCACTTTCCATCTGGCTTTTTGAACTGGGACTCCATGTTTTCATTTTGCACTGGGCTCAACAAAATGTGTAGTCAGCCCTAACTAAAATGGTTCACTGCTGGGGCTCTTGTTGATTCTGGTCCTTCTGAGTGCAATGCCACCTTCCTTCCTGGCTGGTTTTGCCTCATCCCTCAAGACAGCTAGGTCAACTTCTCTTTCCAGAAGAGAGTCCCTCTGACCACAAAGCATTCTATGCATCTGCTCACCACCCTGAGTTAAAATTGGGTTTGCCTGGTGGCTCCATGGTAAAGAATTTACCTGCCAATTCAGGAGCCACAGGAGTTGTGGGTTCAATCCCTGGGTCGGGAAGATAGCCTGGAGGAGGAAATAGCAACTCACTCCAGTATTCTTTCCTGGAGAACCCCGTGGACAGAAGAGCCTGGCGGTCTACAGTCCATGGGGTCGCAGAGTCAGACATGAATGAACGGCTGAACGCCACCCACCACCTGAATTGAAACTGTGTTTCTGGGTCTCATAGACGAGCTTGTGCACAACTCCAGGTCAGGGACCCTGCCTCACCTGCTTTTGTAGGCCCAGCACCTACAGCGCCTGCACATCGTCCGCACCCAGCACTGTCCTTCAGCGCGGTACTGACAAATGCGAACGTTGCTCCTCTGCCTAGAACCTTCTCTAACACCTTTAGATGTAAGTCCTGCTGTCTTACCCCCTTCATCGTCAGGCCCTCTCCCTTATGTCTCCCGGTCTGGGCCAGCGCCGTGGGTGCCCTCCACACCCCTGCAGAGGCTCACGCTGTCAGCTCTGCCCTGGTGGCCACACTTGGAGATGGAGCTCCACAGTCAGAATCAGACACAGCCTCCCCCGGACCACACACCTTGCCGCTTGCCAGACCTGTCCACTCTAGTCCCTGCAGCCCCTGCTGGTGACACCTCGGTGGGAGTGACCAGAGGGCAGTCCATTTCCCAGCCAGTGCAGCAGAGGGCCGAGTGAATTAGGAGTGGCCTGTATCCCTGCAAGCAGGCGCAGACTCCTCCCTATCCATTTACAGGGAGCCTCTCCACTTTATATTTGTGATCCATTTACAGGGAGCCGCTCCACTTTATATTTGTGATCCATTTACAGGGAGCCGCTCCACTTTATATTTGTGATCCATTTACAGGGAGCCTCTCCACTTTATATTTGTGATCCATTTACAGGGAGCCGCTCCACTTTATATTTGTGATCCATTTACAGGGAGCCGCTCCACTTTATATTTGTGATCCATTTACAGGGAGCCGCTCCACTTTATATTTGTGATCCATTTACAGGGAGCCGCTCCACTTTATATTTGTGATCCATTTACAGGGAGCCGCTCCACTTTATATTTGTGATCCATTTACAGGGAGCCGCTCCACTTTATACTTGTGTTTCTAGGGCCAGCGGCCTCTGCATCCTGACAGAGGCTCCTTGTGGTTTCAGGGACCTGATCTCTCTGACCAGTGAGAGCGGGGTGTGTCTGTGGAGCTGGGCCAGCAAAGGTGCCTGTCACGTGACTCCGGGCCGCCGACGGGACAGTCCTCGGTACTGAGTCTGGGCGCTGTGGAGGCTCTGGCCGGCACTGCCCTGCCCATGTCGGCACCACCTCCCTCAGGCCGTCTCAGGCCCACAGTCAGCGTGGCTGGCCAGGCCTCGGGGGTTGTCATGGTCATTTACTTTGTGGAAGAGGCGGTCTTCATCGGATCCCGTTGCTAGGTTCAGCCATGAGGCAGGCTCTCTGGTATTGCTGTCATCCTGATTGTCCTCTTTGCTCCTCTCTGCTCTGCCCCAAACCAGCCTCTCCTGCAACACGCATCGTGGTCCGTAAGGTCTGGGACTCTGCAGAGCCTTGGCCATGGGGCACCAGTGTTCTCGTCCTCTATGGCAGCCTGACCAGCGCTCCCCACGCCACCAAGGCTGGTGACCAGTCCCCTCCCTTCCCTCCCGGAGCCCAGCTCCCAGCACTGACTGTGTTTTTCCTCTCTTGTCCTAGAGCAACTATGCTTTGGCCAAAAGTTAATTCTGTTTGCTTTTGGAATATTTCTGAGAGTTTTTACAATTCCCCCGGGGAAACTGGTGGACATTTTAGGGCATCACAAAACCAGGTTTGGAAACCACAGGATAGGATGTTCCTTCTAAAAGCAGCCCCATTTAAAACCATTCAAACAGCTGAAACTCAAAATTGCCAGGTTCATTAAACAGCAAACAACCTTTCACAGGTAGCAGGTCAGTGGCATGTGTTGGTTTCAGACAAATGATTTTTATTTAACTGAAGGCTACATATAGTCTTACTTGGCCAGGCACAAGCAGGCAGGAAGTGTGCTGAGAAGGTTCCAGAGAAGAAATCCCATCCACACTAACAGCAGCCTGAGAGAAGCATGTGGCAGCAATGCGTGATTGAAAATGATTCCTGAGAAAACCTGCCAAGACTCCACATTGCCTTCTCTCTGTGCCACCCCCTCTTTTCACCCCTTGGCATTTGAAGAAACACGTATATCTGTGTCCATGTCCCTGTGTTTTTTTTCTGCAGTAGATACAAGAGGCAAGAATCCCAGATCTTCGGAAAAAAAGTCCTACAGGCCAGTCTTTAAGCAGAAACTTACATCCTCTGTGTAAGACAGATGGATAAAGAAGATGTGGTCCATATACACAATGGAATAATACTCAGCTGTTAAAAAGAATGAAATAATGCCATTTGCAGCAACGTGGATGGACCTAGAGTCTATCATATTAAGTGAAATAAGTCAGAGAAAGGCACATATCGAAATCTAAAAAAAAATTATGCAAATGAACTTATTTACAAAACAGAAATAGAGTCACAGAGAATGAATTTGTAATCATCAGGAGAAAGGTTGAGGGGAAGGGACAGTTAGGGAGTTTGGGACATTTATACACTGCTGTATTTAAAGCAGATAACTAACAAGGACCTACTGCACAGTACAGGGAACTCTGCTCAGCATTGTGTAATAACCTAACGGGAAAAGAATTTGAATAAGAATTGGCATCGACACATGTATAACTGAATCACTGTACCGCACACCTGAAGTTAACATAACACTGTTAATCAACATGTTCCAACATAAAATAAAATTTAAAAAAGAACCCCAGCTCTTTTGAAAAATCCCACAGGCCAGTCTTTAAGCAGAAGCTGACATCCTCTGTTGTATAGTCGCTCAGTTGTGTCCGACTCTTTTGCAACCCCACGGACTGTAGTCCGCCAGGCTCCTCTGTCCATGGCAGTCCCCAGGCAAGAATACTGGAGTGGGTTGCCATTTCCTTCCCCAGGGGATCTTCCCAAGGAACTGTCTCCTGTGTCTCCTGCATTGGCAAGCGGGTTCTTTACCACTGAGCCACCAGGGAAGCCCCTCTGTGACAATGTTTTTCTGGGCGAACAGAACACTGAACAACAAGAGAAAGTGTATGCCATCTCCTGCTCCTACTGCCAGGTAAACAACTGCCAGGACACGGGGATTTTCTTGTCTGGGCATCGGCATCTCAGTCAGGCTAATGAAGGCTAATGAAGGAGGCGGAGTCCTGAGACCTAAGAACTACAGAAAGATGTTGCTGGGGGCGACACCCAGGGGAGGCAGGTGGGTTGTGGAGACGGTGGAGAACTCAGTGGTTTAAAGTGAAAGTGTTAGTCACTTAGTCGTGTCTGACTCTGCAACCCTATGGACTGTGGCCCACCAGGCTCCTCTGTCCATGGAATTCTCCAGGCAAGGATACTGGAGTGGGTAGCCATTCCCTTCTCCAGGGGATCTTCCCAACCCAGGGATCGAACGTTACAGGTCTCCTGCATTACATGCAGATTCTTTACTATCTGAGCCTCCAGGGAAGCCCCTCTCCTACTGGCTAGGAAGTCACCAAGGGAAGAGTTTCCTAGTGGGGCAAACACCATCCCTGAGGACATACAAGGTGTGTGGACCTACCTGTAGCCTGTACTCCACCCATCTGTGAAGCGATAGTGGTGGGCAGCTGGCTAAGTTTCTGGAGGAACTGTCCCTGTCACCTGAGTGGTAGAGGTATGGGGCCCTGGGGAGTGCACTCCCGTGGCAGTGGGGAGATGGGGTGCTGGGCTCAGGGTCTGTGGGCCCATGAGCAAGGTCAAGGCTGCCCAGAGCCAGTGTGGAAGTGGACCCTTTGCTTGGACCCTGGGGCATTCTGCAGAAATTGAGCAAGATCCACAGCTTCAGAACTGATTCTCCATGCGGTGAGAAATGGATCTTCTACTCTGGGGTCAGTTTGCTCCCACCCTGACAGTGAAAGAGACAAAAAGAAAAACATTCTTTCCTCCCACTCCAACCTCTGTGGCTCAAGAACTGTCTTCTTGCTTAGCTTTCTCCTGGCCAAGGTTCATGAGATTTTGCCCTGGGGTCCATACGACTGGCTATTTCCTTGTTATTACTTTGGGATTTTTTTTCACCCAATAAGAATTCCTTGCTATATCATGGCCTGATACACTTACTACAGGATATAACTGCGGAAACTTTTTTTTCCAGCTGAGCTACAAGGGAAGCCCAAGAATTCTGGAGAGGGTAGCCTATCCCTTCTCCAGCAGATCATCCCAACCCAGGAATCAAACCGGGGTCTCCTGCATTGCAGGCAGATTCTTTACCCACTGAGCTATCAGGGATTCCCAATTGAGGAAAGAATCTTTAGTAAATTTCTAATTTCTGAGACCCGCGGAAGGGCAGAGATTTGGCCAAGGTCACATAGCTCTCCACAGCGGAGGCTAGGCTATAACCAGGCGTCTGGCTGCTGGCACCTTATTCTGAGGAGGAACTGGGAAAGAGGCTGCCAACGGGGCTGAAAATGGGAAGAGGGGGAAGAAAGGTATAAGGCAAATCACATCTCTGCCAACTCAAGTATATTTTTAATGAAATTATGATTCAATAGTGTTATTTTTCAATCAGTGTTGATGGTGACTTAATGAATGTTTAAGTCTTTTTGAAAAAGCCATCTGTGGCCAAGTCCCACGTCCTTTCCTAGCTGCAACCCCCCCCACCCCCACCCCCAGAAACACACACACACACACTTTCCCATTTCACTGTTCTCAGAGTCATCTTTCGGCCATGGAGCTTCCAGGCACAGAGTAGGGCTATAGCCTCTGTTTCTGGAACACACTCCGTTCATTTAGACCTACCCAGTGAGAAGACTTTCCTTTTCCACTTAGCAAACTCCTGTTCATCCTTCAAAACTCAGCTCAAAGGATACCTTCTTAGAAAAGCTTTCCCAACCTTCTTAGCTGCCAGGCCAGTCTGCGGCTCCCTCTTCCCCTGTCTCTCCACTCCTCTGTTATATCACTTATCACATGATGCCATGATGTTCCCATGCTTTCTAAGGCCAGGGGCTAATGAGATTTGTTCCCTGGGGCTCACTATTTCCCTGTTCCCTCCTTTAATAATCTGGAATCCCCCCACCTACACACACATAAGAATCTCTTGTTAGTTCATGGCCTGGTAAACATATTGCAGAAAACGTAGTCGTCACTAAGTAACCAAATATCCAACACCCATCACAAAGCCTAGTACACTAGCATTGGACAAATGTTTATAAAACTTATTAATGAAGCTGAGATCTTAGCTCCACTAATTTTATTCTAGAAAGGAATTTTCCACTCTTGTCACAGGCACATTTTGAATACAGACCCTAAATGTTAAAACTGATCATTGCCCAAGGCGTAACTCCACTTGGCTTTCTTTATGAAGCGGTTGGAGCCTCTGACTCCCCGCTCTCCTTTCAAGCTATTTTCAGGCTCAGCCTTTCACTTGAGCAGGAGACCCAAGCCAGGTAGAAGGAACTCACCTATGACATTGCGTATGTCATCTTCTTCCTCGGGGCTCAGGGTGGGGCCAGCGGGCACTGTGCCCTGCCCGGCAGCAGAATCTCCCCCTGGTGAGTCTGTCCTGACTGGAGGGGGAGGCACTGGGGCTGTGTGTGTCGCCTCCACAAATGCATCCCCAGGAGCCACTGACGGAGGAGCTGAGGCTGGCGGTTGCTGGGTGGCTGTGTGGGCCACGGTGGTAGCTGGTACCTGAGTGAGAGGTGTAGGGACCGCCTCCCCCGTGGGATCTGGAGACACGGAGGTCGTCTGGAGCGGTGTTGAGAACGGTCCGACCGAGGCAGAGACTGCAGGGTCAGGGGCGCTGGGGGCTGAGGTGGAGGCCGGCGGCCGTGCGGAAGGCAGGGCTGTGGTCGGAGTGCCCGCGCTGGTGGTGCCAGCATCAGTTGTCACAGCGGCTCTGTGACCCGTGGCTGCTGGCCTCCGGGTGGCGCTGGTCAGCAGCTGGTTGTGTCTCAGAAGCTGATCTTCAATCAGCAAATCCATTCCGTGTTCACCACTGAAAAATTCGTCTTCTGGGAAGCAAACACAGGTGCATTTGTGACTCGGGAGTCAGGAACATGTGGCATGTGGCAGATTAGTGAGGGTTTCTTTCATCAGCATGTACCCTGATTTATCAGTTTTTTTTTTAAATTAATTAAATTGAGGGTAATTACTTTACAATATTGTGATGGTTTTTGCCACACATCAACATGAAGCGGCCATAGGACACCCTGATTCAAAGTGGAGCCCAGGTGGGATTCAGGAGAAGAAGGTGAAAGGAGCACAGATGGAAGCATTTCCTGTAGGGTCTCTCTGAATAGTCTGCCTCCACCCACCACCCAGGGACCACAGCCAAGGCCTACAAAACCTGGGAGGAAGTTAGTCATTTGCTCAGTAGGTATCCATGGAGCACATATAACCACAATGAGCCCTCATGGAGCTTCTGTCTAGTGGTGGAGACGCCAAACATTAGACAGATTTTCTACCTGAAGGTGTTATGAGGAAAGGTCTGGCAGGGTGAAGGGAAGGGAGGAGGTGGAAAAGTTGCAGCCATGGATAAAGTGGTCAAGATGAGACCCGGTGGGATGGAGAGATGAGCAGAGGCTCGAGGGAGTGAGGGAGTTAGCCAAGCAGGTGATGGGGGAGGAGTATTCTAGGGAGAAACAGCAGCAGTGCAAAGGCCCTGGGGCCAGAACACACGTGCTGAGGCTGAGGAGCAGTGAGGGGGCAGAGGTCAGAGGGAACGCAGCAGCCAGGTCGCGTAGGGCTCGGCTGCTGGGCTTGGACTTCAGTTTTTATCCTGTGTGAGATGGGGGAGTCTGCAGGGTTTTGAGCAGAAAAGGAATACTAAGATGGAGTGTTTTCTTAGGACACAAAGAGGCCTAACCACAAAAGACATAATTAGTCAACTGGGTTTTATCTGCTCATCAAAAAGATCATTAAAGAACTAAAGATACAAGCCATGGGCAGGAATAAAATATTAATATCTGCAATACATGTGACTGACAAAGGATTTGTCCCAGAATATAAAAGCCCCACAAAGCCATTATTTATTCTGGCCATGTAGAGAGGCTGTGGGATCTCAGTTCCCCGACAAGGGATTGAACCTGGGCCACAGGAGTGAAAGCCCGGAATCCTAACCACTAGACCACCAGGGAACTCCCACAAATCAATAAATTAAAATGTTACACAGTTAAAAATGGGCAAACTGATTATGCCAGCGACTAGGGGAGCAGAATCTATCAGGAGGCAGCTGAGGGGGACCGGATGGGAGGAACTGGCATAGCGGGGGACAGGGGAAGAGCTGGGCCTCCTGGGGTGCTGGGCAGGGACAGAGAAAGAAAAAGCAGGGGCTGGTGGCCGGGAAGAGCCCAGGGAGCAGGCGTGCAAGGGAAACAAGATACAGATGAGGTGAAAAGGAGTATCTATTTTCTGTGAGAGAGTAAGAAGGAAAGAGATGAAAGGGTAGGTGCTGGAGTCCCGGTCGGGAAACACAGGGTGCCCCGAGAAGGAACAGGTGGGAGAAGCCGCTGTGTGTCTCTGCGTGAGTCATCCCCTCCTCGCCCTGTACGCTCATCTGAGGATGGGGAGGGCGCTGAGGCCCCTTCTGGCTCCACCTCGCTCTGCCTTGCGGTCCTCTGCAAGCCCAGAGAAGGTCAGTGACTTGCCCCAGGGTGCTCAGCAGGCTGTGAGGAAAGGCAGTAAGAACTCGGGATAAACTGCAGGGAATTCTCAGGTAACCAGGCTGGCTCTGCGGGGCCACAGTAGTAAACTGCCGGAGGCGGGTGTGGCTCACGGGAAGTGCCCCCTCCGCAGAGTCCAAACGGTGACTCCCTCCCCGCCCTGCCCCCGGGGGGCCGCCCTGCTGACCCCAACTCACGATGCTCTTCGATGTCATTCTCCTCCTCGGGGTCCTTGGCTTTGTAGTAGGTGATGCCCCGGATTACGGTGGGCCTGGAGGCTGGCCGGCCCCGCAGGTGGACCTGTCTCTGCAGGGGTCGCTGTGGCTTCACCACCTCTGGTGGAGCCAGTGGCCGCGTCTGCAGGAGCTTGATGGATTTGATCTGTTGGGACACGGTTTCTTCCTGCAGAAACCTCTCTTCATACTGCTCCTCAGAGGGGACACAAGGGAAGGTCAGGCCACTGGTCAGAGAGGCAGGGGTCAGGCAGAGGCAATGCTGGAGTCAAGGCCATGCTAGTCACAACAGCTAATCCTAAAAGCACTTCCTAAGCCAGGCACTGTTCATCTTCTCATCAGCCCCATGAGGGATGAACCATTCTTAATCATTCCCATTTACAAATTGGGAAATTGAGGCACAGGGAGGTTATGTAAATTGCCCAAGGGCCCACAGCAGGTAAGTGGGAGAGGCAGGATTTGAACCCGGGCAGTCTGACTCTAGACTCTGACTCTAACCTTCATGCTATACTTCCCAGAGAGTGCAGCCGTCCTCTCAGCTCTGGCCTAGAGATGCTGGGGGCCTCAGATCTCATACAGTTGTTTGTAGTGAAATCTATGTGGTTGGAACATGAAGTGTGTTAGTCATGCAGTCGTGTCTGACTCTTTGTGACCCCATAAACTGTAGCCCGCCAGGCTCTTCTGTCCATGGGATTTTCCAGGCAAGACTACTAGAGCAGGTCGCCGTTCCCTTTTCCAGGGGATCTTCCCGACCCAGGGATGGAACCTGGGTCTCCTTCGTTGTAGGCAGATTCCTTACCATCTGAGCCACCAGGGAATCCTGGCACAAGAAGGCTGAGGGCTAAGATGCACACCTCAGGATAAAGCATGACTGCTTTTACTTGTGTTGCTGGAACAAACTGCCCCAAGCCCTCCCTAACGCATCCAGAATAAAGTCCAAAGTCCTTGACCTGGCACTGAGAACTCAAAGTGACTTGACCCAGCTCAGCATTCTCTCTCTTGCTCCACCCCCAGCCTCCCCACCCTTGGTATTCCAGGCACTTGGGTGACTCCTGAACTGCTTGGCTCTCCCGAACTGCTGGGTCTTTGCTCAGATTGTTTTCTCTGTCTGGAAGGCCATTCCCTTCCCCGCATAGAACCACTTATTGAAATCTACCCACTTTTCAAGGCCTGGCTAAAATCCCAGGACCCCAAGGAAATACTCCCAAAGCTTTTCATTTAGAATTAATCTTTCTTTCCCAATCCTTACTTTGCAGCAGAGACTTCTAAATGACTATCCAAACATCCTGCTTTCTTTTCCTAACTTAATGAGAAACTGGTTTTGTGGGAGTGGTCCTGGGACTAAGTTCTGGCTGTTACAGCACAAGTAGAAGTTGGTGGGAAGAGCTCTTGGAAAAGTTCCTTAAAACATGGGGCTGACTCAGCTGGAAGGCATCTTTTGCGCTTTTCCTCATTTCTCTGGCCAGGAGAATGTGGGCAGGATGGCTGGAGCTGAGCAGTCATCTTGTGACCATGAGGGGATTTTGAAGATGGACATCACTAATGACATCTCACAGCTAACTATACCAGCCCTGGGCCACCTGCCTCCAGAACTCTTTTACATAACAGAACAACAAACCCCTACATTGTTTAATGCACAATATTTTGGTCTCTTACTCAAAGCTGAACACAACTCCTAATGGATAAAACTCTATACTATTATAACACCTCTCCCATCCTGACTTCCACAGGAATTTCTTTTTTTTTTTTTAATTTTTTTTTCCATTTATTTTTATTAGTTGGAGGCTAATTACTTTACAATATTGTAGTGGTTTTTGCCATACATTGACATGAATCAGCCATGGATTTACATGTATTCCCCATCCCGATCTCCCCTCCCAGGAATTTCTTAAGAATGTTGTCTCTGTAAACTATAAGCAATTGGAAGAGCAGAGACAATCTCTTGTCCATCTCTGATTCCCCTGGATATATGTACCTTAATATTTGTTAAACTGAATTTCTGAATCATAACAAATCCCAAAGAACTGTCTACACTGTGACTGCCACTGGGATTTTTGTCAAATGAAATGATGCTTTTGTCATAGGTAGCCTATGACCTGGGCATAATAATGGTACCAAAAAAGGCCTCTGTGATGATGACGGTCACACAGAAGGACCATCCTGTCCTCCACAGAACTGCTGCCTGGGGACTGACCTCTTGTGGCCACAGTGTGGCAGAGTCCCTGGGTCCTGCCGTGGTCCATCCAGTCATATTCCCTCACCCAGGATCACAGCTGCCCGTGGGCACAGGGCCTGTGAGCTGCAGAGCCACCAGACAGAGCCAGTGGCTCCATCAGTAAAGCAAGCACAGACTGCAGGAGGCGTGGCCCACCGCTGCTCTCAGGAGGACTTTGAACGGCTGAGTTATGAAGAGGCCACTCCCTAGTCACCTAAGCCCTGAAAACTCTGCTCACCAGGAGGAGGTGGGTGAGCTCCCTTAAACCCCCGGTGAGATCTGCCCAGAGAGCAGAGCCCACCTGAAAACAAAACCTCTGTCCCTTTGATGCTCAGTCCTGAGAGGCAGAGCAGGACCTTTGAGCTCCCTGGACATCAGCTGTCAGGGATCCAGTTATCATGACCAACTTTTTCACTCTGCCTAGGAAGAAGCAACTCAGATTCTTGTTCTGACCTTTAAAATCTAGCCTGGAGAAAATCTGGAGTCCTCATTCCCCACCACACCCCGGGTCTGTACTGGTTTTCCCATGACAAAAGACTTTATCCAGATGGCACTGCAGACAGGGAAGCTCCTAAATTATGTGTTCTCCACTCACCCATGCTGACCCACTCCTGGAAAACAAGGGACACTTTCCACCAGCTCCCCTTGCCAGGGCCAGAGAGCTGCCCGGAAGCAGCAGGCAGACGTGCACCCTGGGCGGCCCTCGCGCCGGCTAACTGCCCCTGCCCCACGTCCCATGGTTTGCTGGGGAGGTGAGCGCCACTAGAAGTGCAGGGAACTTCTAGTTCTAGTTCTTCTAGTTCTAGAAGTGCAGGGAACACTTGGCTGGTGGTGATGACATTTTATTGAGCATCTATTACGGGCAGGCATGTCCCTTCATATTCCTTTTAACCCTTAGAACAGTGAGGCAAGATAGATACTATTCTCCACATTTTACAGATGAGTAAAGACAGGTTCAGAGTCATTTAGCAATCTGGTTGAAGGTTAACCAATTAAGTGAGAGAGCACTTATTAAGTCATGTATGTGCATCTAAGTCACTTCAGTCATGTCTGACTCTGCAACCCTGTGGACCATAGCCCTCCTGGCTCCTGTGTCCATGGGATTCTCCAGGCAAGAATACTGCAGTGGGTTGCCATGCCCTCCTCCAGGGGATCTTTCCAACCCAGGGATCGAACCTGTGTCTCTTATATCTTCTGTGTTGGCAGACAGGTTCTTTACCACTAGCACCACCTGGGAAGCCCCTTACTAAGTTAAGCCACTCAGTCACTCTTTGTGATCCCATGGACTGTAGCCTGCCAGGCTCCTCTGTCCATGGGATTTTCCAGGCAAGAATACTGGAGTGGTTGCCATTTCCTTCTCTTATTAAGTCATAACGCTATTAAATAACCCAGGGCTGCTTGCCTTCAGAGCCTGTGATCCACCTTGTTATAGCTACATCGTGCTCGGCTGTCACCACAGGACTAACTCATCTGCCATCCCAAAAGTCCTCAGGGCCGTGGTCTGGCTGGTGTCCAGAAGACATGGGGATTCCTCATTTCCCATAGGAAAGAGCTGCCTAGGAGGCTGACAAGAGGCCCCAGCCCTCAACTCAGACGCCACAGGCCATCGAATTGCCAGACCTTGGTTTCCCTCTGCATTGCAAAAGCAAGTTGTCATTTCTTCGTGGCAAACCCCAGGAACTGTCTTTAATTCCAGACTTTTAGGGGTGAGCGGGAACTGCAGTTCCCTCTCCCAGCCAAGGAGATGGAGCAAGACCATGGACAGCCTCTGCCAGAGAACATATAATTTCCTTGGATCCGCTGGCGACAGGCTGCATGGGGCAGCAGCAGCCCCCAAGTTTTGGTTTCCTCTCTCTGTTAAACCATTGTATGACTTCAACTCCTGGTGTCACCATGTTCCCAGTCCCACCCTGACCTCTCCACCCAGCCCCCAGAGCCCCCTGCCAACTCCACGCACAGACCTTCTTGGAGAGACGCCTCCAACAAAGGCCATTCACCATTCCAAAAAACCCTGACAGAATCCGTAAGAACCTTGAAAATAACAACCAAACCCAGACCCCCCACTTACCCCCTTTTCAACACGGGGTTCACTGAAGAGACGGGAAAAGGGAGAGGAAGAGTCTAGCCTCCTCTCCTTCACCTCGCCCCCCTTTCTGGCCCTGCTCTGGCCCTGGCTACCCCCACCACCACCCTGATTGGGTGGATTGTGCTAACCTCAGCAGTGTGTGAATGGGGATTTCAGGAGGGAGCAAGGTTTGCTGAGCAAGGAGAAAAAGAGTTTGGTGTGTTTGATTTGGTTTGCTGTTTACCCTCAGGAAATCTGAGCTGGGCTCCTGAACATACCACATAATGTGTCATCAAGACAACGGATGGAATTCTCAAGCTCAGTCGACTGGGAAATTGGAGCCAGAGAGGACTGAAGTCAGGGAGCTGCCGGAGCGGCAGATGATGCCACACTGGGCCCCAGGTCTGATGAACGGGTGCTTCCAGTTTCCTTTAAGGTGCAAATGTCCTCTGGCTCTTTGCTTTACAAGTTCAGACTTGCTCAGGGGTGACCCACCAAGCAGACTAAACATACGCTCAGTCACTGGCATGTCGAGAATACCCAAAAATGAGAATAAAAATAATTTTTGAAGATACATGATATTTCAAAAAAACCATCAATGGAGTCATCGTGGGCTAAGCCAGAAAATTACTGGCCTTCCTTGTACTTATTTTCTGGTTTGGAAATGGGTTTATTTCAAGTTACAAATTGGGCGCGGTGTAGGCACCAGACTCTCTTCAGGGCCTCTTGTCTCCAAAGTCCTGATCTGCCTGCTCTTCTGCCTTTGGAACACATGCCCAAGGTTCCCCAAACCCACAGCTGCTGCCTGCTTGGCACCACTTGGGGAGTTTCTTTGCTCAAGAGTTCCAAGCCCACAGGCCTAACCTTACTTCCTCTCTTACCCTGATTCTTAACAACCCAGGCAACAAATCCTTTGCAGCAAACTTCCCAGCTCTTTTCAGTGTCATAGCACATACAGCCACAAGTTCAGGGCTTTGCTGTCGGTGTCCCAGACCCTCTCAACCCACACCCTGCCCTTTTGCCCCAGGCTGAAGGGATCCGCAATGGGTCACCTGAAATCCACGCTCTGCTGTCCACCACCAACCCATGGCCCAGTAAAAGTAAGCAACACTTTTATCCAGACCTGCCCTGCTAATAGCATCCACACTCTGCAAGTCCTGCTGCCAGAATTTACCTGTTTCCTCTTCCATTCTTTTCGGGTTAGCTCCTGTTTCACAGGCAGCAATTTAGGAGATAACACATAAATAATAACATATATAACTATTAGCACACAAATATAACTTGGTAACCAGAGCCAAAAGAACCAGGTATCAGATGGGGAGGTATTTTTAAGCATCACCCAAATCACATGAGGTAGTATTTCGTTTCATTGCACCAACCCAGACACGACTGAGTGGGCAGAGACAGAGATCTGAGACCCCTGTCACCACCACCCAGCTGAGCCACGGAGACTGTGAGCATCCCTGTATCTGTTTCCTCTTCTGCAAAGTGAGGATACTGCTGTCGGCCTCAGGCTGCCTTCCAGAGCTGGGGTGAGGACCACGTGGTATGATGGATGGTGAAAGTACTAGTACCTCACAAAGTCCCTTGCAAATAGGGAGGACCACACAGCTGACTGCTTCCACACTGGGACTCTTCTGAGAGTGAAAGAAGGAGTTATTGATAATCAGGCCAGGACAGCAGGAGTAAACTAGAATGGTCCCAGACAAGCCACCTAACTTATAAAGGCAAGAGATGCTCGAAAAGGCAGCATGAAGTATAAGAAAAAGAACAGGGCCTGATACTCAGGAGACCCAGATTTGAGTCCTGGCTTCAACACTGGCTGAACCTCTCAGGGCTTCAATGTTAAGTGCAATGGGGTCCACTTCTGCCCCATCAGACCTATAGGATGGTTGAGTAGATGAAATGAGACCATGCCCATGGGAGACTGAAGCCTGAAGGCTCCATGCACCTGTGAGGTGGTGGGCGTACACTTTCCGGAGGGCTGTGGTCAGAGCCCCCCGGAGGCTGGGGCTATACCTCGGGGTGGGTGTAGGCTGCAGCCGCGTCCCTCTGCAGGGCCGAGCGGATGTCCGGAATGCTGTCCAGGATGTTATTGGAGCAGTTCTCTTTGCCTCGCTTGTTCATCTCAGTTCGAATTTCTTCCACGTCCTCTCTGATCTGCTCGTTTTCCTTGGTGAGGTTTTTAGCTATTTCCTAGCAAGAGAGAACATTTTTAAAAGGGAGTCGTTTAAAGTGCTCTGAGGACAAGCAGGAGGGAACTAGCAGCCATCTCCTGCTCAGAGCCCAGAGACTCAACAGGCAGGTTGAGAAACCAACCAGAAACCACCGGGGCCGTCAGGAGTATCCAGCCCTGTGTTGAGGACCAGTGCTTGGACTCGGGTGGCATTTCCAGGTCAGCTTGGCTCCAGTGTGTTCACGACTGGAAATGCTTCCCAATACCACCATGGCTTTCCTAATAATAATACTGTCGTGTCCCCGAGCTACTGGGACACCTGCTGTTTTTCCATCCTGGGTACACAGTATGCTCTTACCAGTGATGAGTAACATTACAGAAAAATTCCATTTGCTTGCGTCCCCTGACATGTGAACCAATGGCTCAATTAATGAAAGAAGGATCTTCTAGGCAATTTTAAAAGAGGTGGTCAAAGAAATCTACCTAATCTGATTTTTTAATAAGCACAAACTATTCTTTGGAGCACTTTTTAAAAATCTTTTTTAATTGAATTCTAATTGATTTACAATATTGTATTAGTTTCAGGTCTACAGCAAAGTGGTTCAGTTATATACATACACATTTTTTCAGATTATTTTCCATTATAGGTTATTACAAGATATTGACTATAGTTCCCCGTGCTTTACAGTAAATCCTTATTGCTTATCTATTTCATGTATAGTAGTTTGTGTCTGTTAATCCCATATTCCTAATTTGTCCCCTCTGCCTCTCCCCTTGGGTAAACATAGTTTGCTTAATATGTCTGTGAATCTGTTTCTGTTTTTTATGTAGATTCCTTTGTACCGTTTTTAGATTCTGCATATAAGTGATTTCATATTTGTTTTTGTCTGACTTAGTTTGATATTCTCTAGATGCATCCATGTTGCTGCAAATGGCAATATTTCACCCTTTTAAAATATTTATCTATTTTTGACTGCACTGGGTTTTAGTCGCTGTGGGTGGGCTTTCTCTCGCTGCAGCGAGAGGGAGCTGCTCTCGTGGTGGTGCACGAGCTTCCCACGGCAGTGGCTTCTCTTATTGCAGAGCACGGGCTCCAGGCACACGGCTTCAGTAGTTGGTGCACAGGCTTAGCTGCTCTGCAGCGTGTGGGATCTTCCCAGACCAGGGATCAAACCCGTGACCTAGCATTGACAGGTGTATTCTTAACCACTGGACCACCAGGGAAGCCCCTTCACCCTTTTATTTATGGCTCCCCAGCATTTAAAAAGCATTATTTACATAAGAAATTGATAGGCTGGCTTTAAACTTTCCTATTCACACATAAAATGTTTCCCTAAATGACCCCTATTTGGCGAATTACCCATGTCCCAGATGCACTTCATGCCAGAAAGGGCCAAAGCTACATTTCTACCAACCAACACTGGTAAGGACCTCCTGTGTGTCTAGGGTACAGTACGGCAGAAAGAAATCCTCTCATTCCTCTGGTGTTCCTGTCCTGGGATGGGAGGTGGGGGGGTTTCTGTGGGGGACAACTGCAGGGAAGACAGGGTTCCCACTGCAAGAAAAAGATGACCAACCAGGCCAGGTTCTGTAAATGCCATACAGGCGTTCAAAGGGAGGGGTGGACGAGAGGCATCAGAGGCAGCATCTGAAGAAGGTTAGGCTGAATGGTATTTGAATCTTGGGCAGCTGTCAACAGACTTAGAGGTACCCTTTCATCTCTACTTATTTTTAGAGAAGTTTACTGCACTGAGATCTAATATTGTCCAGCATTGGCCTCCATTCCACGGTTTCCATGAGCATCTGAATTTTTAGATGTGACGTTCTCCTTTGGGCCCTGTTTATGAGGGTGATAGAGGAAGTAACCATGTAAACAGAGGACGTATACACTTTCCATCTTTCTTTGACAGGCAGATACGAGACGTGCAAAAGCTCAGACACTGCCAGGCACAGTCTGCAGTCTGGTGAGATGCCACTGTTGTCCTAGAGGGATGCCACGGTGGCTCAGAGCTAGGGGGCGTATAGGCAGACTGTGACGCCCAGACACTGTGGCTCCAGTGACTCTACGTGGGCTGCCCAGAGGAGCCCACGAGGTGCTCGTTAAAACTAACCAGGCTCCAGACCACTGGCCATGCCATGCTCATAGCATCTCAGCGCACGCCAAGTTCTGAGCACTGGAAAGGCTCAATGTGTTCTGTGGGGCTAACGCCAAGTCGGCCTCCCTAAACATCACAGAATTAAGTGTGAGAGCTAAAGCCCTTGAGAGGAGGTTGTTTCAAGAATACCCAGAATGAGTGGTTTTACTGGATGTGTATCGTTCCTGATAAGTGTTATCAGGGTCAGTCAAATGCAGTGGTTAAGAGCATGGATTCTGGAGGAAACCTTCCGGTTTACATTTTGATGGTGCTACTGCTAGACCTGTTATCTTGGGCCAATTACCTAACCTCCCTGCGCTTCGTTTGTCCATGTGTAAAACGGGGTTAACACTAGCACTCTCCTTGTGGGTTGTAACGAAGAATGAGTTAACATATGTGGAAGTGCATGGGACGTACTAAGTGGTTGTTATTTTTCATAGAATATTACTGTCATGGTCTATGCACAGGTTGGAAATGAATTTCCAGACATGAGGCAGAATGAAGGGAGAATAAAGTTTATTAGAGTGGGAGACGCTGTTAGAACAGAGGCTGGCTCTGCCAATTTTTATGGCCTCAAGACAGAAAATTCCTGCTGGAAGGGCAGCATCAGGTGACTGGTTAAGATGCTATAGGGTGGGTAATAGGGTGGGAGTTTTACCTACTATGGGGCCAGAAAACTGGCTGGTTTAAATTCAGAGGCTCATGGCAACAGTTGCTATGGGACTTGTCAGTTCCAGAGATTTTTGTCCTGTGACAAAACAGAGCGCTCCATACCTGTGACCTGGTCTAGGGTTCCCAGTTGCTATTCAAAGAGACCAACAACATAGGCATCACTCCACCACTCAGGAGCTCGTTAGAAATGTGGACGCTCTGTTCTTACTGTAGGATTTGGAAGAAAGGTAGATAGTGATGGGAAGCTTTACATAATCTAAAGTGTGTGTGTGTGTGTGTGTGTGTGTGTGTGTGTGCACGCGTGCGCATTTATTGAAATACATTTGCGTAAAGTATAAAGATTTGGGGAGACTAACCTGAGCAAGAGTCCCTGAAAAATAAAAGGCAGTTTGATTAAAAAAAGAAAGAAAGAAAGAAATGCAGAAGCTCCGACTTGACCCAGACCTGCTGAATTAGAATATGCCTTTTAACAAGATCCCCAGGCAGTCTGCATACACATTGAAGTTTGAGAAGCACTGTCTTAAATATAGGGAACTTGGATATAGCTGATGGAAAAGGGGCCCAAATGTGTCAGAAAGGCTATTTTACAGGAGCCAGGTTCTTCCCGGGGCTGACAGGAAAAGTTCCTGGTGCCTTCATGGGATCCAAGCATTTCTGATCATCCATAAGCACCTGCAATGAGCTGCACCTATGCATCTCCTGTAATTCTCACATCCTGTGATGTGGAGTGAAGCCCCAGAAGGTTCAGGGTTCGATACACTACTTCTTCATTAATGCAGTCATGTGTTCAGCCCTGGGCACTGAAGGTATGCCAGAGCAAGGATCCTGAAGACCACCTTCCGTGAGGGGAAGTAAGCAATAAATAAGAAATCAACAAGAAAGCATCAATTAGTAAAAAGTGCAGTGAAGAAAGCAAGTCGGGGTGATGTGACAGATGCTGGTTCTGACTCACGGGGAGGGTCAATGACGTAGCTCTAAGGGACTGGAACATGTCCACCTCTGCTGCCCAGCCATGGCCCCAGGACCCCAGACCCAATGGTGTGGCCTAAGTAGCCATATTGGTAAAACAAGAGCTCACGCAATTCCCGAACACCTGGACAGAGTCAGCACTGGCCCTCACACTCGCTGTGAGGCAAAGGGAAAATCCCATGGAATTAGCCCCTGCCCTCTGACCTTGGGTTTTCTAGGCCCCTGGAAGGCCCCGTTCTCATTGATTTAGAAATGTCCAAGCCACTTTCTGGTTTTAGTGAGGCACCATTATTCTCAATTTCCACAGAGAAGAGTTTGAGACAGGCCTGGTCCTGAGACCCCAGAGAAGCAATATTTTTTATTTCCCTCCTGGGAACAGCAAAGCCCACCAGCCGCCTGCATAAACACCAGGCTGGCGGTAGCCTCACCCCATCAGCCCGCTGGGCCGAGCCAGCTGGGGTCCCCCAGGGCTGCAGCAGCAGATGCCCCTCCTTAGCCACCCTCCCCCACTCAGGCACCTCTCCCCCAGGGATTCTGGCCTTGCAGGGCTCCCCGCTGCTCCCTGGGGTTCTGCCTTCCTCATATCAAGGGTCTTCTGTGGGGTGTGTCTCAGGGGGCAGCAGGGATGCTGCCTACCAGGCACACTCTCCATCCTGCCCTGGGAGAAGGCCGAACCCCATGACCTCATGCCTCTGGCTCTTCCCCTCTGGGACAGCTGTGACTATGACATTTATGGTGTGTGCAACTTGGCTTGTGCGTAGCACTGGCAACGTGGGAGAGGGAGCAGGAAGGGTGCCCGTCTTGAGGGTGAACACATCCCATCGTCCCTGCCAAGGGTCCTGGTGCTGTGAGGAGGGAGAGGAAGAGGGAGGACAAGTAGGTGGAGAGAGGGCTGGCACAGAAGGTAGGACAGACAGACAGGATGACTGAAGTTCTGGGAGCTATGTCATGGGACTTAGGCCAAAGGTATTCCCAGAAGGAGTGCCACGTGCCGGGGGCAGGCAGCAGGGCATCGAGGGCGCCTGCTAAGAGCAAGCCCACCTTGCCAGATGGGACAGGTGTCCTGCTCTGACCACAGCCGGAGGCACAGGTGGCCGCAAGGAGGAAGTGTGCAACCTAGGCAGGTCCCCCCGGGAAAAGGGGAACCACGTAGGTTTCCCTGGAATTGGGGGTACCCCTGGCAGTCAGCCCTGGGAAGCACAGCTGGTCAGAGGGCAGCTTTAAGTAGCCATGGAGGGCCGACACAACCAGATGTGCACGCTGGTGCAATGGACGTGGGTGGAAGGGCTGTTCCGTGGGTACAGACGTATCCTGACTTTGTCCAGCGGTGGGACAAGTATGGGCACCCCTGGGTGAGAGCAGGGGGCAGCCTCGGCCAAGAGTGTTGGGACCCGAGGGAAAGTCAACCAGGGTCAAGGCTCCCTCAGTTCTCTGGGGTCTTGCTCTCCCGACCGGAAGCAGGGATGAGGTATGGTGGGCAAAGTGCAGGCTCTGGAGATCACGTATGAAACCCACAGCCCAGTCACTACCTGGTTTTATGCAACCACATAAGGCTGGGACCTCTCCAGGCCCCAGCTGGAGGAGGTCGGAATAATGATACCTGCCTCCCAGGCTTGGTTTGGAGAATGAATGAAGGGGGGCATGCAGCACAATGCCAGGCACAAAACAGGGCTTGACGCGTGGAGCTGAAGTGGGGGGTGGGATGGACTCTCGGGATCTTGGTAACAGACATGCAGGTAGAAAAGGGGAAGGGGGCTAGGGTGTCCTGTGGCTGGGACAGGGAGGAAGGTGAGGACTCAAGGCTGGCGTGATGTGAAGGACTCTGTAGAAGGAGACGAAGCGCGATTGCACCTGGGCCGAAGCACGGTGCCAACTTGTGGAGCAGGCACGTCCAGCCCCTAGCTGAGACACAGGACTCAGGTGCAGATGTCGAGCTTGAGAGTGGGGGGAGCAGGCTCCTTGTGGGAGTGACGTGAGGCGGTGTCGGGGGGTCACTGGACCTGGTGGCAGGGCTCGGAGTTCCCGTCAACTCACCCTGCTCCACCTCCTCAGAGGCCTCCAGGACATGATAGGACCAGGCTGCCTGGGACAGCCACCCCTGTAGACAGCTGTCTGCAGCCCCCGGAGGAGAGCTGCAGGGGGACAGCAGCTAGAAGCAGCCGGCGCTCCAGCTGATGGGACAGCCGGGGCGCCACGCAATCCCTGACCGCAGCTGATGCAGACAGTGGGCAGGCCCGTGCTGCAGAGGGTGGCCGGCTGACGTGTTCCATCACTCCTGCAACCACACAGCTGTTGAGCATTTGGCCCACACCCTGTGTGGGGCTAAAATCCAGCAAACAAAAATAACTTAGACCCAGGTTGTCCTCAAGATGTTCAGAGCCTGGAAGATAGTCAAACACATAAAGAGCAAGAAGTTCTAGGCCTCCGATGACCAACCCTGTAAGTATAGCCATGCAGTCCCTTAGGTCGTGGCAGCTCCAAGCTATTTCTAGGCCAGTGGATGTAGGACGGATGCTCACACCATAAACACCTTTAGCCAAGAAGAAAACCTTTCATGCCACAGTGACAAATTAGATTTGAAGTGTATACAACCCCAGGAGAGGTAATATATTGACCTGAGCCCTTACTAAGATGTGAATTGAGTTAACATTGGAACTGAAATATATCTTAGAACTCTTATCTCCGATCCTTTCCCGTTTCACAGATGAGAACACTCTGGTAGGCAGGGTGAGTGACACTCCTTTCCAAGGCCACACTGGAGTGAGGAGGAGAGTGAAATGATTTGCAGCAAACCCTCCTGTGAGTGGTCAGAAGACTGCACTTGGGGTCTCGATGTGAGTGGAGGGAGGGCAGAAAGGAGAGGCTTGGAAAGAGACAGCTCCCCTAACTCATGGCCTGGTCTGCACAGACAAAAGTTACATTTCCCCATTAGCTGGTAAAGAGATATATCCCCCAGTGTCAGCAACGATCTTTTGATCTTGCCTTCCAGACCAGAAACACACAAAGGCCACCAAATCCTTATGTCTGGGGGAGAAGCCCTCAGCAAGGCTCATGCCAGCACATTCTGGGGAGAGGGCCAGCTCTGGGTCTGGTAAATCCATTGTAGACTTTAAGTCTCACTTGGATGCAGCACTATCAGGAGAAACGCCTTCAGATGACACACAAGGTTCCGCAGCGCCACTGGATTCATGGATGTGGTTTGCAAACTCAAGCAGGCAGGTGCGAGGCAAGGAGCCACACACATACAGTTGGGCAACAGAAATCACGCTTTGGAAAGCGTGTAGGCATGCATCTATTTTAAGACCCTGGGCTAGGCACCCACACATATGCAAGAGCACATGTGTAAACAGTCACATCCAAGTAATTATAAATGTTGACAGGTGTCCTGCAGCTACGGTGGGGGTGGGGCATTTCTTCACAAAGTTTTGCAGTTTTTATGGGCATGACTTAATTCAACTAAAGCCTTGAAGCTAGAATAAATTATTTTAATGACCTGTCCCTCTGTTTGTCTTTTTCTTTACTTCGAGAATAAATCTACTCCTGGAAGCAGTGTGTGGCACCACAGCTGTACCCCTGCCTCTTGTCCTGCTGCCATCAGAAGGCATTTTTAGGCCTGGGCAGCCTACAAGTCTTTGTATCTCTGAGTGCGCTCAGAGCAAAAGTCTTCTGAGCTCAATCTGTGCCATTGCATGAAAAGGGTCATGCAAGGAACAGGTTCTGCCTTTGCCTTGGAAGCTGCAGATTTTCCTTTTAGACTTCTAATTCCTATCTCTCCTGGCACCTATGCTCTGCTCCTGTGCTGTGCTTAGGTGCTCAGCCGTGTCCGACTCTTTGTGACCCTATGGACCATAGCCTGCTGGGTTCCTCTGTCCATGGGATTCTCCAGGCAAGAATTCTGGAGTGGGTTGCCATTCCCTTCTCCAGGGGATCGTCCCGCCCGGGGATGGAACCCACATCTCTTCCGTCTTATGCGTTGGCAGGCAAGTTCTTTACCACTAGTGTCACCTGGGAAGCCTGTATTTTGTGCCTACACCCACCTCAACTCCAATACATACCGCTACTTCCTGCATCCCCTTCCCTTTCCCAGCCATTTTCCAAAAGGGGTCAGTCTGGATCTACCACACTGAAGGTTCTTGGACCACTGGCCACCTTAGATGTTCCTTTTACTTGGACCAGTTCTAGAGGAATGCCCATGCAGTTTCAGGCCTCCACTACGTGAATAGGAAAGATGTTTTGAGGTGTAAGTTTTTGAAACACAATGAAATGGTTATACTAAGATACATGCTCCAAATTTATAAAAATTAGGAAGTCTGTCAATTCCAAGTTTCAGTAAGAATGTGTCCATATGGAGTATCCGCACCCTGCTAGAGGTGCCATTGGGAGAACAATATGGCAATAAAGTTGTCCCTTGGTATCTGCAGGAAATTCTAGGACCCCCAAGAACAGATAAGAGAATCCATTCAAGTCCTTTATATAAAATGATGTTGTTGTTCAGTCGATCAGTTGTGTTAGACTCTTCTTGACCCTGTGGACTGAAACACACCAGGCTTCTCTGTCCTTCACTATCTCCTGGAGTTTGCTCAAACTCTTGTCAGTTGAGTTTATGAGGCCATCCAACCATCTCATCCTGTCATCCCCTTTTCCTCCTGCCCTCAATCTTTCCCAGCATCCCAGGGTCTTTTCCATTAGCTCTTTGCATCAGGTGGATCATAAATATTCCCCCCAAAATTCCAGAAAACTCCAAAAAACAAACATTGAATTTGCCACATATTGACATAACATTTGCATTGTATTAGGTATTGTGAGTAATCTAGAGATGAGTTAAAGTATATGGTAAGATGTCTGTGGGTTTCATGCAAATACTACACCATTTTATTCATTGGAAGGACAGATGCCGAAGCTGAAGCTCCAATATTTTGGCCACAGTGGGTTGAATCTACTAATGCAAAACATGTGAACTCGGAAGGCCAATCGTATCCCTTAAAACTGGTGATAAGCATAACAGCCCAGTAGTTTCATTCCTACTTACATATCATAAAGAAATGTATGCATGTATGGGATGGGCTTTTAGAGGGGTGCTCCTGGGGCTACTATGAATTACAAAACTAAAAATAACACCCATATTCACCACCAGTAGGCAAGATCAGCAAATTGTGGTATAATCTCACACTAGAATACTACACAGGAATAAAAATGAATGAACTAAAAGCCACAGAATTGACATAAAAACTTAACGTTGAATGAAAGAAACCTAACACACATACACACATACTTCTGTAGGATTCTATGTATTTAAAGTTAAAAAACAAAACTATTGTATTTAGGGATGTATCTTTAGGTAATGAAACTGTAAAGAAAAGCGAGGAAGATGATTAACAAAGTTAAGGACAGAGGTTCCTTTCAAGGATGGGATGTATTCGGCTGGGGTGAAAGGAACTCAGGTTTTGCATTGTTGAAATTTGCCATTTGATATGGTATATATTCTAAATAAATGTGGTCATGTTATACCTCATTTTAATGTGCATTTCTTGCTTATGACATTACTTGCTGTTTTACATTTACCTTAGACTATGGATATGAAGTTAGAAAGCAAATTCGAGAAATTTTCTTATTTGAGTTCAAAAATGGGTTGCAAAGTGGCGTGCCATCTTGCAACATCAGCCACACATCTAGTCCAGGAACTGCTAATGAACATACCGCGCAGTGGTGTACAGTGCAAGAAGTTTTGCAAGAGTTGAGAGCCTTGAAGCTGAGGGACACAGTGGCTGGACATAAGAGGTTAACAAGGACAACTCAGAGCCATCATTGAACCTAATCCTCTTACAACTACATGAGAAGTTGGCAGAGAACTCAACGTCACCCATCCTACAGTAGTTGGCATTTGTGGGTGGCTCATGAGCTGTCTGGAAATTTCAAAAACTCGTCATTTTGAAGTGGTCTCTTCTCTTATTCTATGCAACAACAATGAACCATTTCTCAATTGGATTGTGATGTGTAATGGAAAGTGGATTGTATACGATAACTGGCTCAGTGGTTGGACCGAGAAGCTACAAAGCACTTCCCAAAGCCAAACTTGCACCAAAAAGTCATGGTCACTGTTTGGTTGTCTGCTGCCAGTCTGATCCACTACAACTTTCTGAATCCTGGTGAAACCATTCCATCTGAGAAGTACGCTCAGCAGATTGATTAGATGCAATGAAAACTGCAATGCCTGCACCCTGCATCAGTCAGCAGAAAGGACCCAATTCTTTTCCACGACAATGCCCGACCACACATTGCACAACCAACACTTCAAAAGTTGAATGAATTGGGCTACCAAGTTTTGCCACATCCACCATATTCACCTGACCTCTTGCCAACCCACTACTACTTTTTCAAGCATCTTGACAACTTTTTGCAAGGAAAATGTTTCCACAGCCAGCAGGATGCAGAAAATGCTTTCCAAGAGTTTGTTGAATCCCAAAGCATGGATTTTTATGCTACAGGAATAATCAAATATTTCTCACTGGCAAAAATGTGTTGATTGTAATGGTTCCTAGTTTTGATTAATACAGCTGTGTTTGAGTCTAGTTAAAATGATTTAAAATTCATGGTTCAAAACCGTAATTACATTTGCACCAACCTAATGAGTGGATGGAGAAGGAAATGGCAACCCACTCCAGTATTCTTGCCTGGAAAATCCCAGGGACAGAGGAGCCTAGTGGGCTGCCGTCTATGGGGTCACACAGAGTTGGATATGACTGAAGCGACTTAGCAGCAATAAGTGGGAAGAGGGCATGTGGGGAGCTTTTGGGGTGTTAGCATTGCTCTGTTTCTTGAGCTGGGTGGTGGGTGCATGGGTATTTGCTTTATAATGATTTGCTAAGCTGTATATTCATTGTTTATGCCCTTTCCTATGCATGTGCTATTATTCACCATTTAAAACACAAGCTCAACCAAAATCACTCCACCAAGCAGAGCTCCCAGAGCTCACTTTACCAAGAGGTGAGATTCTCAACAGTTCAGATTCCATTTCTCTCTCTTTCCTTCCTCTTTCATCTGCAGATGGAGTTTCCATTCTTAAATCCTCCTACAGAGCCAAGGTAGATGTACACATGTGTATGTGCCTGCTTCTTCTGCCAAGTTCTGATCTTACTCTGGGCAAAATGCCCCTCCATTTGACCCCTTTCGTCTGGTCTGACCTCCAAAGAACTCTCCTTGGGATTCAAGAATATCCAAAGACCAGGAGCAGAGGTTCAATTCCATTCCTCCTGCAGAGTCAGGCTGGAGAAGGAGTGTTTTTCCCATTTACCCAACATTTTGCCTTTTCAATGTACGCAGACTGCAGACAGAGTTGGCCAGCAAGAGCCAGGAGACGAGTGGCCAGACCCAAAGACAAGAGACTCTGGTCTGTGGGCCCGAGGCCCAGGCCCATCATTCTTCACTGTCACACCAAAGCACCTCGTCATTCTGGGCTGCCTGTTGGGGAAACTTTCACGGGATGGGACCTTCCCTAACTCAGCTTTAATCCTGTTTAACAGGATTTATGGGATATGGCCATGGTTCTGCCTAGAAATTCCCTTGGAAGGACTATTGCTATAAGTTCTGGTTAGGAAAAACTGACGCTCCCAGGGCAACTAGCAATGATTTGAAGAAGCTTATAAGGTTTATTAGAAAGAGCCTGTACAAGGAACCAGAAGACCGGAGCTCCAGCCTATTCTTTCCCAGCACTGTGCCTGCAGGAAAGCCATTTAATCTCCTTTGGTCTCATGTCTTGTCCAGCTCATAGGAACAAAGAATCTAAATGTAAATGGGATGCTTTAAAACTACTACTGCTGCTGCTAAGTCGCTTCACTCGTGTCCAACTCTTTGTGACCACATGGACTATAGCCCACCAGGCTCCACTGTCCACGGGATTCTCCAGGCAAGAATACTGGAGTGGGTTGCCATGCCCTCCTCCAGGGGATCTTCCTGACTCAGGGGTTGAACCCATGTCTCCTGTAGTTCCTGCATTGCCAGCAGATCCTTTACCACTGAGCCCCCAGGGAAGCCACTAAGTAAAACCACTAATGCTATACAAATATAAGGGATGATGATGAGTATGATTATAAAGATTCCAGTTCTTGCTACTAAACATCCCATAATTCTGAAAAAGAGATAGCTCTCATCAATGTAACTATGGTTAGTTTTGGCGAAAACCCAGTGACTGTGTGACTGTTCAGAAGATAGATACTGCTGGGGAGCGGCATTGCACCAAATTCACCCACAGCCCCATCCTTTGCCCGCAGAGAGGGCTCAGCTGCTAGACAAGGCTGGAAACAGATTATAGCCCTTCAACAAAGCTCAGCCCACTGGCCTTCTCAGAGGCTGAGTGCCTGACCTTGGCCTCATGAACACTGTGTTCTACCCCCAGAGCCATCTTTCCCAGGCTGTGTTCTCCAGAGAGAATGAAAAATATGTGGCTGCCAAGGTCAGGTAAAAGCAGAAGAGGAGGCTGTCACTGCTGTTCCTGCACATTTGGATGGTTCTAGGGGCCGAGAGAAAGAAGGTACTTTTCAACTTCGAAGGTCCAGTTGAATCCCGGTCTGATTCCTTTTGAACCCATTTGAAAGAATCAGAAGGTGGTTCTAGAAAGGAGAAAGAATCCCAAGCCTGCATGAAGTCCATTGGTAGTAGGACGGTGTTGACCATTCAGTCTAGCTATTCCTATCAGGAAAGGAAAGACTCAAGATGCCAAGTAGCCTGATTCCCTTAGGCAGCCCCTCCAGGAGGAGTGGGGAGATCAGAGTAGACTGGCAAGATCCTATTGGCCACCTTGGCCTGCCTCCAAGTTTGGGCTCCAGTACCCTGACCCCGCTCGTTAGATCTCACAACTGAAGTGACTATGGACCTACCAACCCTCCCAGAGCAAATGGCCATTTCAGACAGCACTTCATCCCAGAACTGAGGGAGTTAAGGCATTGGGTAGGTTGAGAAGGCTCTGGTGTTCTCTAGCTTTTAAAAAATTTTTTAAATGGAGGATAATTGCTTTACAATGTTGTGTTGGTTTCTGCCATACAGCAACAGGAAGCAGCCACAAGTACACTTGTATACCTTCCCTCTTGTGCCTCCCTCCCACCCCGATCCCCATCCTACTCCTCTAGGTCATCACAGAGTACAGGGCGAAGCTCCCTGTATTACACAGCAGCTTCGCATCAGTTTTCTGTTTTACACATCAGTTCAGTTCAGTTCAGTTCAGCCGCTCAGCCGTGTCTGACTCTTTGCGACCCCGTGAACCGCAGCACGCCAGGCCTCCCTGTCCATCACCAACTCCCGGCGTCCACCCAAACCCATGTCCATTGAGTTGGTGATGTCATCCAACCACCTCATCCTTTGTCTCCCCCTTCTGCTCCTGCCCTCAATCTTTGTCAGCATCAGGGTCTTTTCAAATGAGTCAACTCTTCACATCAGGTGGCCAAAGTATTGGAGGTTCAGCTTCAACATCAGTCCCTCCAATGAACACCCAGGACTGATCTTTAGAATGAACTGGTTGGATCTCCTTGCAGTCCAAGGGACTCTCAAGAGTCTTCTCCAACACCACAGTTCAAAAGCATCAATTCTTCTGCACTCAGCTTTCTTTATAGTCCAACTCTCACATCTATACATGACTACTGGAAAAACCATAGCCTTAACTAGACAGACATTTGCTGACAAAGTAATGTCTCTGCTTTTTAATATGCTGTCTAGGTTGGCCATAACTTTCCTTCCAACGAGCAAGCGTCTTTTAATTTCAAGGCTGCAATCATCATTTGCAGTGATTTTGGAGCTCAAAAAAATAAAGTCAGCCACTGTTTCCACTGTTTCCCCATTTACTTGCCATGAAGTGATGGCACCGGATGCCATGATCTTAGTTTTCTGAATGTTGAGCTTTAAGCCAACTTTTTCACTCTCCTCTTTCACTTTCATCAAGAGACTCTTTAGTTCTTCACTTTCTGCCATAAGGGTGGTGTCATCTGCATATCTGAGGTTATTGATATTTCTCCTGGCAATCTTGATTCCAGCTTGTGCTTCCTCCAGCCCAGCATTTCTCATGATGTACTCTGCATATAAGTTAAATAAGCAGGGTGACAATATACAGCCTTGACGTACTCCTTTTCCCATTTGGAACCAGTCTGTTTCATGTCTAGTTCTAACTGTTGCTTCCTGACCTGCACACAGGTTTCTCAAGAGGCAGGTCAGGTGGTCTGGTATTCCCATCTCTTGAAGAATTTTCCACAGTTTGTTGTGATCCACACAGTCAAAGGCTTTGGCATAGTCAATAAAGCAGAAATAGATGTTTTTCTGGAACTCTCTTGCTTTTGCGATGATCAAGCGGATGTTGGCAATTTGATCTCTGGTTCCTCTGCCTTTTCTAAAACCAACTTGAACATCTGGAAGTTCACGGTTCATGTATTGCTGAAGCCTGGCTTGGAGAATTTTGAGCATTACTTTACTAGCATGTGAGATGAGTGCAATTGTGCAGTAGTTTGAGCATTCTTTGGCATTGCCTTTCTTTGGGATTGGAATGAAAGCTGACCTTTTCCAGTCCTGTGACCACTGCTGAGTTTTCCAAATTTGCTGGCATATTGAGTGCAGCACTTTCACAGCATCATCTTTCAGGATTTGAAAGAGCTCAGCTGGAATTCCATCACCTCCACTAGCTTTGTTCCTAGTGATGCTTCCTAAGGCCCACTTGACTTCACATTCCAGAACGTCTGGCTCTAGGTGAGTGACCACACCATCATGATTATCTGGGTCATGAGATCTTTTTTGTACAATTCTTCTGTGTATTCTTGCCACCTCTTCTTAATATCTTCTGCTTCTGTTAGGTTACCTACCTAACAGAATGGTTAGAACCTAATGGTTCTGCTACCATTTCTGTCCTTTATCGAGCCCATCTTTGCAGGAAATGTTCCCTTGGTATCTCCTATTTTCTTTAAGAGATCTCTAGTTTTTCCAGTTCTATTGTTTTCCTCTATTTCTTTGCACTGATCACTGAGGAAGGCTTTCTTATCTCTCCTTGCTATTCTTTGGAACTCTGCATTCAAATGGGAATATCTTTCCTTTTCTCCTTTGCTTTTCATGTTTCTTCTTTTCTCAGCTATTTGTAAGGCCTCCTCAGACAGCCATTTTGCTTTTTTGCATTTCTTTTTCTTGGGAATGGTCTTGATCCCTGTCTCCTGTACAATGTCAGGAACTTCCATCCATAGTTCATCAGGCTCTCTGTCTATCAGATCTAGTCCCTTATACCTATTTCTCACTTCTACTGTATAATCATAAGGGATTTGATTTAGGTCATACTTGAATGGTCTAGTGGTGATGATGGTCATTCTGACAGGTATGAGGTGATACCTCATTGTAGTTTTGATTTGCATTTCTCTAATAATCAGTGATCTTGAGCATCTTTTCATGTGTTTGTTGGCCATCTGTATGTGGTGTTCTCTTTCTGGGAACATTTTTAGGAGTGTAAGGAGTATGCTGAAATCAATCCTTGAAACCATAATGTTTCATCATCCTTGTCCCAGTTTTCCTGGCAAAGCAACAGAGGGATATTTGCCCCCACTCTCTCATTGGTCATAACCTGAGTGCTTGGTTTTTTTTAACCGTTTCAAAGTATTTATGAAATAATTAGTTCAACTTTTATCCCCTCAGCAAACATGCAAAGTAGGCAGCGGACCTTTCCCACTTCACAGATGGAAAAAGTGAGATATGGCTGCATGGGAGTGGCAAACAAAAAGTAATTCACTGTCCTGACTCCTGGTCCAGTGGCTCCTTTTGCCCCCCTGAAGAGCCTTACTTACAACTTCTTACTTACATCTGCTGTCTCAACTAATCACCCATCAGGGAACCTCAGCTTCTCCAAGAGAAACCCCCAAAAGCCCACTTTTTCATGAAGAATAATAATATATTTACAGTCATCTCATTATTAAATTTATCTTACATTAACATTCTAAAAATTAAATAGTTTTCTACTTGAAGTAGCAGCTCTTTGAGCCACTGCTTCAAGAATTCATTCAAGAACTGGATGCCAGTCAATAACCTGCTCATCAATCAGGCTGAACGATGATCATGCCTCTTCTGATAATTACGTGGTTTCTTATTTGCATGTTGAAGCATTACAACAACAAATCAATGTCAACATTACTGTTTACGACTTCAATCTCCCATCAGCTATGAAAACCATAGCTCCAGCTGTGCATCTCTCTAGAACTCAGTCATACAAATGCGTCTCTGTCTACGGACATTACATTACTAGTCTCCTTTTCCTGGGGGTGAGCAGCCTGAATGGTTTCCAATAAGGGGTGTTATTTATTAGTAAACATTTTATGTCTTTCTTTCTAAAATGGATTTGAAATGGATTACTGCCCCTCCTCTCTGACACACACAGAAACATGCACCAGAATAGTTTCTTTAAAAAAGGAAATTAATAACCATATACCCAGCAGAGAGATGACTCCACCTTAAAATATGAAGTAAGATGCTTATTTCACTTTTTACATTTTATTCAGCTCTAAGTTCCCTCGAAGTCAAGGGGAAAGTAGATATACATTGTTTAGTGGTTCTTATATATGGAAAAAAGAAGGTGTTTACATTTATATTTCGCTATTTCTTTTCATCACCAACAATTTGGCATGATTTGGGATGAGTGTTTTATGTATATTTTTTTCTTTCCAAAGAACAATGAGTTAAACATAACCAGGGTACGTGCTTTCTGAAAAAAAAAGGCTATGGTTAACTTTGATACACTTTGAGGTTTGATCAAGAGAAAGATACAGAAATCTAGAACCTTCCTTACCTCCTCCAGTTTGTCCACTCGCCCCACCAGTTTGGAGGTAACTGAATGCAGCTTCAGGAGATCCAAGCCGTAGAAAGCTCCTTCCAGCATGTCTATAATGGTGGAGAGCTATGAAACAAGGGCAGGCATCAGTCCAAGGCTGATGCAGATAGACAGAGAGGGAGACATTTCCATGTCGAGGCTGGACAGGGAAACCACTAGCCAGGAATTGAGAGGCGACCCTCAGAAACTGGCACTTGTGTGGGTGGATAGGCAGATCCAATGGTGTGGGTGTGTTCTGTCTACTGGAGTACATGGTTAAGAAAATAGGAGAATCCTACAAGTCAACTGAGGGCTGAATAGCTCCACCAAACTGTTTATGCTTCCTTTATTAAGTCTATCAGTTGAGTGCATGTCTGTCTTTCCTACTAGACTGTGAGCTCCTTGAAAGCAATGCTATGTCATCTTCATCCTTGATTCCCCATGATACCTTGGCCCATAACAAGTGATATATAAACACTCAACAAAGTGGCTTATTAACATCCGTGCCTTGAGGATATGCTTCTGAAAAACTTACGTGCATTGTCTGCTGAAGTCCCTGGACGACACCAGCAAGCTTTACCTTAGCACTAAAAGCAAAACTGCCCCTGCGAGGTAAAAGAGACCCAGTGGCCCACCGTTGAGGTGGCGAGTTGTCATGGGGTACCCAGCTATCTCAATTTTTTCAACACTGTCCTTCCTGCCAGTACAGAGCCAGTGGGAGAAAGGTGGCTGAGGTGCTGGTGACATCCAGGTCATGCAACGTTCAGGCACAGGAAGCTAATGAGAGATGCTTAAAGTGAGCTTCCCTGCCAAGGACTCTCCCTGGAAGAGTCTGCTGGACACACTTGTGCACCACAGCCTTTCTACTAGATCAGAACTCTGTGTGAAATGCTCATGTTTCAAAGATCTGCTTCCACTCCATCCGAGGAAGATAGCTGAAGCTGGGTGAGAGCCATGGAAGGGCAGCCAATTAGTACATACTGTGATGATTCTCTGAATCCCAAAATTTTGCCTGCTGTTGTTTCAGAACCCCCCAAGAGTCCAATCCTATAACTGAGTGATTGTGCCTTTGGTTCAGAAATTGTTTCACAGCAGAGCTGCGGCTCTGAGTGACGTGGCTGAATTCTGGGACACTCATTTTACTGGTAAACCCTGCTGCTGCTGCTGCTGCTAAGTCACTTCAGTCGTGTCCGACTCTGTGCGACCCCATAGACGGCAGCCCATCAGGCTCCCCCGGCCCTGGGATTCTCCAGCAAGAACACTGGAGTGGGTTGCCATTTCCTTCTCCAATGCATGAAAGTGAAAAGTGAAAGTGAAGTCGCTCAGTCATGTCTGACTCTTAGCGACCCCATGCACTGCAGCCTACCAGGCTCCTCCGTCCATGGGATTTTCCAGGCAAGAGTACTGGAGTGGGGTGAAACCCAACTCTGCTTAAAGGAATGTCGGTGACAACCAGTTACCAAGTGTGCGCCAGCTTCTGGCATAGCAGTAGCACTTTACATGGTCATTCATTATTGGAATGTGTCTATCGAGCCCCAACTATACGTCAGTCATTGTGCCAAGCACTCAATAGTTGTCCTCTCATCTATTCTCAAAACCCTCAAAGGTAGATGTTATTCTTCCTACTTTTTAATTCAAGGAGACTGAGGTCAGGTCAGTTGAATAACTTGCATATCACCATGCAGCAAGCACTAGCAATGATCTGAACCCAAGTCTGACTCTAAATCAAGCTTATCCCATGAGCCCACGCTACAGATGAAGAGGGGAAGGTGGGGATCAGGTGAAGCCCTCAGCTGACCTCTGCGGCTGCCCCAAACAGGGCCCGAGTTTCCCCACCCCGAGGTCCAGGATTATAGGATCCCATTGTGAGGATAGTTGCTTCACAATATTGTGTTAGTTTCTGCCACACAGCAAAATGATCAGCCACACACGTACATATTATTGCTGTTGTTCAGTTGCTAAGTCATGTCAGATGTTCAAATATCTTCTCCTTTTTGGATTTACTTTCCATTCAGGTTGCCCATTCATGTCTGACTCTTTCCAACCCCATGGACTGTAGCCCGCCAGGCTCCTCTGTCCATGGAATTCTCCAGGCAAGAATACTGGAGTGGGTTGCCATGCCCTCCTCCAGGGGATCTTCCCGACCCAGGGACTGAACTTGGGTCTCCTGCATTGCAGGCAGGTTCTTTACCATCTAAGCCACGAGGGAAGCCCTTCAGGTCACCACAGAGAATTAAGCAGAGTTCCCTGTGCTATAGAGTATGTTCTTATTAGTTATATATTTTATATACAGTATCAATAGTATATATGCGCCAATCCCAGTCTCCCAGTTCCTCCCACCTCCCTCTTTGCCCTTGGGATCCGCACACTTGTTCTCTAGGTCTGTGTCTCTATAGGACTGCAGTTTGCCGACTGGACCTAGAGCAGGCCCCAGGCCTCTTCTTCCCCAGGGCACCCAGCCCTCGCACTGAAGACTGCTCACTGCTCTCTGTGTGTCTCGGGGGCGCCTGCTGTGCCGACAGTAAATCATGGCAGTAACTTTCCCGGAGAAGAACGCTGAGTTCTTTTGGCTAGCTGGGTCTGGCAGCTGCTCCCAGGTCCGGCCTCCTTGGCTCCAAAAGAGAGGGAGGCATACTTTGCTCTAGGCATCACCCTTAGACGTTAGAGTTGCAAATGACCAGTCTGTCAGTTCATCAGCTCCAGATCCACACGCAACACTCTCCGGCCCGGAGCCTGACCTCCTTTAAAGGCTAAAACAGGGCCCACTTACTCCAAGGCCTTGATCCCCAGCAAAAGCCTTGTCAGACTCATGGGTCCCTAAAGCACCCTCTCACCCAGGCATCACCCTCCACCAGGTCCTACCTTCAAGTCCCGGCTGTCTGCCTCCCGAAGCTTCTGGAGCCTGAAGTCTCCCTCACAGGGATTGAGGGCGGAGGGAGGTGCAACACAGGCACACTTGCAGGACGAGCCCGAGGTGATGGTTTCCACTGTGTAGAAGTCTTCCTTCCTGGAGGTCCCCGCGTTGACCCGCTGGCAGGCATCTCGGCCCAGGGGTCGCACTACACACTTGCACTGGCAGTCCGAGCCTTCAGACACGGCCTTGACTTTGTCATAGTCTCCCAGCAACTAGACAAAGAGAGAGAGAGACCAGGTTGGGGCTGTGCAAACGCCAGCATCAGTCAGGGTCCTGAAAAAAGGCTCTACATTTACTTTGTCAGATGTCCTGCTAGCCAGAGATCTCCGATAACTCTGGTGTGGAGTTGAAGGGGTCATCGCAACACAATTTGTTGACTCTAGCATTTCCTGGAAGGCACTCTGAGTTCATCTCTCTTTACTTATTTTGGAAAGCAGTGTATTTCTCAGGGAGCCTTAGTCTTTTATCACTTAAGGGAAAAAAACAAATAAGCTCCATCATTCTTCCACTAGTACTTGCCTTAGCTAGAATCCAGATTTAGACTGAAAAGGGAAAGGAGAAGGGATTGACGGAGGGATTGGAAAACTGACATTCCAATGTCAAGACTACTGGCTTCTGTTCCCCTTCATTCATTCACCATTTATTGAGTGCCACCTTGGGACTGAGCTTGGTGCTATGAGAGGTAAAGCAATGAATGGGCCAGAGAGCCTGCTCTCAAGAGCATACTGTGCAAGAGGTCTATAAGTTACGAACACACCAAGCAGAGAGTGATAAGTACCCCGGATGTGGGAGTCCAGTGGGAGCACAAACAGAAGGCCACAGAGTGTGGCTTCTAGAAGGAAGTGGTATCTGATCTGGTCTCAAAGGATGAGTTAGATTTGGAAAAAAAACTGGGAGGAGAGAGACAGATGCAGATGTCAGTAGGTTCACTCAGCCCAAGGGTTCATTTGGCTCCTAGAATAGCTTCTGCACCCAAACCATTGGCCAAAGCCAGGAAAGCAAATTGGCAGCACTCGCTGCCTCCACAGTGCTAAACATTTCCTTCTGAGTGCTTGCCCAGGCAGGAAAACACGCAATGGCAGGCTTGCTGGAACCACAATCCTAGGCACTTGTTGGGGACAAGGCTCCTCCCCAGCTCCTCTGCAAGACATCCTATATCCCCAAGGTCACGGCTCCCTCTGTGGGCACAGGGAACGGTTCCCTTCCTTTGACTAATGACCCTGGCAGGCAAGCTGTGAGCTTGTTGGAGTGGCTATGTTCCTGGGATGCAGTTGGGGGAAAGAAGTCTTGTAACGTTTTTCTTGCAAAGGTTGGGTTTCTTCTAATACCAATATTTGTGTTAGGACTGTTGTCAAAGGCAGAATGGATCAGTGGAAGACAGAGTTGTAGTTCAAGATGACTTAAGTGGCCGGTCTTTATGGGCCGATGGAAAATCATAGCTGTCTGCTCTCTGAAACTCTGCTTAGATTCCTATATAGCCCTACTCAGAGACTCTGGGTGAATTCCTTCCTTTCAGGAGGCTCAAGTTTCAGGAAGGTTTTTGTTGATGGTCCTCCAGAGCCCCGGTGTGACGGATTTTTAAGTCTTTTTGATTTAGGGGTCAGTGCGAGGTTATGGATGAGTATAGGGCATGTATTAGCATAATTTTTAAAGGAAGGGTGAGGTGACTAGTGTTTGATAAAGGCCAAAGTGGAGCCGATCATTCTTTCTACAGGAAGGAGTCAAGGACCCCAGTCCAAGGGCTTAGTAGAGGCACAGGCAGCCCTCCTTTTTCAGCCATGCCTCCTCCTTAGGATTAAGGTGACAGCCAACGCACAATCATCAGGCTGGTCCTGGAAAGCACGAAATAAACAGTCTAGAGAGAACTCTTTTTTTACTGTCATGAGATCAGGGCTGAAGATGGTCAGAGGCCCTGGCTCTACCCATCTCTAGGGCCCTTTACTGTTTCAAGCCTCATGGTCCTTATCTATAGAACGGGAGTAAGCACGCGTGAGGATTGAGTCAAATTAAACAAGTGAAAGCTCTTTGCAAAAGGACATGTTACAGATCCTGTCCCTAGCAGCTGTCACTCCCCGCTCCGACACCATCTGCCAGAGCTGAGTGGAGCTGCATTTCCACTTCATCTCCCCAGTGTGAGGGGGGCACTTGTCCTCCTTTTGGGGCTCACCTCATGTTCATCACACTTGTTGCTGCTGTTTCCTCCCTGGGCGGCTCACTCAGTGTCATGAAATATCTCCCTGTGGGTTACACCATCTGCCTTCCGTCCAACATGCCCGCCTGTTTGCACATTCCAGTTCTGACAAACAGCCACACAGACAAGACATGGCCATACTTTCCACAACCCTTGAACCCAAAGGTTTTGACATTTTTTTCTTTCTTCTCAGGGAGTTGTGAGGTGTCTCCCCTTCCTTCTCCTCTCCTTTTTCCTGATTCTGTAACCTTCAAAGACCCTGTGACTTTGAGAGCAGGACCCATGTCTCTCCAGTTAAGAAAATGTTCTGATACATGAAAAGCAAAAGCCCTCCCCTTCGGTAATGGAGGGGAGCTGCCTGCGAACGCTTCAGCAGGACCGTCTTAAGGCTCCGACCGCCACTGGGGCAAACGGAGCGTGCGGGGCCTCGCCGCCTACCTGGGATAAGACGTTCTCCTGGTTGTCTGCTTCGTTCTGCAGAGTCTCGTCCTCTGTGGGCGCCACCGTCTGCGCGTCTGGGGGCTCGGTCGTCCCGGTCGGGGGAGAGCTGTACCCCCAGCCCAGAGTCGTAACCAGAGCGAAGCCGAGAACTAGCAGCAAAGGCTTGGCCATGAGGAAGGCGACCGGAGGGAGCTCGGCCCCTTGGAAGAACGGCTGGGGGCCGGTGCGGAGGGTGGGGGGCCGGGTATCTCAGCAAGGAGTGAGGCGAGAGGGTGTCTCGGCTGGAGCCCCAGAGGGACTGCTCTAGAGCTGGACGCGGCCGGGCAGGGCAGGAATGTGCGCCCCAGAGACCCTGCTCATCTCCTTCCCGACGCGATCGGCCGGCAGACAGTGGGGCGCAGCGCAGGAGGGGGTGACAAGGAAGGTGGAGGTGGCAAGGCGAGCGCGTCGTTCTCCGCAGAGGGCTCAGGTGGAAGGAAGGGGTCCGGGCGGATGCGGGCGGGGCGGGGCGCGCCGGGGCGGGCGGCGGGAAGCCTGGGGGCGCACCCGGGCCCTGTGGGAGTGCGGGGCCGGCAGCGGCGGCGGGGGCGAGGGCTGCTGGGCCAGGGCGCCGCGGAGCGCTGGCGCGGAGGGAGGGCGGAGCCTCTATTGTGCCGGGCGGCGGGGATGCAGCCAGTTACCGCGCGGAGGAGGAGGAGGACCGGGAAGCGCCCTGGGCTCGGGCGGCGGGGAGACCAGCCGACCCCGCCCCCGACTCGAACTCAGCTGCTGCTCACGCCCTCCAGGGGTGACGTCGGAAGGGCGCCGCTTTCATCTGACCGCAAATGGGACAGAAGGTACCCTGAGCCGGGTCCCTGAAGTTCGGGGGTCCCTTGTACCCATGCTCTCCGAGAGGAGCGAGTTTCCTTTGGTTGGCAGGTAGGCACCGAGAGCTCGCCCCAAGCGCGGGCCGGCATAGATGGATCCTCGGCAGCCCCCTTCTATTGCACCTGGAGGACAGAAGGAACATTTGCTCTTGGATGTTTCTTTTCCCTGACGACTCTGGAAAGACACTTGGCAGCTTTGAACTTGGCGCCACTGGTCGTTTTCTTGCCTGCCACAGCTTTAGAACCTGGTAATACCTCCACCCAGAGGATAACTACTGAACTCCCTGCAGGAGTGTCCTCAGTTCAGTTCAGTCGCTCAGTCGTGTCGTGTCCGACTCTTTGCGACTCCATGAACCGCAGCACGCCAGGCCTCCCTGTCCATCACCAACTCCCGGAGTTTACCCAAACTCATGTCCATTGAGTTGGTGATGCCATCCAACCATCTCATCCTCTGTCGTCCCCTTCTCCTCCCGCCCTCAATCTTTCCCAGCATCAGGGTCTTTTCAAATGAGTCAGCTCTTCGCATCAGGTGGCCAAAGTATTGGAGTTTCAGCTTCATCATCAGTCCTTCCAATGAACACCCAGGATTGATCTCCTTTAGGATGGACTGGTTGGATCTCCTTGCAGTCCAAGGGACTCTCAAGAGTCTTCTCCAACACCACAGTTCAAAAGCATCAATTCTTCGGCACTCAGCCTTCTTTATAGTCCAACTCTCACATCCATACATGAGTACTGGAAAAACCATAGCCAAGTTGTGTAATTATTAAAGACTAAGAGAATAGTTTTTTCAGTAAATCTCTGACAGTCTGTGGGTGGGGGGGTGGGGGGGGGAGGGGGGAGCTACTATCAGAGATGCAGTTGATTGTCCAAGGGGACAACTCTTACTGTCTTCGTGGTTTAGGACAATTGTCAGGATCTCTGTCACTAGATGATCTCTTAGAAGATGTCCACCCTCAACAGTGTGCAACTGTGTTACAGTATGCCTTAATTAGGTTCCGTTTTATAAACCAACTGTGAAGATTAACAGTGTCTGAATTAAAGGAAAGGCACTGCACCTTCTGAGACAACTGTGGAAATGCGAAACAGAGCCAGACCCCTTAGAAGATGTGAAAAGTGTCACGCGTCTTTGGGAAATTCCAACACCTTGCCTTTTATAGTAAGGGGAAAGGGTCCTCATAATCTAAATAATTAGCTATGAAATTTCAGCTCATATAAATAATGATAGTTGACAGAAGCACAGAGTTTTGCCAAGAGAATGCACTGGTCATAGCAAACATTGTCTTCTAAGAGCACAAGAGAAGACTCTACTCATGGACATCACCAGATGGTCAGTACTGAAATCAGATTGATTATATTCTTTGCTGCCGAAGATGGGGAAGATCAGCAAAAATAAGACCGGGAGCTGACTGTGGCTCAGATCATGAACTCCTTATTGCAAAATTCAGACTTAAATTGAAAAAGTAGGGAAAACCACTAGACCATTCAGGTATGACCTAAATCAAATGCCTTGTAATTATACAGTAGAACCGACAAATAGATTCAAGGGGATCAGATCTGATAGACAGAGTGCCTGAAGAACGATGGACAGAGGTTCATGACATTTAGTGGAGGCAGTGATCAAGACCATCCCCAAGAAAAAGAAATGCAAAAAAGGCAAAATGGTTGTCTGAGGAGGCCTTACAAATAGCTGTGAAAAGAAGAGAAGTGAAAAGCAAAGGAGAAAAGGAAAGATATATCCATTTGAATGCAGAGTTCCAAAGAATAGCAAGGAGATAAGAAAGCCTTCTTCAGTGATCAATGCAAAGAAATAGAGGAAAACGACAGACTGGGAAAGACTAGAGACCTTTTCAGGAAAATTAGAGATACCAAGGGAACATTTCCTGCAAAGATGGGCTCAATAAAGGACAGAAATTGTATGGACATAACAGAAGCAGAAGATATTAAGAAGAGGTAGCAAGAATACACAGAAGAACTATACGATAAAAAAAAGATCTTCACGACCCAGATAACCATGATGGTGTAATCACTCAGCTAGAGCCAGACATCCTGGAGTATGAAGTCAAGTGAGCTTTAGGAAGCGTCACTACGAACAAAACTAGTGGAGGTGATAGATTTCCAGCTGAGCTCTTTCAAATCCTAAATGATGATGCTGTGAAAGTGCTGCACTCAATATGCCAGCAAATTTGGAAAACTCAGCAGGGACCACAGGACAGGACAAGGTCAGTTTGCATTCCAGTCCCAAAGAAAGTCAGTGCCAAAGAATGTCCAAACTACTGCACAATTGCACTCATTTCACATGCCAGCAAAGTCATGTTCAAAATTTTCCATGCAAGGTTTCAACAGAAGACTTGAACTTCCAGATGTACAAGAACCAAGAACTTCCAGATGTTCAAGCTGGATTTAGAAAAGGCAGAGGAATCAGAGATCAAATTGCCAATGTCCAAACATCCAATGAATCATAGAAAAAGCAAAAGATTTCCAGAAAAACATCTACTTCTGCTTCATTGACTACGCCAAAGCCTTTGACTGTGTGGATCACAACAAAGTGTGGAAAATTCTTAAAGAGATGGGACTACCAAACCACCTGATCTGCCTCCTGAGAAATCCAAATGCAGGTCAAGAAGCAACAGTTAAAACCACATCTAGAACAATGGACTGGTTCCAAATTGGGTAAGGAGTATGTCAAGGCTGTATGTTGTCACCCTGGTTATTTAACGTATATGCAGAGTACATCATGTGAAATGCTGGGCTGGATGAAGTATAAGCTGGAATCAAGATTGCTGGGAGAAATATCAATAACCTCAAACAGGCAGATGACACCACCCTTATGGCAGAAAGTGAAGAGGAACTAAAGAGCCTCTTGATGAAAGTGAAAGAAAAGAGTGAGAAAGCTGGCTTAAAACTCAAAATTCAAAAAAGGAAGATCATGGCATCTGGTCCCATCAATCACTTCATGGCAAATAGACAGGGAAATAGTGGAAACAGTGGCATAGGCTCCCAAATCACTGCAGGTGGTGACTGCAGCCATGAAATTAAAAGGCACTTGCTCCTTGGAAAAAGAGCTATGACCAACCTAGACGGCATATTAAAAAGCAGAGACATCACTTTGCTGACAAAGATGTGTCTAGCCAAAACTATGGTTTTTCCTGTAGTCATGTATGGATGTGCGAGTTGAACCATAAAGAAAGCTGAACGCTGAAGAACTGATGCTTTTGAACTGTGGTGTTGGAGAAGACTCTTGAGAGTCCCTTAGACTGCAAGGAAATCAAACCAGTCAATCCTAAAGGAAATAAGGTCTGATGTTGAAGCTGAAGCTCCTTGGCCATGTGATGTAAAGAACTGACTAGTTGGGAAAGCCCCTGATGCTGGGAAAAATAGAAAGCAGGAGAAGGGGATGACTGAGGATGAGATGGTTGGATGGCATCATCGACTCGATGCACATGAGTTTGAGCAGGCTCCAGATATTGGTGGTGAACAGGGAAGCCTGGCTTGCTGCATCCATGGGGTTGCAAAGAGTTGGACACGACTGAGTGACTGAACTAAACTGAACTGAATATCTTTTAGGTTATAAACACTTCAGGGTATTAATATAACTTAATACTTTTTTAAAACCCAGTTTATGGGCAAAAATTCAAGATTCTAGTTATCTGGACTTGTGGAACTCTCTCACAGAGAATATTAAAGCTATCAAATCTTTTTTTCAAAACTAGATGGAAGTAAACAACTATAAAATATAGTTTTAAAATTCAATTAAAATAAGTGTTGAATGTTGGTTAAGTATAGGACGATTTGCTAGATATTTAATTGGAACAAGAGATAGTCCACGTTTTCCTGAAGAAGTGGACTAGGAGTAAGGAGGTAAGCAGAACAGGTATTCAAGTTGTCAGGCAGAGTAAGAGCATATCCCAAGGAGCTTAAAGAAGGATTAGGTCACTTCAAGTTGAAAGGTCAGGATTTCATGAAAAGGTGACAGGTAGATGGCTGGGAGGATGGCAAGGTCTCAGCAAGGCAGTAAGATGTCGGCAAGATGAGAGGAGCCATTCTGGGCAAAGCCATCAGCCTGAATGTGCATATTCAGATCTAAGACTGATGCTCACTTCTCAGGGAAGACTTCCTGACTCCATCTCCAGCATACTTCCTCTTATATGCTCCCACAGTACCATAGTATCCAGTTTCCCAGGTGGCGCAGTAGTAAAGAACCCAGCTGCAAGTGCAGGAGACACAGGAGACATGGGTTTGATCCCTGGTCAGGGAGATCCTCTGGAGTAGAAAAGGACAACCACTGCAGTATTTTTGCCTAGAAAATTCCATGGACAGAGGGGCCTGGCAGGCTATAGTCCATGGGATCAAAAAGAGCTGGACACAGCTGAGCAGCACATACACACGGTACCATGTATCTTTTCTTCATAGAATTATGGGAATTACATTTTTATACTTTTTTGTGAGTTGTTTCAGTTGTGCCTGTCTTTACCACTAGGCTGTAAACTCCATGATGGCAAGCTTTTGTCTGGTTTTGTTCACCATTACATTCTCAGAGGCTTCCCTTGTAGCGATTCTTGGGTCAGGAAGATCTCCTGGAGGAGAAAATGACAACCCACTCCAGTATTCTGGCCTGGAGAATCTCATGGACAGAGGAGCCTGGCAGGCTACAGTCCCTGGGGTTGCAAGAGTCAGATATGACTTAGCAACTAAACCACCACCATATTATCAGAGTTTAGCTAGTACCTGGAAGGAAGTAGACACTCAATTAAATTGGTTGAATGAATGGACTATAAATAGTCCAGTTGGATGTACTCCTAGTTACCTTCATAAATATCATTTTTGTACCTATTAGCATGCATTTGGCTGCAAGGAACATGTTATCAACAATGGCTTAATCAAATTCTCATTTATTTTTCTCCCACTCTAAAAGACTGGAGGTTGACTGTTTGAAAGATGGTTTAATGGCTCAGTGATATCATCAAGGACCCAAGCTCTTTCATTTCCCACTCTATTATTCTTTGGGCTTTTAAAAGATTTTTTTGTTTGACCTAATTGTAATTGGCTTAAGTCAGTTCCATATATCCCTTGACCATTCTCTTTTGCTAGACATTCAACTTCCCAATCTCTCTTGAAGTTCAGTTCAGTTCAGTTCATTTCAGTTCAGTTCAGTCACTCAGTCGTGTCCGACTCTTTGCACCCCCATGAATCGCAGCACGCCAGGCCTCCCTGTCTATCACCAATTCTCGGAGTTTACACAAACTCATGTCCATCGAGTCGGTGATGCCATCCAGCCATCTCATCCTCTGTCGTCCCCTTCTCCTCCTGCCCCCAATCCTTCCCAGCATCAGGGTCTTTTCCAATGAGTCAACTCTTCGCATGAGGTTGCTGCTGCTGCTGCTGCTAAGTCGCTTCACTCATGTCTGACTCTGTGCAACCCCATAGACAGCAGCCCACCAGGCTCCCCCATCCCTGGGATTCTCCAGACAAGAACACTGGAGTGGGTTGCCATTTCCTTCTACAATGCGTGAAAGTGAAAGTGAAGTCACTCAGTCGTGTCCAAGTCAGCAACCCCATGGACTGCAGCCTACCAGGCTCCTCCGTCCATAGGATTTTCCAGGCAAGAGTATTGGAGTGGGGTGCCATTGCCTTCTCCCTCGCATGAGGTTAGGGGTAGCTAAATGATTCAATTCTTGTTAATAGAATAAAATAAATCTGCAGAGTTTTTACAGAAGATATTTTACTTCCTGATAAAAGAAACAAATAGGAGGGAGGAGCTTTCCAGTGTCACCCTTCCCCCACTTTGTCTTTGACTGTGGTCATGGTCCCTGGAGCTGTGGCAGCCCTTTCATAACCATGAGTCCTTTCTCCTATGCTGAACTGAAATATTCCTCCTTTTAAAGTCCACTTTTAAATCATTTTAAAGTTCAAGCCTATGGTTCTAATACAGCATATGTCTTAGCTTTCCTTTCACTTAAAGATAGAATGTCTCTTCCAAGTCTCTTTCTCAAGCGAACTAAACCCACTTTTTTTACCTTTTGTTTGCTTTTTATTCACCTGCTTCTCAGACCACATAACCTTCTAGACCTTCTATTATTCTGGTTATTTTTTTTCTCTAGAAAACCTCCAGTTTGAGTATCTGTTAGAGCATGTTGAAAGTATTTTCTCTATTTTTCTGGGCACTGTTGTTTGATTAATACAGCCCAAGATTGCCTTAGTTTTTTCAGTAGTTACATCACACCAATGATTCATGTTGATCTATTTCTTAAGTGTAGTTTTTCCTGTTACTTTTTAGCATGAATTTTATACTTGTTTTCCCCATTCTGTGCTTTCCAGCTGAGTTCTTTTTATTTTTTTCTTAACCCAAGTGTAAGCCTTTACATTTTTTTCCACTGAATATCATGATGGCTTTGGTCCATCTTTTCATTCTGTTTAAATCTTGCGCTTTTTGCTCTTGTCCCAGTTTGGGATAATTTCCAAATTCAATAAGCGTAGTTTCTATCTTAATGCAGATCACTAATTTGAAAAAATCATAATTATTCATATTCTAGAGCCCTACGCATAATAGGAAAGTCTTTCCTTATTGATATTAGCATTTTGTTAATTACTTAGGCAGTCAGAGCCATTGATGCTTAGGCCACATGTTTTCATCATGTCTAAAAGCATTTCCAGACACACTTTTGTCACCTACCTTTCAGAAATCCAGATATACTGTAGCATACTCCCACCTGCCAGGAAGATAACCTGATCTGAAGATCCTGAGATGAGCTGGGTTTGGTTTTAGAGCATCCAAGTTGACACAAACTCTGTGAAACCTTTGTTAAACGCCTAAAGATTCCACTTCGTTTAATCGTCAGCATATTCATGTAAGATCAGTACTCGTCTACCTGTTTCAGATGAAGTCTCTGAGGCACCTAGACAATGAGCTGTGTGACGGCCGCCCTGTACTGAGTGCTTACTGAGCACGGGTGTCATTTGATGTTAAAAAAAAAAAAAACACTCAGCTATGTAGGATCATCCCCTCATGCAAACGAGGAAACAGCTTCAAAGAGGGACATACTTACTGTGGAAATGTTCAAAGAAGAGCATCCCAGAAAGTCCTGAGCATGCCACTTGAGCAACCTGAGACTCAGAACCTTTATAGGTTTTGGCCAGTTGGTTGTGGGTCTCTGGGACTCCCTCAGATGTTGCATCCACCAGGCCTCCCCAGCCAAGTTTGCTACTGGCAAGAGCATCTGTTTTCCAGTTTACCTGGGAGCCTCCTGGCTTTGCTCTAAAATGCCTGTCTGTTGAAAACCAAGGCTTTGTTTGCCAGGTGGGGCTGGGTTGGCTAGAAATGACCTGCCACCTTAGTGTGTAATTTAGAAAATGCACCTGCCCCACAGCATCAGAATCAAAGAGCAGGGCAAAATCCCACGAGCCACATCATTCTGCCATCTCGCTTCCCTGGCTCATTGTAAGGTGGGAGCCTGGCCAGGGGACTGCCATAAAATGCTGGAAAAGGATGATGGAAAGCATGGCCGAAAATGAGGTCTTTTTTCCCCTGTTCTCTCTGCTTTGCTGTTTGCTTCTTATTTTGCCTTTGATCTTCTAGGTGTTCTCTCTCTTTTAGTTCAGCTTAACTCATTTATTGAATGTATATTATGAGCCGGGTGCTCTATGGCCTGCTGAACACAAAAGATGAAAAAGACAAAACCTCTGCCTTTATGAGCTCATGTTATAAAGATTACGTGTCATCCTGGGGAGGCATACAAAAGAGCTTTTTTTCCCTCTGAAAGTATTTAGTAAAAACAAAATTGTTCGTCACTGCAAGAGAGCTGGGCAGTGAGGAGTCATTAAAAGATTTGGGCCAGGAGAATGGCCATGGTCCGATTAGATGACTCACTCATGTGGTGACGAGTCATGCAGAGGGAAAGACAATACAATTAACTACAGTTCTCTGCTGGCAGACCCCCTGGCCTCCTGGGTCGGCTCTGCCCAAGCCGGAGTCCTGCACGAGAAAGGCCATTGCTCTGATTTAGAGGGAAGCTCCCCTGCCCTCTATGACTTGTAGTGACCCAAGGAGGGATAGGTAGGCAGAGGCCCTTTGCCCTACCAAAGAAGTTCCCATGACTGCTCCATGGCAGAGCTGCAGGAGATATCATCCCCATCATAGCTCGCATGAGCGGAGCCCTCCAAAATAGTGTAGGCACAGCCCACAGCACCAAACACTGTCCTGGGACAGGCCAGAAGCACTGCATAGAGCCTATGGCTTCTACACAGCGTTTTCTCCCTCCCCCTCTCTTCCTCCCTCCTCTCCCACTGCCTCGCTCCTGGTTCCAGGAGGCCTCCATGCTTACAAGCAGAGAGCAGATGGGCACACATTACGTACTTGTGGTGTGCTTTTTCAAGACATTCACATGCCTCCCCTATCTTTTCACTGATAGCCCTTTAATAAGTTCTGCCTTCAGAGATGAGTCTTTATGCATAAATACTTCTGGTAGAGGCAATGAGTTGCCTGGAATCTATACCAGGGAATAAATAAACAACTGATAACAGATTTTGCTAGGGAAGCAGCAGTGGGAGAACACTGCAAAGTCCGAAGGACACATTACTGGGCAGTCACAGAGATGAGAATGTGGAGAAAGGCAAGGCCTGGTCCATGCTCTACCACCTAGGCTATAAGTGAGGTGTAGGGATTCATTCTTGATCATGAGAGGTGCATAGGAGTTGGTTCGGTGAAGACTGGGAGAGGGCCCTCCAGGTGGAAACCAGAAACGACAAAACTGTGGTGAGTTATTGGGAAGTGCAGCAAAGCCGGAGCATGGGTTACAGCGGGCCAAAGAGAAGGGGCGGCAACATGGGCGAGAAGGCAGGGCCACATCATACCGCGCCCGTGCACTGTGCTGGGAGTTTGGATATGGAACCAAAGGCTCTGGAGAGACTCCAACATTGCTGTAAGCAAGGGAGTGCAATAATTAAACTTGAGTTCTGGTTGATGGTCCTGGCAGTAGAATGGACTGGAGGGTCAGACTGAAGTAGGTAGACCTGTTCGGAAGTATGAGATGGAAAGGTGCTGATAAAGGCAATGGGATAGAGAGAAAGGGGTGGGTAGGAGATATTACAGAATGAGGCAGAAAGAATAGGAGTCAGTAAACCTCTAGATATGGGGAGAGAGTAAGGCGAAAGTATTCTTGACTAAGAATTCCTGGTTGTAAGTAACAAGATAACTTTATCCAGATTAATCAAAGAAAAGGGGTGAGGGAGAGGGTTTTATTATAAGGATATAGGATTGTCTCACAGAATCTGAAGGCCGCAGTGTCTCTTGGGTCATTAAGGACTTCTCCGTACAACAGACAGAAGGTGTCCAGGCCATAGTTGTTTGAAGAGAGAGTGAGGCTTTCTCCTTCTCAGGATCAATTCCAAATGCCCAGGAAAGGGACTCTGATGCAACACGGGTCAGGTGCCCAGTCCTGAGCTGATTACCTAAGATGCATATGGAGGGGGTCAGGTCACTGTGGAGAAATGGGAAGGAGGGCAAGTCCCAGGGAAGGACTAACAGACCAGACAAATGGACAAGTATCCACTATATTCTAGCCCATGGTTGGCTGGCTCTGTCTTCCCTCTGCTTCCAAGATGCACTTACTTAACATAAATTAATCTTCTTAGAGAAAAGCAAAAATGTCTCCCCAGAAAGAGACAACCCAAATGACGATCTCGGAATGACAGCTCTTCCTTATGTCCAAGAAGGTATCTATCCAGGTGATGTCTTTCCCAGAGCAACTTGAATCTGATCCAGATGTGACTTACCACCCCACAGGCACCAGATTCAACCATAGTTTAACCTGCTTTCTGTATATAGATCTCAGCTCAGTGTAGACATTTCACTTGGTGGTATAGCCACTGAAAATATGTGATACATACATTTGTTCTTCAGGACACTCTCTCCTGTTCACTGGGGTGCATGAATGTCATTTGATTTTAGCCTTGTCAGGCAGCCTGGAGCCATAGGGGAGCCTGGACTTCAGGTTAGACAGATGGTCCATGGAACCCTGGATTTCCCACACTTACTATGGCATTTGGGAAAGTCAGTTCACCTCCATGGATCTCTGTCTCCTCCTTCTCACCTGGGAGTCATGTAAACATCCCCCTCTGATTACTAGGTGCTCACCATGTGTTCTTGTTTGACTCTGGTGGGAATGAACTCCAACCCCAATTCTAAGGCTAAAATCATGAGGTATACAAAGGTCACAGAAGACTTAATGAAAGGGTGAGTCTTAGATGTGGCATCAACAGGAAAACCAGACACTGATGCAAAGGTGAAGGTTTACCTGTAAGCAGGAGAAATGATTCTAGTCGGAGCTTTGTGGTGGCTTTAGAGCCACAGACCTGGGCTCCAGTCTTAATCCTGCCACCTTTCTGGTGGGTGGTTTGGGGCAAGTTTTTCTCTTCTGAGCCTTAGTTTTCTAACCATTGCTACATTGTTGTAGAGATTAGAGATGTATAAAAGTACGTGACATAGCTTGCCACTTCCACAAATATTTGTTGAATGAATGATAAAATAATAACTCTATTAAATAGAGATATTATTATCCTGTTTCTTTTTTATTATACATCAGTTGATACAAATTTATCAGTTCAAATGCATGTGCTTAAAAACTTAACTTTAGCACACGATCATGGTGTTGTTTAGAGGCTAAGTCATGTCCAACTTGTTGCAACCTCGTGGACTATAACCTGCTAATCTCCTCTGTTCATGGGATTTCCCAGGCAAGAATACTAGAGTGGTTTGCCATTTCCTTCTCCGTTATTCTGTTCCTGACTCACTATGTGAACTTAGTAGAAACTCTCTCTGTGCCTCAGTTCACTTATCTAAAAACAGAAACTACCATTTTCTGTTCTTTGTTCCTTCCATGTGGTGATTGTGACTTACATACACAGGTTTTTCCCTTTGGGGGATTTGCTCGCTGCAGGGACTAAACTTGAAAAAGATAACTTTCTAAAGCTTAAGCAGTTCTTGAGGTGTTTGGAGCCAGCTGCCTGCCCCTTGCTTTTGTTGGCAGGATAGCCCAGGCACTTCCAGCAGCTGCAGCTGCCCAGGCAGATACCACGTCCAGTGGGGGCAGAGGGGTGGGGCGGAGGTGGGCAAGGCGGGGGCTTGTCTTGGAGGACATCCAGCATTGCCCAGAGCAAGATGGTGAGTAGAGCAAGGCTGCCACAAGCATGCCTGGCCCAACAGAGTCCTGAGTGAAAACCAAGGGCCGCCTCACTCCACACAGGAGGAAACCCTGCTATGCACTCTGAAAGCCAACTCCCTCATCCAGAGAGAAAGACACCGGAACTAGCAGCATCATGGCCGACACAGAGTGGTATCATCCCAGAGTTCCATTTTCTGCTTTCTCCAGCTTTCTCCCCCCTCCTCTAAAATTACTTTGTTTCTTTCAAAAAACCCAATCCAAGTTCATTCCAGTTAATCTTTGGATCTTCCCTCATGCCTGCATCTTTCTCAGCCTGCCTTCAGCTCATTGATATTGCTCTGTTTTCCTCTTATCCCTCCTTCTTCCCTTCTTGCAAGGAAAAAACTTTCAGAGATCTGTTATCTGAAAGTGATAACTGTGGTTCCTGGAAAACCACATGCTGTTGGAAGTTTTCCATTCCTTCACAGAAGGTTTTCAGCATCTGCACTTCACTGCTCATAGACCTAGAATGGTATGTCCAGTAACATACTGCTTTTGTATAACTCCAGGAGGACTGACTATACAGTGTAAATAGTGTCCTGAGGGGTGCTGAAACCTAATATGGCCAGGTGCCAGTATCTCATTTCATCACCACAACTGTCCTGCAATGGAGGTGTTTTGAACCCGCAGGCTGCAGGTGAGGAAAATGAAGCAGAGAGATTGACTAATATGCCCAAGAACAAAAATACACAATTTATTAATGGTAAGCTAGCTTTGATTTCAGGTTCAGGTCTATCTAACTCCAAGCTCATGCTGTTAACTACACCCCATCCTACAGTTAGCTTTTGAAACCCAACTTTGTCTCCTCACCCACATACCATCTCCCCTCCTGGAATTCCATACTTAAGGGTCTCCAATCACTTAGGGGCAAAGGTGCATGTCTATGGAAAAAGAACCGACTACAGAAGCGGTGGACGGTGAGACATCCCATCTAGGAGACCCAGTGTCTAGTCACAGTGCTGCCTCTCCAGCTGTGTGTGTGAAACTCGGGAAGTCCTGGGTTTTAGTCTTGTCTATTTTTCAAGAGAATTGATTGGAAATCAAGAGTGATTTCCAAGGTGGTCCCTTTCAGCCTTAACATTCGAAAGTCTTCAGCCCAAGCAGTTGATTTACTGATATTTCTTTACTGTGTTGTAAACACAGTTGGCTTGAATGTAGCTACCCACACAAAAAAATTGTTTTGTTTCTCTAAGGCCATTAGTCACTCTAGATAGTGTTGAATACTTGAGTTATGAGAAGGGTAGATACACAGATATCCCATGTTTTTCACGGCACTTTGCTTAACACTTGTGTCTCCTGGGTTTCCTTAAATTGAAGCTTGGTGATTGCATAACCATTGTGTGATCATGCCCAGTCCACATCTGAAGACAGGCAGGAGAGGCGGGAGGAGTATCAGGGCTGCCCCAGGCGTGCTGCCAGGACTTTGACTGGTCTGGTCAGGAGTGATGGATCACTCTCTGTAGAGCATGTGTCCTGGCCCAGGAAGCAGGAGAAGTGGTCTGGTTCCAGCTGGGCTCACTCTGGGATGGGGACAAATTAAGCAGTGATGCCACTGGCAAAGCTCATTAGCAATTCCCAAGAAATAAAAGTAGAACCCAGATAATAAAATAAAGTCTAACAGTTTTCTTTTCTTTTCTTTTGTGCTTAGTCTGGTTTACTTGGTCATAGGGCACCACATGTGGAGTCCTTGCACCCAGCACTTCAGACTGCAGTTCCTAGTGGGAAGTGGCTGCACCTCACACTTCAGCTCAGGGGCGATGTGCATAAACACTGCACAACTCAGTTCACGATGGTGATGGCAGGACCTGTGCAGAGACGCTGCGCCTGGAGCAATGCAGTCTGGAGCGATGACCAGCAAGAACTCCATCCCCCTCCCCTCCCCACTGACAAGAACCCTATAAAGCGGTTCCACCAAAGGACTTTTAGAGAGAACATGTACTTTGAAGCAGGAGCTCCCTCCTCTCCATTCTTTGGTCAGAGACCAAACCTCCTCTGCTCCTGAACTTAACTTGGCCTCTTTCTATTGTCTCAAAGGACACCTGGCATAAGGCCCCTTGTTGGAAACAGACACAAGAGGGTCAGTAACAAAATTTCAGCAGCCACAAAGGTATGGACCATGGCCTTTTCAGCTGCATTTATCCACTAGGCTCCAGTGGGAGGACGGTGGAGGCTTTCAAGTTTTGCATGAGGATCACTGATTCAAGTCTTTGAGTTCCCTCTGACAGGGGATCCAGAGCAAGTCTGTCCAGCAACCGGAACCTGGGTGTGGTGTGCACACTGCCATAGCTCCAGAATCATCTGGACTATGCCTGCTTGAGACGATCACCCTGTGGCATCATTAGGGATTAGAGACTGAAATTCACACGTCTGCCCACTGCCTCTGGCTAGCCTTCTGCAGTGCTGGACGCCCCATGGACAGTGGGGGCCTGGGGGTGAGAGAGAGCCAAGGCTGTCTTGTTCACTCTCTTGCTAGTAGCACTGTCCTCTTGACCCCTGGACAGGGCAGGAGCAACCACACCAGGACTTCTTGTCCTCCTCACTGGCTCCAGGAGTCAGTGGCAGCATTCTTTATAGTCACTTTCAAAATTGGTGAATTTTAATATTGAAGATGGAAGAAAAAAGCAACATTTTTATCATATTAAGCTTTAGTATTTCAAGAAAGGTTAAAAAAGCAGCTGAAATGCAAAAAAAAAAACAAAAACAAAACAAAAAAACTGTGCAGTGTGTGGAGAAGGTGCTCTAACTGATTTAACGTGTCAAAAGCGGTTTTTGTGGCTTCATCCTGGAGATTTCTCGCTGGATGATGTTCCATGGTTGGGTAGACAGTTGAAGTTGATAGTGATCAAATAAAGACATTAATTGAGAATAATCAATATTATACCACGTGGGAGATAGCTGACATACTGAAAATATCCAGATTATTTACACCAACTTAGTTGTGTTCATCACTTTGATGTTTGGGTTCTATGTAAGTAAGTGAAAAAACCTTCTTGATTATATTTCCACATGTGACTCTCTACTTAAACATAACAAAAATCTTCCACTTTTAAAACAAATTATGATGAATGATGGAAAGTGGATACTGTATGATAATGTGGAATGTAAGAGATTATGGGGCAAGTGAAATGAAGCACCATCAAAGGCCAGTCTTCATCCAAAGAAGGTGATGTTGCATGTATGGTGGGATTGGAAGGGAATCCTCTATTATGAGCTCCTCCTGGAAAACCAAACAATTAATTCCCAAAGGTACCGCTCTCAATTAGACTAACTGAAAGCTGCACTTGCTGAAAAGTGTTCAGAATTAGTCAACAGAAAACACGTCATCTTCCATCAGGATGGTGAAGGATCACATGTTTCTTTGATGACCAGGCAAAAATTGTTACAGCTTGGCTGGGAAGTTCTGATTCATCCCCTGTATTCACAAGACACTGCTCTTTCAGATATCCATTTATTTTGGTCTTTATGAAATTTCCTTAAGGGAAAAATTTCAATTCCCTGAAAGACTATAAACAGCAGCTGGGACAGTTCTTTGCTGAAAAAGAGGAAAAAGTTTTGGAAAGATGGAATTATGAAGTTGCCTGGAAAATGGCAGAAGGTAGTGAAACAAAACAATAAATACATTGGTCAATAAAGTTATTGGTGAAAATGAAAAAAATGTGTCTTTTAGTTTTACTTTAAAAACTGAAGGAACTTTTTGGCCAATCCAATATAAGTGGTTAGTTAAGGGGACAGTAACACCTGGCATGAAAAATATAATCAGTTCAATAGTTGGAAACTTCTCCATCTGTACAGTGAACATCCCCAACACCAGACCTCCCAGAAGGCCCCAAATATAAGGTCCATTCAGAGCAAAGGGACATATCCTGGGGAAGACTGGTAGATTGATTTCACTGTCATGCCAAGAGTATGGGCAATTCCAGGTATCTTTTAGTGCTAGTAGACATGTTTTCTGGGTGGATAGAAGCATTACTAAAAGAATAATCTCTAGGCACACTTCTAGGATCCCTACAAAGCAATCATTGTCCAGCATTTGTGTCTCAAGTAACAAAGGGATAACGAGTGCCCAGGGCATAAAAAGGGACCTTACACTCAGTTTGGAGATCTCAATTGTCAGGGAAAGTAGAAAGATCCAATCAGACCTCAGAAATGGCCCTTAGCAAAACTATGTATGGAGACTCAGGAAATTATTAAATTGCTTCCAATTGCCCTGCTCCACAGGCAGTTAGCCCCAAGGGATAAGTTCAAGTTAAGTTCATTTGAACTCTTATATGTAGACCCGGGCCTGAAGAAGAGAAAACTTAACCCCCTTGAAATGGAACAACTCATGTATGCCCCCCAGGTAGGAGAAACCATGAAAGTCCTCACAGACTATGGCACCAGGTGATGCCTGCACCCACTGACCTGGCCCTCCATTGCTTCTGGTCAGGAGACTGGGTGTATCTGAAAACCTAGAAAACGGCAGCTTGCAAGATCGGTTCAGTCCCAAGGGGAATGAACCCCACTTGGTGATCCTAAGCAAGAAGTTGAGCTCTTCTGCCTTGAAGTTTCAGGGGTCACTCCATGGGGCCATCACATGGCAGTGAAGTGGCCCTGGAGCCACAGCCTCTGGAGAAAAAACCTGGAGCAAGGGACCCTCTTGGTTCCTCATGTGACCCTCTCTCTGACCTTAAGCTTCTTTTCTGAAAAACTACAAAGTGTGACCAGGGATACTCAGGCCACCACAGTGAGCCTCCACCTCAGGGCACACTTTTGCCTATAGACAAAAGACCTAGATACCTGCATTATTAGGAAAAAACTGACATGTGACCGTTACTCTCTTGCTTACATGTGTTCCATGCATCCGAGATCGTCTGCTGTCCTTTGTCTCCAAAAGGTTGGAGAAGTGGTGGTCGCTCAGGGAGATGAGGAGTCAGGGCTGAGAGCTGGTGACAAACCAACGCCACTAGCGGCAGCTGAGGAGACGCTCTGCCCCTCGGCCCGGGGTGATGGCAGCACACAGCCTCAAGAGGAAGCCGTCAGGAGACAGGCCTGTGCCCCTCGAGAATGAGATGCAGGACAAAGGCAGAGGAGGGGTTTGTCACTGGCAAAGGCCATTAACAATCCCCAGAAAATAAAAACAGAATCCGGGTGATAAGGTCTAACCCATTTTTCCTTTCCTTTTGTGCTTAGTTTGGTTTCACAGCTCATAGAGGGCTGGCCACATGAGACTGGCCACACGGGCTGGCACTTCAGCCTAGGGCTCCCAGTACCTAATGACTGCGCCTGGCACCGGAACTCTGGGGCCCTGTGCGGAGATAATGCGCCTGGCACCGCCGTCTCATCAGGGAGCACCACGCCTGCTCCCACCCCCTGTCCTGTGAGAACTCCTCCCCCTCCTGGTTGACAGCAGCCCCAGCAGACCCGTCAGAAAGTGTGGACTCCACAGTGTGAGCTCACAACTCTCCATTCTCTGGTCAAAGAGTAAAGCTTTTCTTTGCTTCTCAACTGAATTAGGTCTTGTTCTGTTGGCTTGAATGATATGGGGCACAAGGACCCTTGTTGAAGTCCCAACTTGAGAGGTCAGTAACAATAGCAGCATTCACGATAGAACTGATTCTTCGTGGCTTTATGCGTACTGTCACTAATTTTCAAAGCATTGCTAGGAGACAGGTATAGTTTTCTCCACTTTATGGATTAGAAACTCAGAAAGTGTACATAATATAACCAAAGTCACAGATGGTGGATTGGAACTTGGGCTTATTTATTCAGAACCAGTGCGACATTCCTCATTTGTGGACTGAAGCATTGAACCACTGCTTCCTGGCATGTGACATGCATACTGTTGGGGGCACTTGAAAATATTTCAGGTGGTGCCCAGTTAGTCACTTCAGACTAGGGTTCCTAGCATCTGATGACTGCTCCGGGCACCGGAACTCTGGGACGCTGTGCAGAGATAATGTCCATGGTGCTGCCATCTGCTCGGGGAGCGACACGCCTGCACCCACCTTCTGGTGGTGCAGAGCATCACACACATAAAACTTGCTATTTCTTAAATATTGCTTAGTGTTAAGTGGTAATCGCTGAGTCCTGTCTGACTCTTTGCTACCCCATGGACTGTAGCCCACCAGGCCCCTCTCTCCATGGGGATTCTCCAGGCGAGAATACTGGAGTTGGTTGCCATTTCTTCCTCCAGGGGATCTTCCCAACCTAGGGATCGAAGCAGGGTCTCCTGGATTGCAGGTGGATTCTTTACCATCTGAGCCACTAGGGAAGCCCAAAATTGCTTAGGAAGAAGCCAAATTTAAAAATGAGTTGATTTAAGGTCCAAAGGGTTAAGTCAGTTGAGGTGATGTGGCAAAGATTGTGAAGTTGGGAACTTCACAAATGCCTGAGGTTTGGGGACTGATGAATCAGACAATGTGCTGCACTGGTTCCATAAGGACAGAGCAGAACCATGGCCTCCCTGAACCTTTGGAACTGTGCCTCCAATGCCTGGGCCTGTGGATCCCTCTGAATGGAGAGAAACAAATTGTGTATACAGAAGATTTAATAGGCCAAGTCTCAATTATCCCACTTCTAATGCCTACCCCACCTCCACAGTCCTGTCTCCTATACATCCAAGACTTCACTGTTAGAAATCTGAACATACTCCTTGAGTGAGAAACTTAAGGTGTGAGTTGCAAAGTGATTGGCTGCGGATGTATTTAATTAGACCAGCACAGTGATTGTTTTTTATTTCTGAATTTGAATGTCTTTAGGGAGGACATACTCTAGTTTTAGCACATTTCACTTCACATAACATTAACCTTCTTAACTTCAGGTCACCGAGGCATATGAGGCTGTGACCATTGGTTTAAAGTCTTATCTTTTCCAAGGTCAAAATCCTTAAAGGCCCAGAGGACTGGTTCTTCAATGGTGGGATTTCAGAGCATCACCTTCCCAAGGGGCTGTCAACTGTGTATGTTTGTAATACACCGTGAGTCTCCAATGCATGTGGAGTTTCTGTACCCTCCTTGCAGGAGGGAAGTCAGGACAGGAGCCCGAGCCAGTGGATGGCAATCATCACAGCTTTTTATGGCCCTTTGGTACCACAGTGACCTCTTTGCGATTTTCAGACTAGGAGTAGAGTGACACCTGGTGTCTTGTGTCATTCTTTACACCCCGCAGTTCCCAGCATAAGTCTCCCTCCCCGAACCATTTCTCTTCCTCCCCTTTATTCCCCTGTTTGGGTGCAGACAGCCTGGTATCAGGTTGAAAACTTCTCAGTCATCACCAATAATTTCTTTTTTGTCTCCTCCAGCCATCATCCTACCCACTGCCAGTGTCTTGCAATTTGACTTGCGTTGGTTTTACGTGTCTCGCCCCTTCTTGTTATTGCCTCTTTTTGGCTCATAAATTCATCTCTCTCAGTGTAATAACTTTCTCAGAGTTCTCAACTACATATCACTGCCTGATTAACATTTTTAAAGTACAGTCCCATCGGATCACTCCCCTGCACTACTGGTTTCCCACAACCTGCAGAACAAAGCCTAATACTTCCGACTATTCATGATTTGGCCCCTGGCTACCCTTCTGTCATTTTCTGCTATTCCTGTGTTCTTGAGTAATGTTCCAGACTTTCTGCAGCTTATGTCACTGCTTCTCCCTACATGAATCACTCTTTCAAGAGGGCTAGTTATAAAGAGAAGTATAGAGATAGAGCAAAAGGTAAAAAAGATGATCAGAGAAGGGGTTTTATTCTGATGAACAGCAATGACTTGAACATGATTTAAGGCAGAGATTAAAGAATTCATTGTGGGGGAGGTAAAAGATATATACTGGCACTCTCTGAAAACCATCTGTGGACCAGAGACTTGACTCTGTTTTACAGGAAATAATTAATTTCAGTCCTCTCAGCAACATTACAAAGTAGGCCCCATTGCTGCTCCCATTGTACAGATAGGGACACTGAGGCCCAGAGAAGACATGGATTCATGTAAGAGCCAGAAGGAAGTAGAGTTGAGCTTTGAACCCAGGCTGTTCAACTCCCAGTATGCTCTCTTACTTTATATAAGAGAAAGGGGATAACAGCAGAGCCCCTTAAGGGGTGGAAGGAGGAATAATTCCAAGCTTGGAGTCGGGTGGTCATCCATCAGCCTTACACAGAAAAGAAACACCTCTTCCCTGAGCTAGGAGAAAGGGAACACCTTTTCCTTGAGCTAGGAGAAATGAGGATGGTGGAGTTAGACACATAGATTGAGGAAAGAAGTTGGAAATATTCTTGCCAAGAGTTCTCTGTTGAGAATTAGGGGGAGGGGTGGTGTAAGGAGCTTGAGGAGAGTAGGGAGAGTCTAAAATAGTTGCTGTGGGGAATGAAAGAGGAACTGTGAGGACCTGGAGTCCACCTTGCTTCAGTGATTTATAAGGCCTCAGCCGCACACGGTGCGCATTCTCTGGTCTATACCAATTCTAGTAACCACTCAAACACTGTCTCCTTCACTAAACTTTCGCTGATCCTTCTAGCCAGATGTGAACTTTCCCATATTAATTTTATCTCTTTTGTATGGTCCTTCTAGTAATACACCTGGTGTTATAGTTAGATTTGTACATTTCTGTCTTCCTAGATTGAAGATTTTCTAATGACAAGAATGATGTCATACTAGCTTTCTTTCCCTCACCAAGGCCTGAGCTTCTTGGTGGCGCTAGGGGTAAAGAACTTACCTGCCAATGCAGGAGATGTAAGAGATACTGGTTTGATCCTGGGTCAGAAAAATCCCTTGGAGAAGGCTATGGCAACCCATTTCAGTGTTCTTGCCTGGAGAATCCCATGGACAGAGGAGCCTGGTGGGCTATGGTCCAAAGGGTCGCAAAGAGTCAGACACGACTGAAGTGACTTAGCATGCAAGCATGCACAACAAGGCCAAGTATATTCCATTGTATCATGGTTGCTAGTTAAATGCTTGCTCACTTATTGCTTGACTATTTATCTCCAGATGAGACTACCTCTTTCCTTTATCCTTTATTTTTCTTCCTTTATTACTTTTTCAGTTCTTTCTGTCTGGGTCCCAGAACCCATCTTTTAGCTGTTTCTATTTTTTCTTCTCTGTTTACACTCTTGGAGGCTCTGCTTGGACTCTAGTTAGCACTGCCTGGCTGATCTAGGTTCTCTTGAGGCTAATTGAACAGGACAATTCTAGGATAAATGAAGACCCTGTAACAAGAGTAGATGCTAGTGTCATAGTCATCTGTCACTCCTTGCCTATATCACTGTACTTCTTATAGATGTCGGGAAGCCTTGATAATAGGATGGAGCCAAAATGGATAAAAAAGAAGAATCATTTTTTTGGCTGTACCACATCTTGCAGGATCATAGTTCCCCAATCAGGGACTGAACTTGTGCCCCTACAGTGGAAACAAGGCAGCCCTAACGACTGGACTTCTGGAAATTCCTCCCAAAGAAGAATATTCACCTACTGCAGACAGAAAGGATATTTAACTTATGCTACCCAATAGCATAGAAAATGCAAAAGAGTTACAGAAAAACATCTACTTCTGCTTTATTGATTATGCCAAAGCCTTTGACTATGTGGATCACAACAAACTGTGGACAATTCTTAAAGAGATGGGAATACCAGACTACCTGACCTGCCTCCTGAGAAATCTGTATGCAGGTCAAGAAGCAACAGTTAGAACTGGACATGGAACAACAGACTGGTTCCAAATCAGGAAGGAAGTATGTCAAGGCTGCATATTGTCACCCTGCTTATTTAACATATGCAGAATACACCATATGAAATGCTGGGCTGGATGAAGCACAAGCTGGAATCAAGATTGCTGGGAGAAATATCAACAACCTCAGATATGCAGATGAAACCACCCTTATGGCAGAATGCAAAGAAGAACTAAAGAGTCTCTTGATGAAAGTGAAAGAGGAGAGTGAAAAAGTTGGCTTAAAGCTCAACATTCAGAAAACTAAGATCATGGCATCTGGTCCCATCACTTCATGGCAAATAGATGGGGAAACAGTGTAAACAGTGACAGACTTTATTTTGGGGGGCTCCAAAATCACTGCAGATGGTGACTGCAGCCATGAAATTAAAAGATGCTTGCTCCTTGGAAGAAAAGTTATGACCAACCTAGACAGTGTTTTTAAATAGCAGAGACATTACTTTGCCAACAAAGATCCATCTAGTCAAAGCTATGATTTTCCCAGTAGTCATGTATGGATGTGAGAGTTGGACTATACAGAAAGCTGAGCACCGAAGAATTGATGCTTTTGAACTGTGGTGTTGGAGAAGACTCTTGAGAGTCCCTTGGACTGCAAGGAGATCCAACCAGTCCATCCTAAAGGAAATCAGTCCTGAATATTCATTGGAAGGATTGATGCTGAAGCTGAAACTCCAATACTTTGGCTACCTGATGCAAAGAACTGACTCATTTGAAAAGACCCTGATGCTGGGAAAGATTCAAGGCAGGAGAAGAAGGAGACGACAGAGGATGAGATGGTTGGATGGTATCACTGACTCAATAGACACGAGTTTGAATAAACTTCGGGAGTTGGTGATGGACAGGGAGGTCTGGCATGCTGCAGTCCATGGGGTCGCAAAGAGTCAAACTTGACTGAGTGACCGACCTGAACTGAACTGAACCTAGTAGCATCCATATTTCTACTCAGTTCAGTTTTCTGATTTTTTTTCTTTCTTTAGATGTTGTCCCCCAAATACCACAGCATGGTCAGAAGACGTGTCTCTCAGAATTCAATAGCCATTGAGGTGATACACTTGAACATGAAGCAGAACTCTCCCACACAGTAGCCTGAAAAATCTGCCCCTCCCCAAAAAAGATATCCACATCTTAATCTATGGAAACTGTAAATGTTACTTTATTTGTAAAGAGCATCTTTACAGATATTATTGAGGATCTTGAGATAAGGAGATGATCCTGGATTATCTGGGTGGGGCCTAAATATCATCCCAAATGTCCTTGTTGGAGAGATGCAGGGGAGAGTTGATACACACAGAGGAGAAAACAGTGTGAGGAAGTAGCAGATGGAGATTTGAAGATGCTGACCTTGGAAACTGGAGTAATGCGGCCACAAGGCAAGGAATGCCTGCGTCCACTAAAATTTGAAAGAGTCAAGGTACAGACTCTCTCCTGTAGCAGCTTCTGGAAGGAGTACAGCCTTGTAAACACCTTGCTGTTGGTCCAGTGACACTGATTTCAGGCCTCTGGCCTCCAGAACTGTGAGAGAATAAATTTCTATTGTTTGAAGTCACTGAGTCTGTGGGGATTTGTCACGGCAGCCATAGGAAATAATACACCACACCACTAAGAAGACACCATCCCCCGATGACAAGTAGCCACTGGGGGCATTTGGCAGATCATAATGGAAGAAAGAAAAATCTCATTACGTTTTAGTTTTTAAGACCCTGACAATTTTAGGCAGAGGCTGAAAATAGTCGTGCATCTGGCAAGAAAGGCACTGATATAAAGAACGCTTCATTCCAGCACAGATACATATGGTGTAAGAACAGCCTGGGACACTCAGAGGAGGATGAGCTGATCCTGCAGGAGGCGAGAAAAGAGAAACCCAGATTTTGCCAGGACAGACACAAGCCTCTTAGGCATACTTGGCTAAAGACTTTTTTCCTACTTTCCTCATAGAAAAAATTTGAAGTTAATATTAAAAAAGACGTCAAATGTCTTATTTTATCCTGAAATGATTATTTTATCCTGAACTAAGGTAACAAACTGTACTTGATTCTCTTTTGTGGATGTGAGTTCAGTTACTTTCAACTAGTCCTCATGCCATCTTCACGATCTCCTGAGCTAAAGAACTCCTGTGATACTGTTGTGGATATTTTTGGACCCCATGGCCCCCACCTGAGTATAGCAGTCAAGGTCTGTCCCTTGGAATCTGTAAGCCAGATGAGTGTGCCTGAAAATGCTGTCTTCAGAAGGCTTATTCCAGGCTGCATGGACAATCTAAAGCAAGGTAGGGTAAAACAGTAGCAAGCTGATAGTTTCTGTGGAAACAGAAATAAGATGAGCCCCATTTTTATAAAAGGAAAATATGAAATCAGAAATGTGGGATCTCCCTATAAGAAAGGAATCTGCTTTACTTCAGTGAAAGCAGAAAGACTCCCTCTTCTGGCTTCTGGAGTAACTGATAACAGACTTGTACTCCTCTCCATAAACAGCTAGAAACTTGAACAAAATGTGTGAGACAACTGCTTCAGACATTGCACAATAGGCAGCGCATCCCTGTGATCCCTGAGAGAAGGGAAACAAAGTGAGACCTACAATGAACAGTTTCCTGGCTGCAGGCACTTTCTAGAATGCAGTGCAGAAGTGGAAAGCCGAGAAGATCACAGCAGCCTGAGTTGAAGAGCTAGAGTTCAGGAAAGCAAGACAGCCTCAACACTCAAGGTAGAGTACCAGAAAGAAGGCAGTTATATAGGGAAAGGGATTCACAAATTTGCATAAGGGTTCCTCTTGAATTCTTGGCTGAACACTAAGGTCTACATACATAGAATAAAACTCCATGAAGATTCTGCAAATAAAACTGTGAGAGAAGAAACAGTTATTGGAGAGATATCGGAGATCACATAGGTCAAACAGATGTTTAATTTCTAACCATCAGAGTGTTCTTCTTCCAACACCTATGCATTCAGTAGCAAGGCCAAGACAGTTATTTTTCAGTATTAGAGCTAAATCAGAGTAAAGGCAGTGGTGTGTGGAGCTGGCTCACACCAGTTTGTGGGGCCAACTGTGCACACCTCCTCCCATCTCCACCTGGATATGAGCCATGGTGAGATATTTACATTAAAGATATCAGCATACATTACAAATCTGTGTTGTTTTATTTTCCCCAGGAAAATTGGTTGTTAAACATTTACCAGCATAGCTGTGGCATCATAGAAAGACGTTTGGTTTTTGTCTCTGGTTCCTAGTCTAGAGCTCCTAAAACTCTTGGAATTTCCTGAGTGATAAGAATGACAGGAGAGTCTTCTATTCTAATGAGGCAACTCTTGACAGGCCCCTAGCCAGCGTCAGGATGGGAGCTGGTTACCAGAAATACCAGGCTTTGATTAGAAACTTGACATTTTTAGCCATGTTGCCAAACCTCTGGAGAAGTGAGACCGGTTGGAGATTGAGTTGTTAGCGGTTAATGATTTAATCAGTCATGCCTACATAAAAACCTCCTAAGATGGATAAAACCCTAAATAGTAGGGTTTAGAGAGGTTTTCGGGTTCAGTTCAGTTCAGTCGCTCAGTCATGTCCGACTCTTTGTGACCCCATGGACCGCAGCACGCCAGGCCTCCCCGTCCATCACCAACTCCCAGAGTTTACCCAAACTCATGTCCATCGAGTCAGTGATGCCATCCAACCATCTCATACTCTGTCCTCCCCTTCTCCTGCCTTCAATCTTTCCCAGCATCAGAGTCTTCTCAAATGAGTCAGTTCTTTGCATCAGGTAGCCAAAGTATTGGAGTTTCAGCGTCAGCATCAGTCCTTCCAATGAATATTCAGGACTGAACTTTCGGATGAACTGGTTGGATCTTCTTGCAGTCCAAAGGATTCTCAAGAGTCTTCTCCAACTCCACAGTTCAAAAGCATCAATTCTTTGGTGCTTACCTTTCTGTATAAGCCAAGTCTCACAACCATACATGACTGCTGGAAAAACCATAGCCTTGACCAGACAAATCTTTGTTGGCAAAGTAATGTCTCTGCTTTATAATATGCTGCCTAGGTTGGGCATAACTTTTCTTCCAAGGAGCAAGCATCTTTTAATTTCATGGCTGCAGTCACCATCTACAGTGATTTTGGAGCCCCCCCAAAATAAAGTCAGCCACTGTTTACACTGTTTCCCCATCTACTTGCCATGAAGTGATGGGACCAGATGCCATGATCTTAGTTTTCTGAATGTTGAGCTTTAAGCCAACTTTCTCACTCTCTTCTTTCACTTTCATCAAGAGGCTCTTTAGTTCTTCTTTGCATTCTGCCATAAGGGTGGTTTCATCTGCATATCTGAGGTTGTTGATATTTCTCCCAGCAATCTTCATTTGAGCTTGTGTTTCATCCAGCCCAGTGTTTTTCATGATGTACTCTGCATATAAGTTAAACAAGCAGGGTGACAATATACAGCCTTGACATACTCCTTTCCTGATTTGGAACCAGCCTGTTGTTCCATGTCCAGTTCTAACTGTTGCTTCCTGACCTGCATACAGATTTCTCAAGAGGCAGGTCAGGTGATCTGATATTCCCATCTGTTTCAGAATTTTCCACAGTTTGTTGTGATCCACACGGTCAAAGGCTTTGGCGTAGTCAGTAAAGCAGAAATAGATGTTTTTCTGGGATTCTCTTGCTTTTTTAATAATCCAACAGATGTTGGCAATTTGATCTCTGGTTCTTCTGCCCTTTCTAAATCCAGCTTGAACATCTGGAAGTTCACGGTTCACATACTGTTGAAACCTGGCTTGGAGAATTTTGAACATTACTTTGCTAATGTGTGAGATGAGTGCAATTGTGTGATAGTTTAAGCATTCTTTGGGATTGCCTTTCTTTGGGATTGGAATGAAAACTGACCTTTTCCAGTCCTGTGGCCACTGCTGAGTTTTCCAAATTTGCTGGCATATTGAGTGCAAGCACTTTGACAGCATCATCTTCCAGGTTTTGACATAGCTCAACTGGAACTCTATCACCTCCACTAGCTTTGTTCGTAGTGATGCTTCCTAAGGCCCACTTGACTTCACATTCCAGGATGTGTGGCTCTGGGTGAGTGATCACACCATCGTGATTATCTGGGTCATGAAGATCTTTTTTGTATAGTTCTTCTGTGTATTCTTGCCACCTCTTCTTAATTTCTTCTGCTTCTGTTAGGTCCATTTCTGTCCTTTATTGAGCCCATCTTTGCAGGAAATGTCCCCTTGGTATTTCTAATTTTCTTCAGGAGATCTCTAGTTTTTCCCATTCTATTGTTTTCCCCTATTTCTTTGCACTGATCACTGAGGAAGGCTTTCTTATCTCTCCTTGCCATTCTTTGGAACTCTGCATTCAAACGGGAATATCTTTCCTTTTCTCCTTTACTTTTTCTTCTCTTCTTTTCACAACTATTTGTAAGACCTCCTCAGACAGCCATCTTTCTTTTTGCATTTCTTTTTCTTGGGGATGGTCTTGATCCCTGTCTCCTGTACAATGTCATGAACCTCCATCCATAGTTCAACAGGCACTCTGTCTATCAGATCTAGTCCCTTGAAACTATTTCTCACTTCCACTGTATAATCATAAGGGATTTGATCTAGGTCATACCTGAATGGTCCGGTGGTTTTCCATACTTTCTTCAATTTAAGTCTGAATTTGGCAATAAGGAGTTCATGATCTGAGCCACAGTCAGCTCCCAGTCTTGTTTCTGCTGCCTGAATAGAGCTTCTCCATATATGGCTGCAAAGAATTTAATCAGTTTGATTTCAGTGTTGACCATCTGGTGATGTCCATGTGTAGAGTCTTCTCTTGTGTTGTTGGAAGAGGGTGTTTGCTATGACCAGTGTGTTCTCTTGGCAAAACTCTGTTAGCCTTTGCCCTGCTTCATTCCGTACTCCAAGGCCAAATTTGTCTGTTACTCCAGGTGTTTCTTGACTTCCTACTTTTGCATTCCAGTCCCCTATATGAAAAGGACATCCTTTTTGGGTGTTAGTTCTCGAAGGTCTTGTAGGTCTTCATAGAATCATTCAACTTCAGCTTCTTCAGCATTACTGGTCAGGGCATAGCCTTGGATTATGGTGATGTTGAATGGTTTGCCTTGGAAATGAACAGAGATCATTCTGTTGTTTATGAGATTGCATCCAAATACTGCATTTTGGACTCTTTTGTTGACTATGATGGCTACTCCATTTCTTCTAAGGGATTCTTGCCCACAGTAGTAGATATAATGGTCATCTGAGTTAAATTCACCCATTCCAGTCCATTTTAGTTCACTGATTCCTAAAATGTCGACGTTCACTCTTGCCATCTCCTGTTTGACCACTTCCAATTTGCCTTGATTCATGGACCTAACATTCCAGGTTTCTATGTGATATTGCTCTTTACAGCATCAGAATTTGCTCCTATCACCAGTCACATCCACAACTGAGTGTCATTTTTGCTTTGGCTCCATCTCTTCATTCTTTGTGGAGTTATTTCTCCACTGATCTCCAGTAAGTATTGGGCACCTTCCGACCTGGGGAGTTCATCTTTCAGTGTCCTATCTTTTTGCCTTTTGATACTGTTCATGGGGTTCTGAAGGCAAGAATACTGAAGTGGTTTGCCATTCCCTTCTCCAGTGGATCACGTTTTGTCAGAACTCTCCACCATGACCGTCTTGAGTGGCCCTACATAGCATGGCTGTTTCATTGAGTTAGACAAGGCTGTGGTCCATGTGATCAGATTGGTTAGTTTTCTGTGATTGTGGTTTTCAGTCTGTCTGACCTCTGATGGAGAAGGATAAGAGGCTTATGGTAGCTTCCTGATGGGAGAGACTGACTGAGGGGGAAACTGGGTCCTTAACTGATGGACAGGGCCATGCCATTAAATCTTTAATCCAATTTTCTGTTGATGGGTGGAGCTGTGTTCCCTCCCTGCTATTTACCTGGTGCCAAACTATGGTGGAGGTAATGAAGATAACAGTGACGATCCTTCAAAAGATCCCATGCATGTACTGCTACACTCACCGCCCCCAACCCTGCAGCAGGCCACCACCGACCCACGCTTCTGCTGGAGACTCCTGGACACTCACAAGCAAGTCTGGGTCAGTCTTGTGGGGTCACTGCTCCTTCCTCTTGGGTCCTGGTGCATAAGGTTCTGTTTATGCCCTCCAAGAGTCTATTTCTCAGTCCTGTGTAAGTTCTGACAGCTCTATGGTGGGGTTAATGGTGACCTCCTCCAAGAGGGCTTATGCCACACCCAGGTCTGCTGCACCCAGAGCCCCTGTCCCTGTTGCAGTCCACTGCTGGCCCATACCTCCTCAGGAGATGCTCAAACACACTTCTATCTCAGTCTCTGTGGATTCCCTGGGTCCTGGTGCACACAAGGCTTGTTTGAGCCCTCTGAGCATCTCTGGCAGGAGTGGGGTTTGATTCTAAATTCGATTTTGTCCCTGCTACCATCTTGCTGGGGCTTCTCCTTTGCCCTTGGGTGTGTGGTATCTCCCCACAGCCGCTCCAGTGCCTACCGTCTTGCTGGGGTTTCTCTGACCTTGGACGTGGGTTATCTCCTCACGGCCACTCCAGCGAAGTGCAGCCACCGCTCCTGACCTTGGACATGAGGTATCTGCTCACAGCTGCTCCAGTGAAGCCCAGCTGCTGCTCCAGACCTTGGACACGGGGTATCTTGGAAGTGGGGTTTTTGGGCTGGTGAACATATTAGTGTGCTAGGGGGGATGATGCACCCCCACTGGATCCCATTATATTTATATATCTCTTACATTTGATTGTTCGAATTGTATCCTTTATGATAAACCTGCAATAGTAGGTAATGGGTTTTGTGTGTTATTCTAGCAAATCATTGAAACTGAAGGGAGAGGCATCATGGAAATCCTCAACTTTGTAGCCAAAATGAACAGAAGTGTGGGTAACCTACAGACCCAATACTTGTAACTGGCATCTGAAATGAGACCAGTCTTGAGGGACTAAGACTGGTTCTGTCTTATAGAGTTTGAAGCATATAGAGTTTGACACGAATTGCAGATAGTTAGTGTCAGAATTGAATTGCATTGTAGGACGCCCAGTGGATGTCAGAATTCGTTGGTATCAGGAGGGAAAAAAAAGGCTATCAATACCACTGAGTAAAGTCTATTCAAAATCTACGCTAAAAAGATTCTTTAAAAAGTCTCAAGCTGGTTTGCAATAGCTAAACTGCTTCTCAGACAAAATTAAATTTTCTTTAAAGAAAGACATCAGAATGCAATCAACCGTGTTATATTTAAAATGTCCAACATCCAATAAAAATGACTAAACACGTGAAGAAGCAAGTAGGTGTTGTCCATCACCAAGAGAAAAAATATTCAATAGAAACAGACCCAAATAAAATTAGCAGGTGAAATTTTAAAACAAGTATTATAAATATGTTCAATGATTTAATGGGAAAATATCTAGATTGTCCTATACAGCAAACAAACAAATAAATAAAGTGAGCCTTGAAAAGATTTACTGCAAAATATGAGTATGAGAAGTAAAAGATACGAAAAAATGAAACAAATGAACTCTCTAAAGCTGAAAAATATAATATCTAAAGTGAAAAATTCACTGGATAGACTTAGTAGTATATTACAAATTAAAGAAAAAAAGAATAATAATCTTGAAGACTGCAATAGAAACTATGCAAATTGAACCTCAGAGGGAGAAAAAGCTGGAAACAAAATCCCACAACAAATAGCACAGTGACCTGTAGGACAATATCAGTTGGCATAATATATGTGTAATTGGAGTCATAGGGTGACTCCAAAAAATATTTCAAAATGCATTACCCCCAAAATTTCCATTTTAATTAATACTGAAAACTTAATTATTTAAGGAGCTAAATGAACCTCAAGCAGAATATACACACACCCACAAACAAGAAAACAAAGGAACATAATAAAAAAAAAATATTAAAAACCAGTAGTAAAGAGAAAATCCTGGAAGCAACCAGAAAAAAAAAAGACACTAGATGCAAGAATAAAAATATAAGAATTTAATAACTTCTTACCATAAATAATGAAAGTCAGGAGACAATGGGAACTTCCCAGGTGGCGCTTGTGGTAAAGAACCTGCTGACAATGCAGAAAATGTAAGAGACACTGGTTTGATCGCTGGGTTAGGAAGATTCCCTGGAGGAGGGCATCACAACCCACTCCAGTATTCTTGCCTGGAAAGTCCCTTGAACAGAAGAGTCTGGTGGGCTACAGTCCAAGGGTTCTCAAAGAGTCAGACAGGACTGAAGTGACTTAGCATGCATGCAGGAGATAATGGGATGATCTGTTTTAAGTACCAAAATTTAAAAAAATAGCCCATCAACCTAGAATTTTATATCTCGCAAAAATATTCTTCAAAGATAAAGGCAAAATTAAGACATCTTTAGAGAAGCAGAAGCTGAGGAAATTTGTCACCAGCAGATCTGCATTAAGATAAATGCTAAAGGAAGCTCTTTGGACTGAAGAAAAATAATACCAGATGGAAAACCAGATGTACAAAAGGAATTAAGAGATATGTATATATATGAAATATGTATATATATAAAAGAGACATTTCCTAATTTAAAATATCTTTAAATGTAATTGTTTAAAGCAAAACTTTAAAAAAAAAAACCCACAATATATTCTGAGTTTTATAACAAAAGCAGAAATAAAATACAAAAATGGCACAAAAGATGGGAGGGGAAAATTTTTTAAGTTGGTCTTAAATTATAACAGATTGCATAACATTTGAAAGTAGGCTGTAATGAATTAAAAATATTGGAAACTCTAAAGAAACCCCTAAAACTAAGATTAAAAGGTACGTGGCTAACGTATTAGTTTCTTAGGACTGCCATAACAGCATATCATAAACTGAGTGGCTTAAAATGGCCAAAATTTATTCTCTCACAGTTTTAAGACTGAAAAGTCTGAAATCAAGGTGTCAGCAGAGCCAAGGTGACTGACGGCGATAGGGAAGCATTTTCTTTTTTTTTTTTTTGCCTCTTTCTAGCTTCTGGTGGCTGCTGGTAATTGTGGCATTCCTTGGTTTGCAGATGCATCACTCAAATCTCTGCATCCATCATCTGGCATTCTCCCAAGTGTCTGTGTGTCTCGTTTTATTTTCTTATAAGGATATCAGTTATTGGATTAAGGTCCTTCATAATCCACTATGACCTAATCTTAACTCTATTTGCAAGCATTATTTCCAAATAGGGTTTCATTCTGATGTTCCAGTGAACATGAATTTGGGGGACACTATTCAACTCAGTACAGCCAAGAGGCCAAAAGTGGAAATTAAACAGAAAGTGGACCACCTCTCCAGATATGGAAAACAATATTGTTAAATCCCTATAGAGTTAAACTGGCCAACTACTCTTTTCATATCCAGTTCAGGCACTTTGGTGAATGGAATATGTTTGTTTGTTAATATATTTCTACCCATTAGTACCAATTTCCTTCCTTTTTCTTGCTCACAGTGACCCATTCCAAGTGACTCATCAGAAAGTAGCCCCATCCTCTGCTCAGGGTTAGGTTCTGATTAGTTTAAGTAACTTGTGTTAGTCCTGTTTCCCCTGTCAATCTCTTATTTAAGGATGAGCATGTGACCCATCTCTGGCCTTTGCAATGTGGTGGGTGCTACTAAGACTTTTGTTGTTGTTGCTTTTCTGTTGCTCAGTCATGTCCAACTCTTTGTGACCCCCTGGATGCAGCAAACCAGGCCTCCCTGTCCTCCACCATCTCCTGGAGCTTGCTCAAACTCATGTCCATTGAGTCAGTGATGCCATCCAACCATCTCATCCTCTGTCATCTCCCCTCCTTCAATCTTTCCCAGTATTAGGGTCTTTTCAAATGAGTCGGTTCTTTGCATCAGGTGGCCAAAGTATTGGAGCTTCAGCTTCAGCATCAGTCCCTCCAATGAATATTCAGGACTGATTTCCTTTAGGATGGACTGGTTGGATCTCCTTGCAGTCCAGGGGACTCTCAAGAGTCTTTTCCAAAACCACACTTCAAAAGCATCAATTCTTCAGTGCTCAGCTTTCTTTATGATCCAACTTTCACACTCATACATGACTACTGGAAAAACCATAGCTTTGATTATATGGATCTTTGTCAGTAAAGTCAAGTCTCTGCTTTTTAATATGCTATCTAGGTTGGTCATGGCGTTTCTTCCAAGGAGGAAGTGTCTTTGAATTTCATGGTTGCAGTCACCATCTGTGGTGAATTTGGAGCCCAAGAAAATAAAGTCTGCCACTGTTTCCATTGTTTCCCCATCTATCTGCCATGAAGTGGTGGGACCATATGCCGTGATCTTCGTTTTTTTTCTCCTTCGTTTTTTGAATGTTGACTTTTAAGCCAAACTTTCACTCTCCTTTCACCTTCATCAAAAGGGTCTTTAGTTCCTCTTCTCTTTCTGCCATAAGGGTGGTGTCATCTGCATATCTGAGGTTATTGATATTTCTCCCAGCAATCTTGATTCCAACTTGTGCTTCATCCAGCCCAGCACTTTGCATGATGTTCTCTACATATAAGTTAAATAAGCAGGGTGACAATATATAGCCTTGACATACTCCTTTCCCAATTTTGAACCAGCCCGTCATTCCACATCCAGTTCTAACTGTTGCTTCTTGACCTGTATACAGGTTTCTCAGGAGACAGGTAAGGTGGCCTGGTATTCCCATCTCATAAAGAATTTTCCACAGTTTGTTGTGATCCACACAGTCAAAGGCTTTAGTGTAGTCAATGAAGCAGATGTTTTTCTGGAATTCTCTTGCTTTTTTGATGATACAACAGATGTTGGCAATTTGATCTCTGATTCTTCTGCCTTTTCTAAATCCAGCTTGAATATCTGGAAGTTCTCGGTTCATGTACTGTTGAAGCCTAGCTTGGAGAATGTTGAACATTACTTTCCTAGTGTGTGAGATGAGTGTAAATGTGTGGTAATTTGAACATTCTTTGGCATTGCCTTTCTTTGGGATTGGAATGAAAACTGACCTTTTCCAGTCCTGTGGCCACTGTTGAGTTTTCCAAATTTGCTGACATATTGAGTGCAACACTTTAACAGCATCATCTTTTAGGATTTCAAATAGCTCAGCTGGAATTCTATCACCTCCACTAGCTTACTCATATATAAAGGTTTTATTAAAACATCCTACATAGAGATGCTTGTATAAATGTAAGAGTAAGATGAGAGTTAAGCTGACATAATGATGGCCTGATGTTATGAAAATCTGTGTGTTAGTTGCTTAGTCATGTCCGATTCTTTTCAACCTCATGGATCGTAGCCTGCCAGGCTCCTCTGTCCATGGACTTGTCCAGCCAAGAATATTGGAGTGGGTTGCCATTTCCTTCTCCAGGGGATCTTCCTGATCCAGGGATCAAACCCGGGTCTCCTGCTTTGCAGGTAGATTCTTTACCACCTGAACTACAGGGAAGTCCTATGAAAATATGGTGACCTTTAAATCTCCCCATCACATTTTTTTTCCTCTCATGGCTTGTGGGATCTTAGTTCCCCAACCAGGAATTGAAACTATGCCCTCAGCTATGAGAACGAGAAGTCCTAACCACTGGAACCCCAGGGAATTCCCTCTGCATCAAAATTTTTAATCTTACATTTCCATTTGAAAATATTTTAAAAGTGAGATATAAGGATATTCTAGAACTGGGCTCACATTTACATCGGTGTTTATGACTGTGTTGTTACCCAGTGATCCCTTAAGTGACAGTGCTTAATTTTTAATGTGTTGTAATAAAGTCTGATATGTTCTGATGTCAAAATGATCACTGACCCATAATTATTACCATGTTGAAATTTTTAAACAGTTTAAGGACAAAGCTTTTCTTCTGCAATGATAAGTCATGTTACATCAAGTAGTCTACCTTTGGCATGAATGCATTATTCATATTTCTAAAGAAGTAAATTTCTTGAGTATGTTGATGTCCAAAGTGCAGATTATTTTGAGTCCAGCATCCCTGTGGCTTGTGCCTCTGTCCTTCCCCCATTTTTCTCTATTTTGAACTACAAAAAAGGTTTTATTCACTGTGACTGCATCACACTCTACTTTGTGCAAATGCACACACAGTCCTTGAAATATGTGACAGTATTTAGTTATATGATCACATGCCAGATGATTCCCTGGTATATTTTTTATTGCATTTCTTCCTTTTAAAATGACTGAAGCTCAGAAATGTTAAGTGACTCTTCAGGGTTGCAGAACTACTGAGCAGAGAAACTATAATTTGAATTGAGGCCTCTTTGCCTCCGATTATAGTGCTTTTCCATCTACACCACTGTTTTCCTAGCTGGTATGCAAACCACTGGTGATATGTCTGGTTATCTCAGATGATAAATGGGAAAACATTTTAAACAATTATAACTGAAAATATAATTAGTTTTATATCAAAATTATACTCTGATTTCTCAGGGTTTTGCATAGGACAGGGTTAAGGTAGTTAGTACCATAAAATTTTATTTTAGTCAGAACACATAAAACACAGGAGTATGGTCAGGCAAGTATATTGATGTTTCCAAATTCCAGTAACTGAATCTTCTGTTATATAAAATTATTGAGATTAGCAATGATATAGATAACTTATATGGCTTCTCATATATCCTTTTCAGGCAAATATTGAAGTCTTTCTTCCGTAAATTCTCAGTTATTTGCAAAATCAATACAAAGACTTGTTTCTCATATCTAATCTATCACAGCAATAGGAAAATTTTCTTACTGATATAAACACAGGGAAATCTTTCTCACCAGAGAACTGCATGAAGATTTAACAAATCTGTTAAAACATGTTAAGAGTAGGACAATACATTCTTGACATTTTTTTCTCAGATAGGTGGTATCCATAAGCAACATTTGTTTCATTCTCAAGTTCAGTGGCTTTCATAGGAAAAAACCATTTCTTATCTATTTAAGTTGCAAGAAAAACTTCAGGGCTTCCAGAAGGAACTCATCACTCTGTAAGATTGTGGGCATTATTGAGACTGACCTTGCAAACTAGCTTATCTCACAGATTCAAAAAGCTTAAATTTGTCCTTTCAAGGCAAGCTTATGAAAATATATCAAGTGTGCTACACAATTCTCATGAAACTAGGTTGTGGGATACATGCCATGACTGGTGGGCTTAGCTTCTATTTGTTGTCTAAATTATCCATCTATTGTTTATATTTCTGAGACTCTTAGTAATACCCTCTCCTCTTGCATGTTCTCCATGACTTGCTATATACCCACTTATTAATTCCAGGTCTGAGAATTAAGACAGTAACACTTCCTTTTCAAGCTGTGTGTCTTTTATTTCTTTTTCTTGCCTTAATGCTGGGACTTCCAGTTTGGTGTTGAATAGACAGGAAAGCACTTTTTCCCAGTCATAAGAGGTGTGATAATGTGATTTATAGTAAGAAATATATATTTGGTCTTCATCTCCATTTCTGGCACAGTGCTCCTAAAACCCTTGAAATTTTCCAAGTGACAAAAGCACTAAAGGTGTCTTTTGTCATATTAATGAGGTAACTTTTGGACCCCACCTAAGGATGGGGGCTGGTTGTCAGGGGAGCCAACTGTGAGGTTAGAGAGTTTGAACTTTTACTTCCACACCCCGTGACCTCTGAAGAGGAGGAGTTGCAGGTTGAATCAATCACAAATGGCCAATTATTTAATTAGTCATGCCCATGTAATGAATCCTTCATTAAAAATTCAAAAAGACAAGGCTTGGAGAGCCTCTGGGATGGTGGACATGTGGAGATTGGAGGAGAGGGGTCCTCTCAGAGAGAGCATGGAAACTCTAGGCCCTTTCCCCTTACCTTGTTCTATGCATCTCTTCCATCTGACTATTCCTAAGTGGTGTTCTTCTATAATTAACTGGTAATCTAGTAATTAAATGTTCCTCTCGTTTCTGTAAGCTGCTCTAGCAAATTAATCAAATCCAAGGAGTGGGTGTGGGAACCTCTGATGTACAGCCAATCAGTCATAAATGCAAGTGACAACCTGGACTTGTGACTGGTGTCTGAAGTGGGGTAGGGGTTGGGGAGAAGTCTTGTGGGACTTAATCCTTAACGTGTGGAATCTAACACTATGTCCAGGCAGATAGTGTTGGAATAGAGTTGCCTTGTAGGACACTCGGCTAGTGGCCGAGAGTTGATTGATGTGAGGGAAGAAAAGCCCACACATTAGAACTGATGTTCAGAAAGCTTTAGAAGAAAAAATTTCAGACTTTTGCCAAAAGAATAGCACGAGCTGAAGTTTTTCATAGATATTTTTTGGTCTTATCTACTTTAATTCTCCTTAGTGTTTGGGAAGAATTATCCCATTTACAGATGAGAATACTGAGGCTCAAAGACATTGTGTAAATTACCTACAATTATGCAGCTAGCAAGAGGTGGTCAAGACCCCAATACCAGCACTATTTTGACTGTACCAATGATCCAGTTTGTCAAGTGCCTAGTGCTTTATTCAACTTAAATCATTCATGTAGTAAACAATTATCAAGTCCATATTTATGTGCTGTGTTTTGAAAGTGCAAAGCACTGAATTAAAGTTATTTATTTAATTTTAAAATTAAGATGATACCTAGGTTATCTTTTAAGAAAGGTTTATGGAAGATTCTTGTATAGATTACTTAGAAAGTTGAGAGGAAGTCACTTTATTGATGGGAAATAATGTTCAATCAGGATGGCACATCTCATTAAGCATCAAAGAGATGCTGAGTTTTAGTTCTTAGAGCATGGGTTGTGTCTCCAGAGATAATTTGCAATAACAACTACGCATTTGTGACTCTCTTTATCTGTGTTGAAGAATTCCACTTCAAATATAAGCTGAACTTATGGAGCAGTATCATAGGTTTGGTAATTGCCATAGTCTTCTTTAGGCATCATATCAGAGAATGTCCTTTCTGATTTTATTGGGAGTTAATCTATTCTTACTGTAACCATTTTAGTTGAGGAAGTTTTAATTTTAGGTCTAGATTTTTAAAAAATCTTTGTATGTATGTATGTTCTAATTCATTCAATCTAAATTGGAGAATTTGCAAAGTGAAAATCAGCTCATATTCCTCCTGCAGATTATGAATGAACATGAAGAGGAAGGTGAAATTGTAGGAGAGAATCACAGAATAACAGGACTAAAAGACTGCAGAGGTCAATGTACCATTTTACAGATGGGGAAATTGTGGCCTAGAAAACTTAAGTCACATGTCTAAGATTATATAACTACTGTCCCAGTGGCAAAGTTCAGGTCTTTCAAACGCAGGTCTTATGTTCCCAAGGCCTGCATTATCTCCATTTCCACAGTCTGATAAGCATCAAATGAGAGCCTGGAATAGTTTACTTTCAAGATCGCTTTCAACTCAAAGAGTCTTTTGTTATTTTCTTCTTCTTCTTCTTCTTTTTTAATGGCCATTCCCTGAAGCATATGGGATCTTAGTTTCTTGACCAGGGATCAAACCAATGCCCTCTGCATTGCAAGAGTGGAGTCCTAAACACTGGACTGCCAAGGAAGTCCCTATTTTATTTTATTATATTTAGAATTTTATTAGTCCTACAAAAACTAATATTTGAAGTATTTTATGCTATTCTCCCTGCATAAAGAAATATTTCAAATTAAAAACAAGAGTTTCTAAAAAGTTGATTGTAGGCCAGTTTAATTAGAATCACTACTACCTTTGAATTCATATACATGTTTTAGTTAAACAGAAAAATCTTGTTGTGACTATTTGCATTTATAGGATAAGTGGTTGTCCTTCTATCACCTGTTTCAATAAAGACCCATGATTCCCCTGTCGTGTTGGAAACATTCATCTGCTGTGACTCAACACAACTGCACCTAAAAAGATAAATTGATATTCAGCTTTCTCAAGACACAAAATCAGTCTTAAAAAGTAAAAAATAGATCTGCTTTAAAATGTAAAGTGTGCACTGCCAAAAAATGAAATACACATATTCAAAATTTGAAAGCTCAAGAAAACATTATATCAAGTAATAATGTTTTCCGCTTAGAAATAAAAAAATTTTACTTTTTCCTGGATGGTGATAGAAATCATTTTTATTTCTGTCAAATTCACTGTAGCCTCTGATTCAACAGCTATTTTCAGTTATGTCTCTAGCATCTATATGAGAATTACCTGGTTCTGCTAATTAAAAATGCAGACTTCTGCTTCTCTCCCAGACCTCTTTTCTAATTGGCACCCTGGGACATCCATGTTTTGATGGAAGAGTGAAATATTATTATTCATTTTTATCCAAAACAGACTGTTTTGGGTCTTTGCACAGGTCTTAGAACTATCTCTAGGTTTTAATTACACTCTCCTCTGTAGTCTGATCACCACTCAATTTAACATATATCATTGACAAGTCGTCACCTGTAGGTTATGCCTCACCTACATCCCAGAAAGTCTTTGATGTTTGTCTCATGTTTTAATGAAAGTGAGGTAGACACCAGAGGCCTCAAATCCAGTTCTTCCTGGGCTAGTGAAAAAACCAGAGGTGGCCAGGCCTTCATTTTCATCTCTAGCTGATTCCTCAAACTGCTTTTTCCTTTAGTCCAAACGTCTCATATAGCCACCTGTCTTTCTCAGCTCAGAATTTCTGGTACAGGGAGCCCACTTTTTTTCTGTGACCTGTCTTTATGCCCTGTTATGCCCAGAAGTATGAAAAGAAAGAGGACCTTGACCAGAAAAAAAAGATAATCTTCCTCCCAGAGGATAATGCAAGGGTTTTTTTTGTTTTTCCATCAAGCTCTCTTTCAGCCTTGAAAGGTTTGTTTGTTCAGTTGCTAAGTCATGTCTGACTCTTTGCAACCCCGTGGACTGCAGCATGCCAGACTTCCCTTTCACTATCTCCCTGAGTTTGCTCAAACTCATGTCCTTTGAGTCGGTGATGCCATCCAACCACCTCGTCCTCGATCGCTCACTTCTCCTCCTTCTCTGTCTGTAACTCTGGCTCCAGCTCCCGTATGGTGGTGACCTAGACAAGCAGCTATGGAGATCTTGCGAGGGTTATGGAGGATCTTGGGGTTAAAAATTGCTTAAAAATTTTTTAACATATCTTCTTAGTAACAGGTCCTCTTCTGGATTTTGCAGAATAAAACCCTTGTAAGCCAAACAATCATTCTTTTTAAAAAAATTTTTCTGTCTCTCATAGGAGAACTTTAATGCCTAATTATCCTAAAGTGCTGTTTTGGCAGGGATGACTAGCCAAAAATTCATGCTCCTTCCAAGATGAAGAGTAACTGCTGGCAAGCAGTGGTCCAGCCAGACCCCACAAGTCTCTGCTCCTAGCGCATGTGGCAGGAACTGTGTAACTGGTCTTCATCAAAAGATCTTGAGCAGAAGTGTGTGTCACCTCTGGCTGAGCTGGTGAAGTTCCAGATGCGTGGATGTTCATCTCTCTCTGCCATCTGATGGCATGTAGAGGATCTGATCAAGATGAAGAGCTAGACTGCAGCAAAGAAGAAACCTGAATCCTGAGTCACTGCCTTAGGAGACAGCTGCCCAGAAGGGCTTCTTGGCCAGGAACATCCACTCCAAGTCAGTGTGCGTGAGGAATAAACTTCTATTTTGTGCTGTATTACTGAGACGTGGGATTGCTTGTTATAGCTGCTAGAATCAACTACCCCAATTTATACAACCATCAACCACAAAAGGGAGTGAAAGGGGACAAGACCTGTTGGTCACATATGTAAGAACAATACATATAACTATAAACCTAGGTATCTAGACTTGCACACTTCACATGGAGAATCCATATCTCTAGTCATCTTGCTTAAAAACTCAGTGAAAAAAACGAAAGTGTTAGTTGCTCAGATGTGTCCATCTCTTGTGTGACCCCATGGACTGCAGCCCGCCAGGCTCCTCTGTCCGTGGAATTCTCCTGGCAAGAGTACTAGAGTGGGTAGCCATTCCCTTTTCCAGGGGATCTTCCTGACCCAGGGAGCAAACCCAGGTCTCCTGCATTGCAGGCAGATTCTTTATCGTCTGAGTCACAAGGGAAGCCACAAAAAACACAGTACTCAAGACTAATACTTACCAAGCTGCACTGTGCTGGCCAAGCAGGAGGTTCGGAAACAAACCAGAGTTCCTTAAGTCTGTGGCAGCCCACAGTCCCTGCCAAATAGATGCACTTGATAGGTGTTTGTTGAATTGGATAGTTTGGGAGTCAGAGATGAAACAAGATACAACACAAGAAAAGCGTCCTAACAGGGCCATGGGAACAGATGATAGAACAACTAGCTTTGCTTACATATAGCCTATGTCAGTTGTTCGTGGAGAAAAAGCCACAGTTTCTAGATGTCTCTCACAGAGCAATCACACAGACAGCACTGGGTTCCTTACAGCTCTTGGGCAGAAAGGAGGATCACAGCTCGGGTCTTACTGCCTGTCATTGCTGCTCTGGAAACTCCCAGGACTCTGGACTCTTCCTTTCATGGTCCCTCCCACCCAGGTCACTAATTGCTCTGGACTCTGAACACTCATCTCCAGTCCTTTATGAGAGGGCGGCCCTGTGGCTCCAAGGACCCAGAGAGAGGAAACAAGTAGCTCTTTCTCTAGCTGAGGGTCATCTCACCACTTTTCCCTTCTGCTCACACATTTCAAGTTCAAATTCTTTGGGGGGCAGGCACTCGGCATGGCCCTGCGGACTCTCCAGTTTTCCCCTGGGGGCTGGGCATGAAAGTATCAGCGGCAGTTTGTGTTTCAAGCACATTTTGATATTCTTAAAAATGTTCCATGATCTTTAAAACAAAAAGGTGAACCCAAGCAGTCTGTAAAAGTGGGGTAGGGGTGGATCAGAGGGTTTATTTCTCAGGCAGCTTCCACACTTTGTCTTGCCATTGGAGCTGTTCATCACTACTCAGTTCTGCCCCTTGAGGGCACCAGAGACTGCTTTGCTGAAGAAAATGGTGCTTTGATGCAAACCAGATGGGCTCTAGGGCAGCAATCAGCTTTGCGACCAGTGGACAGAGTCAGTGTCTGCCTGCCCTGGAAGCCCTGCCACGGGCATAGCCTGCAGCATTCCGCATGGCCGGTGGATGGTAGCTGGCGACTGGGATGATGACAGGACCTAAAAGCTTGAGTTCAAACTCCAACTCTGCTATCAGCTGCATGGTTTTTCAAAATTCATTTAACTTCTTTGGGTTTTAGTCCCCCTGTGTAAAAAGATGGGGTTAAAGGCGCTGACCCCACAGGTGTCTTCCAGCTTAATAAAATCTCTCTAAATAATAAAGAAAATGGGAAATGATAGAACAGCATGGATTTGTATTTCCTGGAGCCTTTGAAAGTGTCCCTGTCCTGGGCACAGATGTTAGCATGACCAGGAGCACGTATGGAAGGAGATTGGGGATGGCAATGATATCAGAGTTGTGAATGACCAGGGAGGAGAATGAGGCTCAGAGGTAAACTGGAGGTGGGAATCTCACAAGGTCTCCCTAATCCATGATCCTAGCCAACGCGAGGAGAATCTGGAGAAAGACGGGATAACCATTTCCTGTAGCCATTCTGAGTAGTCTGGCTGTGTGTGAAATAGCACCTGGGAGCACAGCGTAACCCAGACCTACTCAGGAATGTCAGATATCACTCACGAGCTCCACTGAAACATGGGTGGTCATCTCAATATTATTTTCAGGCACAGATGAGCTTTCCCTGACAATTCATTTCCATTCCCAAGTCATGCGTGATATTTTGGTTCACACCAACTCACTGGCATAGGGAGATGAAATGTGAGCATGTAACATCATTCCTGAATACATGAATGAATGAAGCAGTCAATGACTAAGAGAGAGTGAGCCCTGAGGGGAAGAGTCTTGGCTGTGAGGAGAGTGAAGGTGATTCTGATTCAGCCACAGTTTTGCAGAGTATTAGTCTCTTGCTCCTGGGCAGAGAGAGCATGGTGGCTGGTCAATGGGGTCCAGTCCACTGTCCCAACTGGTGCTTGTAGGTTAAACTCAGAGGCCGGGGTGTCACAAAAGATCCTAAAGAGACTCTGTGAGGAGTGTGGGAAAGAGGGGGCTCCTGTGTTGTAAATGTCAGAGGTAGAAATCAAGGAAGCCTAAGATGTTATGAATGCTGGGAAAACAACACTGTCATTCTGTTGGGGACAGTATGGGACATTTCACTCCTCATCTTGCAGTGATGCCACGGGGGACACAAATCAGCAAAGCTGAGTAGAAGTATGGGAAAGAAGATCTTAGAGGGGGGTGTCAGGGTTGGGGGATCCATGGAAGCCTTTCTTAGAGAGCACTGACCCCCAGTTTACAGTGTTCATCAATCCTCCTGAGGAGCCCTAATGAAGGCAAAGAAGCAAGTCTTCAGCCTCAGCTTTGCGAAGTACATCTTTCTAGAAACCCCTCCCGTCAAAGGAGCTGCAGGCAGATAGGCTTATAGAGGAGTAGGGGTATGGAAGTCAAGGACTGGAGAGAAGGAATGCACAGAGGGTATGGGATAAGAACAGAAGGCTTGCCTTTTAGACCAGCTACTGCCTACCAGAAAGAATGAAGAGAGAGAGCCAAAGCAAAAACAACACCCAGTTGTGGATATGACTGGTGATAGAAGCAAAGTCTGATGCTAAAAGAGCAATATTGCATAGGAACCTGGTCCATGAATCAAGGCAAATTGGAAGTGGTCAAACAGGAGATGGCAAGAGTGAACATCGACATTCTAGGAATCAGCAAACTAAAATGAGCTGGAATGGGTGAATTTAACTCAGATGACCATTATATCTACTACTGTGGGCAAGAATCCCTTAGAAGAAATGAGTAGCCATCAGAGTCAACAAAAGAGTCCAAAATGCAGTACTTGGATGAAATCTCAAAAATGACAGAATGATCTCTCTTTGTTTCCAAGGCAAACCATTCAGTATCATGGTAATCCAAGTCTATGCCCTGACCAGGAATGTTGAAGAAGCTGAAGTTGAACGGTTCTATGAAGACCTACAAGGCCTTCGAGAACTAACACCCAAAAAGGATGTCCTTTTCATTATAGGGGACTGGAATGCAAAAGTAGGAAGTCAAGAAACACCTGGAGTAACAGGCAAATTTGGCCTTGGAGTACGGAATGAAGCAGGGCAAAGGCTAAGAGAGTTTTGCCAAGAGAATGCACTGGTCATAGCAAACACCCTCTTCCAACAACACAAGAAAAGACTCTACACATGGACATCACCAGATGGTCAACACCGAAATCAGATTTATTGTATTCTTTGCAGCCAAAGATGGAGAAACTCTATACAGTCAGCAAAAACAGGACCAGGAACTGATTGTGGCTCAGATCATGAACTCCTTATTGCCAAATTCAGACTTAAATTGAAGAAAGTGGAGAAAACCACTGTACCATTCAGGTATGACCTAGATCAAACCCCTTATGATTATACAGTGGAAGTGAGAAATAGATACAAGGGACTAGATCTGATAGAGTGCCTGATAGAGTGATGGAGGTTCGTGACATTGTACAGGAGACAGGGATCAAGACCATCCCCAAGAAAAAGAAATGCAAAAAGGCAAAATGGTTGTCTGAGGAGGCCTTAGAAATAGCTGTGAAAAGAAGAGAAGCAAAAGGCCAAGGGGAAAAGGAAAGATATACCTATTTGAATGCAGAGTTCCAAAGAATGGCAAAGAGAGATAAGAAAGCCTTCCTCAGTGATCAGTGCAAAGAAATAGAGGAAAACAATAGAATGGGAAAGACTAGAGATCTCTTCAAGGAAATTAGAGATACCAAGGGAACATTTCCTGCAAAGATGGGCTCAATAAAGGACAGAAATGGACCTAACAGAAGCAGAAGATATTAAGAAGAGGTGGCAAGAATACACAGAAGAACTATACAAAAAAGATCTTCATGACCCAGATAATCACGATGGTGTTATCACTCACCCAGAGCCAGACATCCTGGAATGTGAAGTGAAGTGGGCCTTAGAAAGCACCACTAGGAACAAAGCTGGCGGAGGTGATGGAATTCCAGTTGAGCTATTTCAAATCTTAAAAGATGATGCTGTGAATGTGCTGCACTCAATATGCCAGCAAATTTGGAAAACTCAGCAGTGGCCACAGGACTGGAAAAGATCAATTTTCATTCCAATCCCAAAGAAAGGCAATGCCAAAGAATGCTCAAACTACCACACAATTGCACTCATCTCACACGTTAGCAAAGCAATGTTCAAAATTCTCCAAGCCAGGCTTCAACAGTATGTGAACCGTGAACTTCCAGATGTTCAAGCTGGATTTAGAAAGGGCAGAAGAACCAGAGATCAAATTGCCAACATCCGTTGGATTATCGAAAAAGCAAGAGAGTTCCAGAAAAATGTCTATTTCTGGTTTATTGACTATGACCAATCTTTTGACTGTGTGGATCACCACAAACTGTGGAAAATTCTCAAGAGTTGGGCATCCCAGACCACCTGACCTGCCTCTTGAGAAACCTGTATGCAGGTCAGGAAGCAACAGTTAGAACTGGACATGGAACAACAGACTGGTTCCAAATAGGAAAAGGAGTATGTCAAGGCTGTATGTTGTCACCCTGCTTATTTAACTTATATGCAGAGTACATCATGAGAAACGCTGGTTTGGAGGAAGCACAAGCTGGAATCAAGATTGCTGGGAGAAATATCAATAACCTCAGATATGCAGATGATACCACCCTTATGGCAGAAAGTGAAGAGGAACTAAAGAGTCTCTTGATGAAAGTGAAAGAGGAGAGTGAAAAAGTTGGCTTAAAGCTCAACATTTAGAAAACTAAGATCATGGCATCTGGTCCCATCATTTGGTGACAAACAGATGGAGAAACAATAGAAACAGTGACAGACTTAATTTTTGGGGCTCCAAAATCACTGCGGGTGGTGACTTCAGGCAGAAATTCAAAGACACTTGCACCTTGGAAGAAAAGTTATGACCAACCTAGACAGCATTTTAAAAAGCAGAGGCAATACTTTGCCAACAAAGATCTGTCTGGTCAAAGTTATGGTTTTTCCAGTAGTCATATATCGATGTGAGACTTGGACTATACACAAAGCTAAGTGTCAAAGAAGTGATGCTCTTGAACTGTGGTGTTGGCGAAGACTCTTGAGAGTCTGTTGGACTGCAAGGAGATTCAACCAGTCCATTCTAAAGGAAATCAGTTCTGAATATTCATTGGAAGGACTGATGCTGGAGATGAGGCTCTAATACTTTGGCCATCTGATGCAAAAAACTGACTCATTTGAAAAGACCCTGATGCTGGGAACGATTGAAGGCAGGAAGGAAAAGGGGATGACAGAGGATGAGATGGCTGGATGGCATCGCCGACTCGATGGACATCAGTTTGAGTAAAGTCTGGGAGTTGATAATGGACAGGGAGGCCTGCCATGCTGCAGTCCATGGGGTCGCAAAGAGTCGGACACAACTGAGCGACTGAACTGAACTGAACTCTGCCTACCTGTTGTTGGAAAAACCCAATATCCTCCCTGACTGATCCTTAGTTTTTCTTCTCTGCACAATGGGAACCATACTCACAGTTCTCTCAGAGTGTTCTCATGATGATTAGATGAAAGAATACCAGCGAAAGAGCTTAGGAAAACTGTAATGTATGGTATGAAAATAAACTTTATTATGAATGACAGAGGTGGTGCGTGCATGTGTGTGTGTGTGTGTGCAGCCAGAGCACCAGGATTATTTCTGTTCCTGCTTGGTGGGTTTTTGAAGATCCTACAGGTTTGCCAGACTACTTCTATTGGGTGACTGCAGTGGTGGCTAATTAAGTTTTTGAATGGGCTCAAGAGCATTCTGTATGTGGCCTGAATCCTTGCATTGCCACCTGAAATCACTTTTTGTAGCAGGTTGGAAGGAGACTTGCTGGGTACCTGCAAATTTTCTTCTAGTTCTCTGCATGGGAGATCTGCTCCTATTTGGCCGTGGTAACCTACAACGGATTTGACAGCTAGCAGTAGTGACTAGAAAACATTGTTTTGTAGCTCACTGGGTCATGAATTCCTCTCTGGGTGTGCCAAGAAATCCCACATCACAGGTTGTATATCCAGGCAATTTAGACATGCACAGGTTTGAACACAGGGCCTGAGAAGAGAACTCCTTGGGGACAGACAATGCAGCATAGTCCCAAAACATGTCTTTGAAAGGCTGCATGGACCCTCTTGTCTCCATGTACCACCAGTGCCATTGTGGTGTACATCCGATAATAATAACACATTTTTTTTTTAACAAATTAAAAAAAAACTCTATTTGACTACATTGGGTCTTCGTTGTGGCATGTTGGATCCTTAGTTGTGGCATGTGAACTCAGTTGCAGCATGTGAGATCTAGTTCCCTGACCAGGGACTGGACCTGGGCCCCCTGCATTGGGAGCTCCATCTTAGCCACTGGACCACCAGGGAAGTCCAAATGACAAACATGGAGAGTTTACAATGTGTCCAAAATTCTAAGTACTTTTAATGAATGATCTCATTGTTTGTTTGTTTGTCTAATTGTGGGGAAATATATATAAAACTTGGAGTAGAAAATGGCCACTTTCCTTCTCCAGGCTTCAATATTCTTGCCTGGAAAATTATATGGACTGAGGAGCCTGACGGGCTACAGTCCATGGGGTTGCAAAGAGTCTGACACAGCTGAGCTACTGAGCATGCACACATTCATACATAATACTCATTATTTTAACCATTTTTAAGTGTACAATTCAGTGGAATTGTACAATTCGGTGGTATCAAGCACATTCTAAATGTTGTGTAACCATCATCACTGCCCATCTCCAGAAATTTTTTGTTATCCCAAACAGAAACTCTATTCCCAATAACACCTCACTACCTCTCTCTTTCCAGGCTCCCCTGGTGCCTCAGATGGTAAAGAATCTGCCTGCAATATGGGAGACCTGGGTTTGATACCAGGGTTGGGAAGATCCCCTGGAGGAAGGCATGAAAACCCACTCCTGTATTCTTGCCTGGAGAATCCCCACAGACAGAGAAGCCTGGCAATCTCTATTCCACTTTCGCTCTCTATGAAATTGTCTATTCTAGGTATCTCATGTAAGTGGAATAGTACAATATCTGTCCTTTTGTGACTGGCTTATGTCACTTAGCATAATTCTTTAAAGTTCACCCATACTATATGTGTCAGAATTTCATTCATTTTTTTTTTTTTTGACAAGAAAGTAGGATTTATTGGTGGGTGTGAGTAAGGAGGGGACAAGACAAGGCTCTCATAAATGCAGGGCGGGCCATTTGACCAGGGGGCCACAATTAGGGACACATTTGACCCCACAGCCATCCAGGATGAGTCACTTTCCTGCCACTATGTTTTCAAATTCACCAGCCTTAAACTTAGTAAATCCCCACTTCTTGGAGACATGGATCTTCTGGTGGCCAGGGAACTTGCACTTGGCCCTGTTAGGGCCTCAGTCACAGGCTCCTTGGTACGGATGGACATCATGACTTGGGCAATGTGAACCCTGGCCACTGTGCCCAGGGGCTTTCCAAAGGCATGGCACACGCCTATCTGGAGCCTAGACTGGGGACACACGTCAGTCATGAATGTCCACTGGCAAGGGCTGACTCCAGGCCTGCTTAGGGCCCCCACAGAGGCCGCAGGCTGCATACACTGCCAGGAGGCTGCTGTCTGCAGACGCTGCACGCCTGGACCCCACAGGGAAGAGAGCAGAACTTCACTCCTTTTCAAAGCAGAGTGAGATCCCACTATATGTACGTATTACGTTTTATTGATTTATTCATCTGTTAATGGACATCTGGGTTGTCTCCACCTTTGGGCTCTTGTGAATGATACTCTTTAAAACTTTTTTAATGGAAGATGCCAAACATATGCAAAAGCAGACCAAAAGAATGTGATGAACTCCCATGTACAATAATTATCAAGGGCTTCCCTGGTGGCTTAGCGGTAAAGAATCTGCCTGCCAATGCAGGAAACATGGGTTTGATCAGTCAGGAAGATTCCCTGGAGAAGGAATTGGCAACTGATTCAAGTGTTCTTGCCCGGGAAATCCCATGGACAGCCCACCATGTAGCCTGGTGGGCTACAGTCCATGGGGTCACAAAAGAATTAGACACAACTCAGGGACTAAACAACTATAATGATCAACTCATGACCAATCTTGTTTCACTTATATCCACACATAATTCTTCATCCCATATTATTTTGAAGACTATCTCAAATATCATAAATGTTATCATTGTTTACATTTTACGAAATGGAAAGGCACAGAGAGGTTAATTATGTTACCAAGGTTACAGAGCTCCCAAGGGATGCAGCCAGGATTTAAATTCAGGCAGTGTGATGACTGAGCCCATGCTTGTGTCTCTGCTACACCTGTGTTTACGCAAGCACACACACATGCATCAGGTCAACTCTGGGAATGTTGGAAAAGTGCATTTGGAAAAGTTTGCCTCTTCCTACATTTTTCCTACACTTGGATGTTGCCTGGAATCTGGAATAGATAGGCATGAGTTTGAGGTCTAAGGTCTTAGTTATAAGTAGAGTTGGTGATCCCCAACCTCCAGAGTTGCTGTGAGGATTAAGTGAGATAAAGTCAGTCAAAGTGCCAGGCACTTCCTAGCATGCGGCAGGAGATCATTACATGTGATTTCACATCCTCTCCTTGGGCGGGGGGGTGGGGTGGGGGCAGGCCTACCTTCTCTCCATAGAAGCAAATGTCAAGAAAACATGCTCTGTCAGAGTGTGACTCTCAGAGGTCAGTGTGTAATCGCTGCTGGGGGATTTGTGTTGCGAAATAAGGGATTTTATCCTTTGGTCTTGTGGTGCAGGCTGTGGGTGAGTGCAGAACAGAGGTGTTGCAATTCCTTCTGGCCCCTGAAATCATGTATGTATGTGTATGCATGTGTGTGCACAAGTGTGTAAGACAGGCTGGTAAGTAAGTTCAGGCTTCATTCTCTGCCCAGAGCATTAATTGCTTTCTTTTCTATAAAGAATTGTGTTCAAAACAAGCAACTACGTTCTCTATCTCCATTTGCTCTTACTGGCTAAAACCGGAAGCAAAGCCCTGTTTGGGACCCTTGTCATTTTCTGGTCCAAGGACACAAAGCTACAGGCTGGAGGTCTGAGTTCATACAGGTCTTGGCAAGTGCTCCTTATCTCATTCTAAATTTCTGTAGTCAAGCCCCTTGAATTAATCTGGGAGGGCATGCAGGGCTCAGCGGACAACTGAGCAGGACTCACTGACTTACAACAAATGAGTCTCAGGTGACCTCATGCTGTCCCTGCAGAGGAGGCTTGGGAGGTGAGCACTGCAGCCTTCAGTATGTTAAGTGACAGTTAGCAAGAGTCTGACTGGCTCTTTCCTCTTCCTGGAATGCCCCTTTCTGATCTCGCCCATGGAAGTAATATTGGGTTGGCCAAAAAGTTTGTTTAGGTTTTTCTGTAACATCTTATGAAAAAAACCCAAAATAACTTTTTGGCCAATGCAATATAATCCTTTAATGCCAAGCTCAAATACCATCTCCTCCACGAAGCTTTTCCTACATGACCACCCATCTCCCACTGCCACCCACTCCCACTGCCATACAGAGTAATTTCTCTCACTCTGAACCCTTATGGCATCACTTTTGCACCCTTTGAGGCATTTTTGCTGCTTTATCTTTTTACTATCTGAATACCGGTATTAACTCTGATAGATTGAAGTGAGTTCCTTGAGAAGAGGAATCATTTCATCTGTTCCTTTTACTGTTCAGACCTCTTCATAGGCATATAATTAGCAACAAATAAATATCTGTTGAGTAAATATTTCATGACAATGACACATAGTAGGCATTCAGCAAATGCATACTGAGTGTAATGACATCCCTCTCCCATGAATTTGTTAAGAGACTTTTTACCCTACCCTTGATATTTAGATGGAAACCAATTCCACACAACCCTTTGAGTTCTAAAATCTGTCAAAACTTCAATGGAAATAACCATAAAACTTGCCTTGAGGTAGCATGTGAGATGGTCTCAAGGTGTTTCAAATATTCTAACATTTCAAAATGTGTCATTGTCTTTTGTGTGTATAATATCCCACCTGTCTCCAGAAGAACTTGAAGTGTCACAAAGTAGAGTGCGTGTGTGATGATTTAAGATCATATCAATCAACATCTGGTTATCAGATATTTCCTGTTTATTAGAAGAATGATCACTGATATTTGTAACAGTGACTCTGCAGTTCCACAAGAAACCAAAACACCTTGCTTAAAGATACAATGTCTCCAGAAACAAGCTTTTAAAAAGCCGCTTACACCATTTAAAAATATACAGTTCTGTGGTATTAATCACATTCATATTGTGGAACAACCATCACCACTATTAATCTTCAGAAATTTTTCATCATTCCAAACAGAAACTCAATACCCAGTAAACTCTAACTCCCTATTCTCCCCTCCCTTCTGTCCCTGGTAATCTCTATTATACTTTCTGTCCCCATGAATTTGGCTGTTCTAGGAACCCCATACAGTGGAACCACACACTATTTGTCCTTTTGTGATTCGTTTACTTAGCATCATGTAATCAGGTTCACCCATGTTGAACATGCCTCAGCATCTCATTCTTTTTAAGGCTGAGTAATATTCCATTGCTTCTTTGGTGGTTCAGAAGGTAAAGAATCTGCCTGTAAGGCAGGAGATACGGGTTTGATCCCTGGCTTGGGAAGATCCCCTGGAGGAGGAAATGGCAATCCACTCTAGTATTCTTGGAAAAACTCCAGCAAGAACACTGGAGTGGGTTGCCATTTCCTCCTCCAGGGGATCTTCCCGATGCAGGGGTCAAACCCCTGTTTCCTGCTTCTCCTGCATTGGCAGGTGGATTCTTAACCACTGCACCACCTGGGAAGCACAGAAACTTTTATTTATTTATTTGGCTGTGCTGGGTCTTAGCTGTGGCATGCAGGATCTAGTCCCCTCATTAGGGATCAAACCCAGGCCCCCTGCATTGGGAGCTCAGAGTTTGAGCCACTTAGCCACCAAGGAAGTCCCTTATTCTCACTTGTCAACCCTATATCCACGGTAACTTCCCACTAACCAGAAAATTTGAGTAATTAGAAAACCCCATTCCACCATTAGGCTTGGCAAGGATCTTTCTTGGAATATGCGGTCATGGGCAACAGGCAGAGACAGGGAATGATGCCCCTGTCCCAGGAGTGGACATGGGCCACAAGGAGGCGGATGATGAGGCCACAGTAGCATATTAGTAATGTGCTCAGCACGTTCATCCAGACAGATCTGCATTAACCAACCCCACCCTCACCTCAACGCTGTCGCTCCTCTAGCTGTTAGCTGGCCTGCTTCTCCAAAAAGGTACGGACTTGAGGAACATTTGTTCTGAATTAAGCTTGGCTGCAATTAAAGTGTTATCATGTATATGGAGCTCAGATTACAGAGGCTGCCTTTGGCCAGTGAATGGTATTGCCCTGGCTGCTCAGAGAGGTGGAAAATTCTGAGGCCCCTCCAGCACTGTTTCAGGAAAAACGCTCTGAGTGGTGTGGAGAGGGGCCAGCTGGTGATGTCAAGGGATTTATAAAAGAGATTACAAGACCTTTTAAGGGAATGAGGCAGTTGCTAATGATGGAAAACTGCTAAAGCTGGATCTGGATACGGCCTGAACATTTAATTTGCTAGTTATCCTGAAATGCTTGTGAGTTTTAAAAAACACAGTACCACTCCCTTTGTGTGCACTTCAAAAGACAACATTAGCGTGTGGAGAGAAGAACCTGTTATGTTAATCAAAGTCTGGGGTAACTGAAACTGAACTCACACACACAAAGCCCCAAGTGAGTGATACAGGACCCGGGAAGGAGAATTAAATGCCCAAATGGACCTGGGTGCGCTGCACATCTGTATTTTTCTTTCTTTCTTCCTTATTTTTTTTAATACTAGTGGGGGGTCTGGAGGAAGCTTTATTTTTTAAGTAGCTACAAAGCTGCTTAAAAGATTTACACCTCCAGAGAGAGACCTGAAAATAAAATATTTACTTATACTGCATTTCCAAGTGTTTGCCTAGTCTTTTCACCAGCCTTGCGTCATCCTTTCTGAAGAATGTCGCTTTTATAAGGAGGAACCAGGATCATTTACAGTGACAGGGTAGATTTATTAATAGTTGAGTAGACAAGCTCCAACTTTTAACAGTTGGGCTTACTTGGTGTTTTAAATAGATAACTAATGAAAAGTCATCCCAGATTTAGGAACAGAGACTTAAGTTTGGAGGGGTAAAAGTGAAGGCTCTAGAAATCAATTTTCAGTGGAGCAGCTAAAATAAAGAAATTCTCTTTGCCATTATGGAGCTCTAAAACAAACCAATGAACAAACAAACAAATAAACAAAACTAATGGCCCACATAAGTAATACTCAAACTGCCAGTCCGTGAGAAGGCCCAAAGCTAAAGTGGACTAGAAGCAAGAATTGGAAACCAGCATCTGGAAGCAAGCAGTGTGGAGGCACTTTGGGACCCACTATCCTAAGCATAATTGCTTGCAGCTTTATCTGTTTGCACCATTATTTACTTGGGGGTAGAGGAGAACAGCACAAAGACTGGCCAGTCCACCCCTCACATGCTCTTATAATACGGAAAATCCAATCATCTAGCTTTAAGTGCCATTTTCAGTTGTAGCTTAAACAAAAGGGTCAGGAAACATATGTTGTTTTCTTTCACTTTTTCGGTGGGGGTGGGGAGGAGGATAATCTTTCTGAATTGGCACCCTGGGTCGTATCCCAGTTCCAACATTTCCCACAGAGGGCTGTCATCTGGGCCCCACACCGAAGCCCTCCTGTGCTGCCTCCAGACTGGCTGGTCGTCTTATCACCCGGGGCCCCAGATTAAGGTCTCTACAGACCCCGTTTCCATGTCTTCTGCTCACCTCCTGTTCTGTTGTTTACTTAAATCCTTTCCCTTTTCAAGCTGGACTCAAGCCTCACCTCTTTCTTCTGCTCCCTCCCACCCAATCTGGATGACTGTTCTTTCTTTTTAACTGAAGTAGAGTTGGGCTTCCCTGGTGGCTCAGTTGGTAAAGAATCTGCCTGCAATTCGGGAGACCTGGGTTCAATCCCTGGGTTGGGAAGATCCCCTGGAGAAGGGAATGGCTATCCACTCCAGTATTCTGGCCTGGATAATACAGTCCCTGGGGTCACAAAGAACTGGACATGACTGAGCGACTTTCACTTTCATCTCACTTCACAGGTGATTGACAATGTCCTGCCAATCTCTGCTATAGAGCAAAGTGACTCAGTTTTATACATTCTTTTCAAAATATTCTTTTCCTTTATAGCTTATCCCAGGAGACTGAATACAGTTCCCTGTGTTATACAGTGGGACCTTGTTGTTTATCCATCCTAAATGTAATAGTTCGTATCTACCAATTAGAAATTCCCAGTACATCTCTCTCCCTCCTCTCCCTCCCTCCCCCTTGGCAATGATGAGTCTGATCTCGGTGTCTGTTTCCTTTTTAAAATAATTAATTAATTTTTTGGTTGCACTGGCTCTTTGCCACGTGGGCTTTCTCTGGTTGCAGTGAACAGACCTCCTCTGCTGTGGTGTGTGGGTTTCCCATTGCAGTGGCTTCTCTTATTGTGCAGCATAGGCTCTTAGCACACGGGCTTTCGTAGTTGCAGCATGCAGGCTCAGTGGTTGGGGCGTACAGGCCCTAGTTGCTCCATGGCATGTGGACTCCTCCTGGACCAGGAACCAAACCCATGTCCCTTGCATTGGCAGGTGGATTCCAATCCACTGTACCACCAGGGAAGTCCTGCGAATCTGCTTCTGTTTTGTAGATAGGTTCATTAGTACCATATTTTAGATTCCACATATAAGTGATATCATATAGTATTTGTCTTTCTCTTTGTGACTTACTTCACTTCGTATGATAATCTCCAGTTGCATCCACGTTGCTGCAAATGGCATTGTTTTGTACTTTTTTATGGCTGACTATAAAAAGTATACTCTATGGTATATATGTATCATGTCATTTTTATCCACTCATCTGCTGATTGACATTTAGATTGTTTCCATGTTTTGGCTACTGTGAATAGCGCTGCTATGAATATTGGGGTGTATGTATCCTTTTGAATTATGGTTTTATCTGGAAATATGCCCAGGAATGGCACTGCTGGGTCACATGGTAATTCTATTTTTAGTTTTTGAGGAACCCCCACACTGGTTTCCACAGTGGCTACACCAATTTACATTCCCACCAACAGTGCAGGAGGGTACCAATTTCTCCACACCCTCTCCAACATTTGTTATCTGTAGACTTTTTATTATTTATTTGATAATAAGTTGAACAGGCACCCTTAGCAGTTAAGGCTGAGTCCTAACCACCAGACCGCTAGGGAATCCCTAGGAGGCTTGTTAGTGATGGCCATCCTGACAGGGGTGAGGTGACGCCTCATTGTAGTTTGATTTGTATTTCTCTAATAATCAGCCTCACCTCCTTTTTATCATCTTTCCTGACCATGCTGGTCCCAATGAGCTTTGCTCTTCCTTTCCCTCCATGACACTTAGAAATGATGCCTCTCACTTTGCACTTTGATCATACTTAAATTACTTTTCGCATTTAAAAGTGTATGTCACATTAAGGGTGTTTATAAAACTCTTATAAACCCTGCTACCCCTGGGAAACGATTACAGCAGAAATACTTGTTAAATATGATTTTACTGCCTTTAATCAAAAGGCTTTTTGACCAAAAACTGTTGCATCAATAACTATCTCTCACCTGAAATATTAGGCAGGGCCAAGAAACACAGCTATTAACTTTAACTTGAAAAGCAATATTTTGAATTGGAAGCTTGGAATGGCTACACCATCCAAGAAACATTCTTAGAAGAATGTACAAGAAAAAGAGAAACCCAACCCTCTTTCTTCAACTCAAAATTCTTCAAACCTTGCTCCCTCCTCTCGATCTTTTAATTCCCCCTAAGCGTTCCAAGAGAAAGAAGGTTGCTAAGCAGCCTGTGGGCCCTCTGAAAGGAGCCATACCTTTCTGTGCTATTTGCTTCGTGCCTTTCTGGCCCAGGGGCAGGTGGAAAAGTGCTGTGGAGGGAAGGTCTCCAGCCACCGCCTCTCACTCAGCCTGCATTCCCCCTTTCTCTAATTTTGCCTGCACTTGCGAGCTGTTGAGGAAAGCTTGGAGCCCAGAAAGCATTCCATCTGGAAGTTGATTAGAAAAAGTATTCAGTTTATAAAAATATAACTTGCATAATTTTGTAGAAAAAGACTCTAAAAAACATTTGTTTATTAGTTGTGTTGGGTCTTCACTGCTGCGTGGGCTTTTCTCTAGTTGTGGCGAGCGGGGGTTCTCTAGTACATGAGCTTCTCACTGAGATGGCTTCTCTTACTGCCAAGCACAGGATCTAGGGCTCGCAGGCTTCAGTAGTTGTGGCTTCCAGGCTCTGAAACACAGGCTTAGTAGCTATGGAGCGGCACATGGGCTTAGTTGCGCTGTGGCATGTGGGATCTTCCTGGACCAGGGATTGAACCCGTGCCTCCGGCACTGGCAGGCGGATTCTTTACCACTGAGTCACCAGGGAAACCCCCAAAACTTACCTTTAAAACAGAAATAAATGACTCAATAGCAAATGTAGCTTGCTCTTGTAATGGGGGTACCCCCATTACTTACCAGTGTGGGGAGTCAATTTCAATCACAAGGGGAAAAATATGTAGGCCAGCATCAAAATATGCAATATCTTTTAGAATAATCTTTTTTTATGGGACAAACATCCTAAATTGTTGCTTATAACTTCCCTGGTGGTCCCATGGTTAAGAATCTGCCTTCTAATGCAGGGGATGCAGGTTCGATCCCAGGATGGGGAACTAAGATCCCACATGCTGCAGGGTAACCAAGCTCCCAAGCACTGCAACTACGATGCCCACACGTGTAATGAAGACTCAGGACAGCCAAAAGAAAATTGTTGCTTACAAAATAAAAGATCATAATAAACCAAACTTGGGTTAGAGACTATTAATGATAGAGGATATTGTTGGGGGAATGGCAGAGAAATCACTTAGTATTTTTACTGACACCTTTTAAAACGGGCTAATGATTTCTAAATCTATGTGCCTATGGAGACACTGTCAAGTAAAAATGGTGCCATGAAAAAAATAATCAGAGCTTTTTGGAGTTAAGTGATAGCTAATGGAAAGAAACCATTACATATTAACATTTAATATTATTATTTATAAGATTTTATGAGCTCTGTTTGTGTATCTGAGCAGTACTGAGCAAGCTGACATACTCTTCATTCTTTGTTGATTATAGTCATGAAAGGATTCTTAGGACTTACTGCTTTATGACCTACACCAGCGACTTCTCTCACTCAGCCCGTTTCCTCACCTCTAAAATGGGGACTGATAGTCCCTACCACATATAGTCAAGTGAGACAAAGCATAGGATGTACTTAGCATAGCAAAGCAGGTATTTTATGATCAAAAACTAATTTTCTCAGTTTCAAATGTGCTAAGAATAAAGTTTGCCATCAATTTATTTTAAATCCATATTTATGTGATGAAAAGATTACTGAGTCAGGAGATCTAGGCTTCCCTGGTGGCTCAGAGGGTAAAGAATCTACCTGCAATGCGGGAGACCCAGGTTCAACCTGTGTGTTGGGAAGATCCTCTGGAGAAGGAAATGGCAACCCACTCCAGTATTCTTGCCTAGAGAATCCCATGGACAGAGGAGCCCGGCAGGTTACAGTCTATAGGGTGGCAAAGAGTTGGACATGACTGAGCGACTTGACTTCACTTCTTCTTCAGCCTACAGTGATGACTAGGCAAATTAACCTCTCTGGGTTTCTATTCCTTTGGATTTATGAAGGAGCTGGATTAGAAGATCTCTGAGTAGTTTCCATTTCTTGAGTTCAGTGTTAGGATTTTTTTCCAATTCATTTTTAAACAAAATTTTAATAAAATTTAACATAAGAAGTATTGTATGCTTTAGCAATCTATTTTTTAAATTAAACATACATCAGATTAAAATCTTATTATGCAGTGTTTAAAATACCGAAGGATATGAAAAATGATACATGTACCTATCATTCACTTTAAGGGATAAAAAAAATCGGAAATACTGTGAGAGAAGTTCAATTGTATTTAAAGGTGCAAAAATAAGATTGAAATATCTGCCAAAAAAAAAAGGAAATTACTTTGGATGTCCATTGTTTCTGGAAGAAGGGTGTTTTTGTGCCTGTGTGGCTCTGATGCTATAGTAAGTGGAGGCCAAAGATGAGGACAGATCCCTCCTATTGGGAACATTTCATCTAACTGAAGCGGAGCAAATATAGCTTAGCAATAAAAAAACACCTAAATAAAACATGGACCCTGCATTTGATATGCATGTCATTTGCAGTAAGATTTTTACGACAATCCACGCTAATGGAAACACTCCTTGACAAAGAATCGGATTTAAATTTTGGCTTCTTTCCATTCTAAGTGTGTGACCTTGGGCAAGTTACTCGATCCTCTCTGCCTCAGTTTCTTCATAAAATGGGGCTTACCTAAGGGTTGTTGTGACTATTACATGAGATAATATAGGCAAGGCCCTAACAACAATGCCTGACACATAAAGCTCAATGAATATTAGCTATTATTACTATTCAATTCCATAAATAATTATTGGATGTCTACTATGTAGCAGACTCTGTACTAGATCCTGAAATATCTGTGGGGCTTTAGCTTTTTGTGTCTGGTGTACAAAGAATGTGTTACAGAGTTAGATACAAAACTCTGGTAAATGTAGCATTCCAGTGGGACCCAAGTTAATCTATTAAAATAAAGCCCATTTGGAGTTCAGAAGACTTTAAATTCAGGAGGGAATATGAGATGCAAATGAAGCAGTTACTTAAGGTCTTGCCTATTAGTTGTTGAGTTCCTATGCCAGGTTTTAGAGAGGGCATTATGATGCATATTAAAACCACAGTGACATTCAAAGAGTCAAACATGCCTGATTAGACTTTCATGTCCTGTATTTATAAAAAGGTTAGTGGTGCATTTCCTCCGTGCAAATTATTTTTGGTTCTTACTAATATTTATGAATATAATAAAGTTTTCACAGCAGAAGGTATGTGATTAATTTGTTTTAGTCATCAGCTTGCTTTCATATAAGGAGATACCCCAGAAGAGGCTACGTCTTGACCAGTAATTTCAGCAGGTAGGGATCAGGCAACATATAGGAAAGAGCAATTGTACTTCTCACGATGGGGCAAAATAAGAAATAGATTTATGACAATAATGCGTTCTCGTATATAAATGTATCACAGAAATATTATAGGAAGACATGCCTCTCGGAAGTGATTTTATTGTGATCCTTTTGGGGCCTTGACTATACAACAATAGCGTCTGTATGTCAAGTTGTCCTGGGTGGGTGTGTCCACAAGATATTAGTAGGTTTAACTTGAATCCAACAGAGTTGCTGCCCATTGGCTCTCAGTGATGTCAGGCTGGGCTAGTTTTGGCACCAGTCTATCTGGTTACTTTTGACTCAGGGGTAGTATTAAACCATGTTCCTCTACCCATGTGGTCTAATACATGATTGGTCACTAACTGTCCCTTTGCCCACCCCCTTGCACATTTTTGCATGGCAAAAAAACTCTTGGTGTAAAGGAGAAAAGTGAATGGGCCGCTTCTTAACAATAAGCAAATGAACTGAAGCACTTCCTATGATAGGAAGAGTAACACGTCAGAAACGACTTGGAAGCCCATTTTGTCTACAGCCAGTTGTAGGTTGTTTAAGAAAATAGAAACGTTGTGGGTTCTTTTGTCCTTGGTACTCTTCTTCGGCCTATTCCATTTCCATGAGGCTTATGGTTTTAATATTAATGCTACAACCACCCCCAAAGGCACCCCCCACAACCCCCCAATAACACAAGTCACAAAACACAGCTCAAAGGGACGAACACAAAGCTCCTGCGACCGTCCTCCATTTGGGTGCAGTCTTGATTCTCCAGAGAAAGGAAACTCTCAGAATGAGAGGTCTGAATACACACGGGCCAGGACCTGGGCCTTCCCGGTAAAACAGAAAAACAAAACAACAAACACCAGCCCCTCCCCCCTCCAAAAGCAAAACCAGAAAACCCACGGCGCCGCCGCTGCTAACTATTAGCAGCCTGGCTCAGGCTGCCTGTAAAAACAGAAACAGGAGCCTGCGTTCCCGAGACCCCGGCGGTCCAGGGTCAGAGCGAAGTTCCCGGGGTCCGGCCCTAGGACGCGGGCAGAGCCGGGCGCGAGGCTCCCGGGGACTTTCACCTGCTCGGCGGGCAGCGCGGGGGCGGCCCCGGCGGCGGGCGGAGCCTGGGCGCCCTGCGGGAGGAGCCGGCCCGGGCCCGCCCCGCAGGAGGAGTCGCTCGCCGGCGGCTGCTCCGGCGTCTCCGTGACAGGCACCCAGCTCCGCCGCCGCCGCCGCCGCCTTTTCTTCCTCGTCCCGGGCTGTCCGCGCCTCTGTTCCCGGGCCAGCGCCGCGCCCAGTCCCAGCGCGGGCCGCGCGCCCACCGCTCCCCTCCCCCGGCCTGGGCGCCGCGCTGCCCGCTCCCACCGCCGCCCCCGCCGCCTTCCTCGCCGGCAGGAATTGCGCGGCCACAGCGCCGCTCGCGTCGCCCGCATCCGCGCAGCCCGGCCCTCGGCGTCTCTCCGAGTCCGGGCTTCCGCGGCCGGGGCGCCTCCCGCCCGGCGACCCTCCGCTTGCGCCCCCGCCGCGCGCCGCCGCCCCCGGCTCCCGCCTCCCCTCCCCGCGGTCTCGCCAGCCCCTTCCTGCCACCGCCGCCTCTGAAGGAGCCGGTCCACCGCGGGTCACCATGCCCAGCAAAACCAAGTACAACCTTGTGGACGATGGTCACGACCTGCGGATCCCCTTGCACAACGAGGACGCCTTCCAGCACGGCATCTGCTTCGAGGCCAAGGTGAGGGGCCCCGGGGAAGGGACTGTCCCGGAGCGGGCATGTCTGAGCGGATGGGATGCGCAGCCATCCCGGACGCAGAACTGCTGGGCTAGGCTGATTTGGGGGCCTTTCTGTTAGGGAGGATGACTCCCCTTCTCTGTATAGAATTCCGCGGGTTCCTGCCCAGAACTGCTAAAGAGTAACTGCAAAGTTTGAGCGGTATTGCTTCATCCCCCTCCTCCCACCTGCAAACTGCCCCGTCCTTACCCACCCAGGACTCAGTGAGTTACTTCCCGGATCCCTCCTTCTGAGAAGAAGCCAGTCGGGGAGCGCAGCCTGGACTTAGTTCTTTAGAATCGGTTTAGGGAAGCTTTGGGGTCATTTACCTGTTGGGATCCCGTGGGAGAGGTGCTTTCAGGGAGGTCTATTTATAAGGGGAATACCTGCTTCCTGATTGAAGAAAATAATACAGGGATGGGTTTGTTTTTAGATTCCTGGTAAACCCAGCCAGGTGTCAGAGTCAATTCCTAAATGCCTTGTTAGCCGCGACTCCTTTGCAAGTGCCAGTCATTGAAGGGGGAGGTGTGGTGAAAGCTGCCCGGTTGCTAGTTTTGTGGCGTAATGTTAAGTTTCAACAGTTAGTAGGGGACTGCTGCTGAAGAATTTATCGGTGGGGGCCGGGGTGGGGCGGCAACAGGAATTTTCAGCTCAGAGCCCCAGGTCCGTCCTTGGGAGAAGGGGGGTGGTGGGGCGGAAGCCTCTGAACTGCACCATCAGGTGTGAATAAGGCTGGCCCCCTGTCATGCACTTCCCAGAGTGAGGAGTTCTGGTTTTTGAGATTGCAGCCGGGGTTCCTGCCCATCACAAGGGAGGAGTGCTTCTGCCCTTCCTTCATGCCTCTTTACGCCCTCTCCTCAAGACTCAAGGATGCTCAGCACCTACTGTGTGCCTGTCACTGACGAGTGACAGAAAATACCAGCCCTCCTAGTCGGTTGTGTCTTGCTGGTTTTGAAAAGGTAATGCTTTCGACAGGGAGGCAGTTTTACTCTCTGCTCCCTTTTTCTCCTTTGTGACTTTGTAGGTAAGGTGTTGAGCATCTCAGGCAAGGATTACTCATCAGGTGGCTATTTCCTTCGATTCATGAGACATCTTTTTGAGTCCAGTGCAGTCAGTTATCATTCAGTTTTTTTTTTTCCTTCTCGTGGTGATGTTAAATCTTACCTTTTCTCCCACTTCCTGAATAACCTTCCCCCAGCCATATTTGCTAGAGCTAGGAGGACACCCCCTGTTCCCCTAGACATCAAGCCCTGCAGTGGAATGCAGAACTGAATTACTGGGTATGGCTGGGACCAGAGTGGGGCTGTAGCCAAGATCTTATCTTGCTTCTCTCAGAATAGATCTGCTTGGTCTGATACCAGATCAGATGGGTTAATTTTTGTCTGGGCCTGTTGCTTTGGTGAGCAGGTTTTTAAATTTTAAGGTATGAGTTTTCATCACATCATGACTTAATTTTCTCGGACACGCGTGAACTGGGCAGTTGGCTGTGGTCTTGTTTGGTTCACCAGTACTCTGCTTTGCAAGGCTGGGTGGCAGAAGAGAGATCAGAATTAAAGTGTTTTTAACCTTTTAATTCTTTTCTCACAGTCTCTGCTAGTTTGGTCCTAACAGGACTCATAACCTAGCATGCATAAGAATCACCAGGCGAGGTTGTTGAAAACTCTGATTGTTGCCGCCCCCAGTCCTAACCTGCCACATCTGGGGAGAGACCGGGACTGCACCTCTAAGGAGCATTCCAGGTGCCTTAATGCAGGTGATTGGGACCAGAATTGGAGAAACACTGGGGCTGCAGTTCCTATAGTAACTTCCCTGGATTCACACACAGTGGTGCCCGATAAGAGGAGGGGGAACCACAGTTGGTCCCCGCTGTGTTCCCGTTACAGATCTGGAGTGTAGCACACCAAGGGTTCTGCTTTGAGAATGGTGAAGTGGGGAAGAAAGGGCAGGGCTGACTTTGAGAACTGGGTCCTAAATCCCAGCTGTTCGTAATCCATGCTGGACACCAGTACATGCAAATCATGTCAGCTGAGACCTGAGCAGAGGTGGAAGTAGAAGCTTTTCTGTCCCGTGAGCATCTGGCAAGTGCCTCGTCTGGCTGGCTCTCACATCCCTCCTGAGCAGTGTCCATGGAAGTGCATGATCACTGGGATTTCAGGGTTAAATACACGCCACACTCATTCCTTGTTTTGGAAAAGCACAGGCTGTAAAATGTAAATGTATCCATGCTGCCTTGTCAGATACCCTTGGAAAATGAGCCCAGATCTTTGCCTCCCAAGGGCTGGCAGTTTTTCAGGATCAACACTGGATGGAGTGACTTTTTGGATGGATGTGCTGCATTTTCATTTTCAGGGTGCTGCAGAGATTGAAAGGTTATGGCTAGGAAAGGCATCTGGGTGTCAGAGGTTCTGTGCACTTAAAAACCACACCATCCATTTAATTATCAAGCAGAATCCTAGAGGTGTTTCACCTGCAGTACTTCATGTGATTCTCACTGCTTCCCTGGAGGTCTCTGTAGGTGCATCTCTTTTTATCTTATCAATGAGGATATGTTGCCTGCTTTAGCTCTGTGTATGGCAGAGCTATGGTTTAAACCTGGGAGCTTTGACTGTAGACTCTCAAATCCAATGCTCACTCATTTACTAATTTTTATGGAATGTTCACTCTGTGCTGGGCGGATGGTCTGATTTACGGTTCACCGGTGGGGCATCCTTAGGTTGCTGACCTCTCTGACTCTGATGTAGAAAATTATTCAAGTTTTTAGTGCTGGACTCTTTCAGATATAATCTTGGGCTGGGAGCTGCTCTTAAGGGATACTGCCCTCTGTGTCAGAAAGGGCACTTGGCTCACTGACCATTGCTGATGGGTGGGTGGTAGAAGTCCTTCGAGGCTTGAAAGCCCGTGTGGCTTCTTTCTATCTGCCTCCCTCTTTCTCTCTCTCAGTATACCTTCCTGGTGGCCAGTGCCATCAACTGACTGTCTCTGCTTGCTGGGTGCGAAGAAGACCTCTGATGATAATGGTGCAAAGAAGAAGAGTATTAATAGCACAGTTATGCTTTACATTTGTAGGTTGATTTTTGATTTTCATGGGACTTTCACACACACAAAGTTTTCCTTATGTGGCAGGGGGAATGATAGAGTTGTTTCCGTTTTTCAGATGGAAAAAAAAGGGAATCAGAGAGATTAACTTGCCCAGGGTCACAGAACTGATGAGAGGGTAATGATTATAGCTGATGTTTAGTGAATAGTTACTATGGACCATGCGTTGTTTCAGGTGCTGCCTCACTTAAGTCTCACATCGCGGCGCTTTTGAGTTCTAGTGCGTGGCCCCTCACCTCACCCTGACGTAGTAGTTCCCTCTGTGTTCCTAGCTCTCATCGCCCAGTACACTCACTGATCTGGGCGTGTATGGCATAGCCTATCAGAAATAAAAAGCACCTTAGCTCACTCCTACAACTTCCTCATTTTACAGATGAGGAAATTGAGGTCCAGAGGGGAAGTTGTTGACCCAAGGACCCGTAGCTAGGTAAGAACAGAACTGGGACTCATTCCTGGTTTCCTGGCTTCAAGTTGGTTTCAGTTATCTGCTGCTGTGTAACAAGCTATCTCAAAACTCAGTGGCTTAAGACAAGGTCTGTTTAATCTGCTCATGATTCATGAGCCAGGAATTCAGTCAGGGCTTTGCCGGGCTGTTCTTCTGTTCACCGTGGTGCTGACCTGCTCACTCACTTGGCTTCATTCTACAATGGTGGGTCTTGTCCTAGAAGGCTCCACCTCATGGCTGTGCCCAGCGGTCTTCTCCACTGGGTAGCTTGGGTTTCCTCATAGCATGGTGGCCCTTTGATCTGGCAGCTGGCTTTCAACAGGGAATGTTTCATGCAGGGAAGGTGGAAGCTCTTAAGGCCTGGGCTCCGAAGTACACAGAATCACTTCTGTGTTCTGTTGGTCAGATCAGGCCATCGCCTAGCTTAGATTCAAGAGGAGGAGCAGGAGACTTCACTTCTTGGCGGAGAGCGTCATGGTCACTGTGGAAGAGTGCACGTAGGATGAGAGATAATGCTGAAGCCATCTTGGGATCACGGTCAACCGTAAAATTTTGTGTTCTCTCACTTCTTCATATGCCTTCTCCAATGATGAGTGTTCTCTGAGGGCCTTGTCTCATGCTTCTGTGTACAACTCTTTCCCCCAACATCAGGTACATATATATATACCAACAGTATCAAATTATTTATCAAGTGGAAGAAATGACCAATTATAAAAAGTCTGAAAGCTGTAAATATATTGTCATATTGCTGAGCGATGTGGGGGATTTGTGAGTTCTTGGTCAAATCTGAACTGAATTCTCTAATCATTATTTCCCTGTTTGCTAAATGGCTTGACTGGCTGATGATGTGGTTGTGGATTCTAGAGATTCCAATAACCCCCACACCACAGGTTTCCTATGGATGAATCTTAAACACACTGTCTTGAGGCTTCCAGGTTAGGATGTTACATACACTGATTCACCATAAATGGGGTACTCTAACTTGAACCTAGCCTAACAGCTTCATAAGAAGCTGTGATTGTGGTTCTGTGATCAGAACCAACACTGATATGTTCCGGGTGTGTGCTCTCCACACCCTCTCCACCCCTGCCCCGCGCCCCCCCCCCCCCCCCCCCCCAATCCGCAAGAATCCTGTCTTCCAGGATTGTGGACAAGTACAGATTCAGATAGATGCCCTTGTGTATTCGCTGATGTCGTCATTGAAGTGCAGGTTATTTCACCTTAGTAGGTATTTGTCCAGATGCTTTAAAATCCATTGTTCCCTTCTGTCTGGACCAGATGAGTCTGGGGGATGATGAGTCTCAAAGATACAGTAATGCTTAGAAACAATACCTGTTTTTATTCAGCCTTATTTTGCTCTCAGGCATCCCAGGGTGTTACTCCACAGCCGGTATTTTAGAACTTGAGAGCAAATCTCTTTCTATCCTATCAGTACATTCCATGATGTTGCCACATCTCCTTTGCTCAAAATGTCCCATTAGTCCGTTTAGTGGTCAAGATGACACTGTCCGTGACACGCAACCTTTGCGAGTCACCCGTATCCAAGACCCTAATCAGACTGGCTGTTTATTATTGTTCACTCATAATGTGCTATTTCCAGAACTCAGATCTTCAGAATGCCTTCTTTGATCGTTGTTACCTGCCTCCTCTCACCTCGTTGCTTTGAGGCTGCCCTTAGCTGTGACCTCCTGCTGCACGTCTGCCCTCCCGGCTGCCTGGGGCCGTGCCCACCACCGTCTCCTTTCCTCCCAGTTTCCTGCTTGACGCTGTGGGCTTGGTCTCTGCTACTTTCCCCGTCCCTTCCCCCACCCCCCCTTGTTTTTGGAAAAAGAAGTTATTTTTTTCTCCACCCCCTTTTCCCTAATAGCTTTATTGAGATATAATTCACATACCATACAATTCACTAATTAAATATACCAGTAAGTAGCTTTTAATATGTTCATAGTGTTGTGCAACCATCACGATCATCAGTTTTAGAATATTTTCATCACCTCAGAAAGAAACTCTGTACCCTTTAGCTATCATCCCCCTGCTTCTCCATTCACCTCAGCCCTAAGCAATAATTAATCTATTTTCTGTCTCTAGACTTGGCTATTCTGGACATATTATATGAATGGAGTCATGGAGTGTGTGGGTTTTTGTGACTGGCTTCTTTCACTGTGCGTGATATTTTCAGGGTTCATGCATATTGTAGCATGTATCAGGACTTCATTCCTTTTTATGGTCAAATATTCCATCATATGGATATACACATTTTGTTTATCCATTTATCAGTTGATGAACATTTAGCTTGTTTGTTTTTCAACTATTATGAATAATGCTGCTGTAAATATTTCGAGTACAAGTTTTGTGTGATATATGCTTAAATTTCTCGTGGGTAGATAGGTAAGAGTGAAACTGCTGGATTGTATGGTGACTGTGTTTAACCATTATGGGACTACCGCAGTGTTTTCCAGTGTTCAGTTCAGTTCAGTTGCTTAGTCGTGTCCAACTCTTTGCGACTGCATGGACTGTAGCACACCAGGCTTCCCTGTCCTTCACCACATCCCGGAGCTTGCTCAAACTCATATGCATCGAGTCAGTGATGCCATCCAGCCATCTTATCCTCTGTCATTCCCTCTGCTCCTGCCTTCAGTCTTTCCCAGTATCATGGTCTTTTCAAATGAGTCAGTTCTTCACATCAGGTGGCCAAAGTATTGGTGCTTCAGCTTCAACATCAGTCCTTCCATTGAATATTCAGGACTGATTTCCTTTAGGATGGACTGTTTGGATCTCCTTGCAGTCCAAGGGACACTCAAGAGTCTTCTCCAACACCACAGTTCTAAAACATCAGTTCTTCGGCGCTCAGCTTTCTGTGTAGTCCAACTCTTACATCCATACATGACTATTGGAAAAACCACAGCTTTGGCTAGACAGACCTTTGTTGGCAAAGTAATGTCTCTGCTTTTTTAATATGCTGTCTAGGTTGGTCATAGCTTTTCTTCCAAGGAGCAAGTATCTTTTAATTTCATGACTGCAGTCACTGTCTGCAGTGATTTTGGAGCCCAAGAAAATAAAGTTTGTCACTGTTTACACTGTTTTCCCATCTATTTGCCATGAAGTGATGGGACCAGATGCCATGATCTTAGTTTTCTGAATATTGAATTTTAAGCCAACCTTTTCACTCTCCTCTTTCACTTTCATCAAGAAGCTCTTTAGTTCTTTGCTTTCTGCCACAAGGGTGGTGTCATTTGCATATCTGAAGTTATTGATATTTCTCCCGGCAATCTTGATTCCAGCTTGTGCTTCCTCCAGCCCAGTGTTTCTCATGATGTACTCTGCATATAAGTTAAATAAGCAGGGTGACAATATACAGCCTTGATGTACTCCTTTTCCTATTTGGAACCAGTCTGTTGTTCCATGCCAGTTCTAACTGTTGCTTCTTGACCTGCATACAGGTTTCTCAAGAGGCAGATAAGGGTCTGGTATTCCCATCTCGTTAAGAATTTTCCCGTTTGTTGTGATCCACATAGTCAAAGGCTTTGGTGTAGACAATAAAGCAGAAGTAGATGTTTTTCTAGTGTGGCTGCAGCATTTTACTTTTCCACAGCAATGCGTTAGGATTCTGATTTCTTTACATTCTCACTGACACTTCTTTTAATCCACCTTTTTGATTCTAGCCATCCTAGTAGGTATGAAGTGGTATCTCATTGTGGTTTTGATTTGTATTTCCCTGATGACTAATGATACAGAACATTTTTTCATGGCCATTTATTGGCCATTTGCAAATCTTTGGAGAAATGTCTGTTCAGATCTTTTGCCCATTTTTAAATTGGATTATCTTTTTTTTTATTGCTGCGAGGTAAGAGTTCTTTATATGTTCTGTATTCAAATTCATTATGTAGGTTTGCAAGTATTTTCACCTATTCTGTGGGTGGTCTTTTTGCTTTCTTGGTATGCTTTTGAAACACAAAAGTTTTAAATTATGAAGTAGAATTAATTTTTCCCCCCTCTTTCTTTTTAAGACTCATTGGCCCTCCATCTGCTGTAGCCCACCTTTCCTTAGTCTGTTCATTACCCCATCGCTCCCCACCCTAATGATTGCAAGCTTCCATCTTTCCCCGTTGGCTCACTCCTCTGCCCAGGAGTGTGCTGTGACCTTCCCTTATGTGAAAACTCTCTCCTCTCCACCTTTTTATTCATTAGCATGTTGTCTTCTTCCTTCTGTAGCTACGCCTCATGAAAGAGTGATCTGCTCTCTGCAGTTTCTCAATTTTCATTCAGTCCCTGGCTGTGTCCTTCCGATTCCTGGCTGTCCTATAGGAATTGTTCGATGGTCGCCCTTCTCTGTCCTCAGCCTTTTTGAGTTTTCTTCTTGGGCAGCCTGTCCTTGTCTTTCTTGGGATGCCTCATTCAGCTCTCTGCAGGCTCTCTGTTGGCAGTGCATGGCGCCCCTGTCTGTACCTTCTCTTTGCTGGCTGATCTTTCTTCACTCATTGACCTCTCTGGTGAATGCTTGATTCCATCCTTCCTCCTTACCCCTCATTATGTATTGGCTCCTGGATCTCTCACTCCGGTTCAGGTTCCAGATCTTTCTTTCAGCTTCCTGCTGGCTGGCTCTACCCCACTGAACATGTTGCTAATCCCATCACTCAATCATCTTGAATTCAAATCTCTCTGACACTTTATACTTCTTTAGATGACCCCACTATCCTCTCAGGCCCCAGGATTGACACTTTGGAGCAGAGCTTGAGTCCTTTCATGTAACAGTGAACTCAGCTCTGGATTGAGTACCTTTTGTGGCCAGGCTCTTCCCAGACATCCCCTGCCCCCAACTTCAAGTCAGTTGCTGCATCCTTGAATTTTCACAGTGATATCCATCCATGCATTCTGCTTGTTCCTTCTCATTTCTGGCTGGTTCGGATGCACACTACCTCTCACCATACTGTTTCAGTTACATTCTGGAGACCTCTACTTTATCCTATAAACTTTTGCTCTGTTAATTATCCTGAAATATGATTGTGATATCCTTCTACTCAAAACACGAAAAGTTTCTAAGCCTACTGTATTAGGTCAAAAATTCTTAGCCTGATATTCAGGGCTCTCTGGTTTTGAGTTGTTCCCTTTAATCACTCCATGCTTCATCCCAAATGGGGTACCTACCATTCCCTCAGCCTTTCCTGTGATCCCATCTGTGTCTCAGGCCCAGCCCACTGTCGCTCTGAAGTGGGTGCTGCTGGTTCCTTCTATGGGGCAGGAGCTGACTGAAGCCTGGGGTGCGTTCCAGCTGCCTGCCCTGGTCTGATTTTCATCCCCCAGTGGTCGTCGTTGGGGTCCTTGTCACTCTGCCCCTTTGAGTCTTCTGCGTTGCTGACTGCAGTGCCTTGCATATAGAAAAAAATGTATTTTGAATCAATGAATATAATTTCTACGGTGCTCTCTACAAGGACTGCTAGGACCTTGGTGTATTACCCAAGGGTGGGAGATGCCTCAGCTGGCTCCGGTCTCTGGCTTTTTTCCCCTTGCTTTAGGCCTGAAACTCTCAGGCCCCAGTGAGACTAGTCCCTGATCCCAGGAGGAATCCCCCATCCCCACCTGACAGACTGCCACTGCCTTCCAAAGAAAGTAGACGTTTTTCCTGAATTAAATGAAATTCCGGTGATCAACGTGCAGCAGACTTAGAATCTTTGATTGTAGAACATATGGCCAATTTTAGGAGTAGATAATTGTCATTTTAATTTAGCAGTAAAAAATATTTGCAACCTGTTATGTTCTTATCAATGATTTGATACCCTTTCCCCTAGTTCTTTATTTTTTATTTTATAGTTTTTATAACATGAATTTGATTGACAGCATAGCATAAATGGATTCAGGAGCCAAATTGTGTTTGGCTTCAAATCCTGGCTCTGTCCCTCACTTGCTGTGTGAACTTGTTTGAGTTAGTTAACACTTCTTCTTTAGCATCCTCATCTGTAAAAAGAGAATACAAATGTCACGTGTCTTATAGGGTTAACGAGAGGAGAAAATGAGTTACGTATGCAAATACCCAGCGTAATGCCTGGCAATGAGTGGGTTGCTCTTTTTAATATTGTTGTTCTTTAGTCCTGCAGATTGCAATTTAATTTTCATCTGTGCATGGTTTAATCTAAAAATTGTCATATACTCTTTTTTTTTCCTAATGAATTAAAGGCCTAGTAGGGTATTATCTTCATTTTACATGTCTGCTTAAAAAAATCTAGCTACTGTATTATTCTTGATTCCTAAAGTTGCAAATCAGACAGTGCGACTGCTTTGTGGACTTAAAATAGCTGTCAGCCTCCTAGGGAAGGAATAAGGAGGGGTTAACTGGCTTCTGGTACATGCCCCCATCACATTTGTTCCAGCCTTTTAATCCTCATTCGGATTAAAAATCACAGACTCTTAAGTACAGTATGTTGTCTGTCTTCACAGCCTTTCTCTGAATTTCTTGGATAAATACTTCTTTAAGCAGAGGTAATCTAAGCAGGAGGAATCTTGCATCATGGGATTAATTAGTACCTTGTGATGCTTACAATTCCCTTTTCAATTGTTATATTCGGCATCATGTTTCCTTTTAAGTACTGGAGCAGCTGGCTTTAAAAGTTACTTAAAATGGCACTTCCAGCAAGTTCTGTGCCCAGAGTGTTGGAGCGCTTTTGTACTCCTAGTCTCCTACCCGTTGTGGGAAACTCGGTTGGTTTTCTGCAACATTTCAGTGAGACTTGTGTGTCTGATACTCTTACGGGTCCATCTATGAGAACTGAGGACAGTGGCTACTGCTATCATTTATTTTTTAAAGTTTTTTTGTTTTAATTTATGTATTTTTATTTTTGGCTGTGCTGGGTCTTTGTTGCTATGCTCAGGCTTTCTCTGTTGCAGCTCGGGGCTCCTCTCTAGTTGTGGTGCGCTGGCTTCTCCTTGCGGTGGCTTCTTGTTAAGGTGATTTCTCTTGGTGCAGAGGGTGGACCGTAGGGCATGCAGGCTTCAGTAGTTGCGGCATATGGGCTTAGATGCCCAGAGACATGTGGGATTTTTCCAACCAGGATTGAACTCGTGTTCCCCGCGTAGGAGGTGGATTCTTAACCACTAGACCACAAGGGAAGTTCCCTCTCTGCCTATTCTTGAAGCTGCAGTGCTTTCCAGAACTGTTGAAATGATCAGCCTTGAGAGTTGAATGCAACCTGGGACTCCTACCGAGGCGGGGCTAAGAAGAGTGTACTTGCCCTATGCTCCCTGTATTCAGAACATTCTGAACTCAGCCTGGATGTGAGCACATCGGAGAGAAATACTGTTTGCGTGCTTGCAGAACCATCACATGTACCCTGTTCTGAGATGTTCTTCCCTGCTGGTGTACATTTCTTCTGTCTTGATCTAGGCTATAAGCTCCTTAAGGACGAAAGGGACTCCTCACATACCTGCCTCATGCAGTCCACATCACAGAAGGCTAATAACAATCACTGTTATTTACAATCATGTGCTTTGTGATATAGTACTGTAATAACAGTGCCAAGTTCTTTCTAGGAAATGATTAGTCTTCCGCAACAACCCTGTGAGGTAAGGTCTCTCATCATTTGAGTTTTACTCATGGGGAAGCTGAGGCATAGAGAGTCAGAGAAACTTGCTCATGGCCCACATTTAGTAATGAAAAAATTCCCGAGTCACATCCCAGCAGTCTCGCACTGTTAAGTTCTGTGCTAAGAGAATGCTAAGAACTAATGTTTGCCCAGTACTCACTACTTTCAATTCTCGGTTCTCAGAATTTTACATATGCAAAACTAATTTAATCTTTACAGTGGCTCCCTGAGGGTAGGTATTCTTGGTTCCATTTTCTCAGATGAGGAAGCTGAGACCATCCTTCTAGGTTGGATTGAGTGGGCAAATGGTCTTTTAAAGGCGGTGGTCTCAGCCCCTCTCATTGAGGTTAAATCTGTAACCAGGGGCTGGTCAGCTGCTGTGTGCCAGTGGGCAACAGGCCACCTCTGCTGGGCCATGTTGATGGTCTCCAGATGTGGAAATAAGGCATCAGTGAGTAAGTAGAAGGGCAGGAGAGGGGCTTTGGGAGGCCCTTCCTTCCTGGAGAGAGTTATTCTTTGCTGAGCTTCTGCCTATGCACTTCCTGTGTGACGGGGGCCATCCACTCCTTCTGTCAACTTCCACGCCCTCTTCCTTGCCTTTTTCAGCTCTTTTTCTGAGGACCAGTTCTCTCTACTCCACTTGGAGCCTCCAGGGTCCTTCCAGGAAAGTATAAATGCCAGAAAAAACTTCCAGCCCAGGAGACGTTGCCTTTTGGTCGGAAATCTTAGCCCACAGTACGTAATGGAAAAGCTCTTTGGATGTGTTCTTTTTTTCTATCTTTATTTTAACCTCTTCCCTTTTTGTTGTGGTCTCTTTGGATTGGAAGAGGTGCTTATGTGGAAGCTCTTTCTTTTTCTGCTGCCAAGATTAATGTCTCCCATGGGCCAAGTGACAGCTACTGTTTAATCTCGCTCCCATGCTATTTCCCATAAACATGTATAACCTGTACTGTAACTACATTTTCAAACTGTCCTTCAATATGTGTAGATTTTTTTCTCTTAAATTTGGCAGTCCAGGTTAAACACACTATATCCTGGGCACCCGTATCCAAAGTGTGATTGAAACTTTTTTTAAATATAATTGAACCTTTACCTCTTGCTTCAAGGTCACTTAAATTTTGCTGTTTCCTCTCTCCGGTCAGGAATTTTGCGGCCTCCTGAAATGAAGAGAATCACCTGCAACTTGCTTTGATTAGTTAAGGCTTTTGGCTCTATTAGAATCACATGAAATCTGATTAAAACGCTACTGCCCAGTCTTGGAGTAGCTGAGGGCCTGGATCTCGTTGCCTTTATCACCTTTGTCCAGGTGACTCTGATGGTTACCTTAGTTTGAGAACCATTAAGTTGGAGCACTGATTCACAAACGTGGCTGCTCATTGGAATCATTAGGGGGTTAAAAATAATTACTGATGGCTGGGAACTCTCAGCAATTTTAATTCAATTAGTATGGGGTGTAGTGTGGGTGCTGCAGTTTTTATATCTTCTGTTTCTTTGCTGAAATTTTGTTTTTCCATTTGTTTCAAGCATATTCATAGTTGCTTGTTGAAGCATTTTTGTGAAGGCCAATTTAAAGTCCTTGTCAGGTAATTCTAATATATCTGTCATCTTGGTGCTGGCATCTTTTGATGATCTTTTCTCACTCATGTTGAGATTTTTCTGGTTCCTAGAATTATTGCTTTTGGTTAGTCACTAAGTCATGCCCGACTCTTTTGCAACCCCATGGATTGTACTCTGCCATTCTCCTCTGTCTGTGGGATTTTCCAGGCACGAATTCCGGAGTGGGTTGCGTTTCTGTGTTCCTTGACATTCTGGGTCCCTGGCTTCTCCGGCAACAGGTCTGGGAGATGTGAGGGAAAAAGAACCCAGGGAACTCAGCTGTCATGTGGTTCATGGGTGCTGAGGAGCCTGGGATCTTCTCGACCCAGGGATCAAACCCACATTTCCTGCTCGGCAGGTGGATTCTTTACCACTGAGCCGCCTGGGAAGCCCAGTTCCTAGAATGATGATTGTCTTGCTGTTCCTCACTGTGCACACTGTTCGCCGAATCCATGGTAGGCAAGGCGTGAGTGGGGAAGCCGGAAGAGAACTGGAGGTGTAGGAACTGCAGATGAGTTTATCCTCTCTGGGCCGGCGCAGCAGCAGACTCGCTATATTCTCTTGTGGTTGACCATAGCCATAACGCAGCCATAATATAGCCATAAAACAGCCGCAAGGGCTTTTTCAGGTGGAGCTTATATATGCTTGCAGAACAAAAGCCTGTGGCCAAGCGAGTACCTCCTGACGTGCATGCACAGTGCTATAAGTGATCTCAGCTGTTACATAATCATTATTTACAAAATGTGGGGCAAGAGCGAGAGGGTGTGGGGCGAGAGAGCCTGACCACTACCGTCTTGGCTAATTTGCTCTTTCCCTACAATGATGGTCAAAAATCATTATTTTTGATTGAAGCCTGGATGGTGGGACTTCCCTGGTGGTACAGTGGGTATGAAGCCACCTGCCAATGCAGCAGATGTGGGTTTGATCCATGGTCTGGGAAGATTCCACATGTCGTGGAGCAGCCTCAGCCCATGTGCTGCACTCCTGAGCCCGAGTGTTGCAACTGCTGAAGCCTGCATGCCCTAGAGCCGGTGTTCGCAACTAGAGAAACCCTGTGCATAGTGACAAAGACTCAGCACAACCAAAAAATAAAATAATAAATAATTAAAACAAAAACAGAAACCTGGATGGTTTGGGTATTATGTTATGACTTTCTGGACCTTAGTTAAATCTGTTTCGGCAAGACACCTCTGCCAGTGGGCTGATGAGGGGAGGGGAGCGCTGCCTCCTTACTCTTGGGTGGGGTGGAAGACTAGATCATTTATCAGTCTCAGCTGATGCCACTCTGGGATGGGCCAGAGTGCCTCATTACTGATGCTCAGGTGGTCTCCCCTGACACTCTGCCTCATGACCCTGGCCGGTGGTGAAAGTTCTGACTCTTCACTGGGACTCGTCTGAAACCCCAGCAAGGAGAGGAGGAGGCCTTGTCACCTGTAGGTCACTTCCTGGCATCCCAGCTTCCCTTTCAGCCTTCTCTGAGGCATTTCATGTGCGGCTGCCTTTGTTTCCTGGTCCTTTTGCTAGGGAAAGAGGGTTTCTCTTGGGATCTTTTTTTTTTTTGGGATCTGTGTTCATTGGCATTTCTGGGTCACTGGCTTCTCCGGCAACAGGTCTGGGAGGTATGAGGCAGAAAGAACCCAGAGAACTCAACTGTCGCGTGGTTCTTGAGTGCTGAGGTCCCTGGCTGGTCTGACTTCTCTTCATCTTTCGGAGTTGTCTTGTACTTGTTTGGTCTATAATTCCTGGAGTTTTGGTGGTTGATTGCAGAAGGAATAGGGGAAAGTATGTTGACTCCATCTTTCTGGAAATGGGAGTTCTGCACGTTGGGAGTTTTAGAAGCTCCCCGGCAGATTCTATCAAATCCAGTTAAATCGAGGAGCACAATTGGAGAATCTCAGTGTTTGCTGGAACAGGCCAAGGTAGTTTTGGTGGAAAGATCGAAAGGATCTGGTGGCTTCACTAAGGAGAGGTCTTTATGAATCACTGTGTACTCCCTTGTAAATTCTTATCATTTACCTTCATTTTACTCTCTTAGATTTGTTGAGTTTTTTTCCCCCAGATAGTCTTTTCTGAATCTAACTTGTGTTCTTTGATGTGTTCCTACATTTCTAAATGCAGAGGTAGGAGTAAGTCCAATCACATAGGACGTGTTTATCATGCTTGTCCTGTGTTTGGAGCACCGTGCTTGGTGTTGAAGGTCAGAGAGATGGAACAAGAAGGAAATCAGCCAGCCCAGCTGGGGAGATGCAGAAAGACAGGCGCAGTGATAGTATAGTATACTGAGCACGTACTATGTGCTGGCCATTCTGCCAGGTGTTTTATAAACTTTCTCATTTAATCCTCCCAACTGTGCTGCATGATGTCATTCTCTCCCTTTTATCGTTGTAGTTTCAAAGACTCAGTATTAAGTGACTTTTTCAAGGTCATTCCCTATCCAATTTTGGGACAGAATTGGACCAAGGCTTTGCAGGAATGAGGCTTTGCTTTTTCCACACAGAGATGTTCTGCTGAGCTTTGTTCATGAGCTTGTTCGTGGGGGCACTGCTGTGTTGGGGTAGAGCTCATCCATTTATATTCATCCCTGAAACCCAGGACAGTTCAGAAGCAGCTGTTGTTGGTGACTTAGTCTGTGACTTTGGAAGGGATCTTGCAGGAGCATGAGATGATACATCTTAAGATTTACACTGTAGCAGTTTTGTGGAGAGTGGGTTGGAGGGGCCTGGAGAGACTGTTCAGGAAGCTCATCCCATATTTCAGGTGAGAGATGCTAGTGGCTGGAATGAGAGCCCGTGTTCTACTCTAGAAGTCGCCACGAGGTATAAGGAAGGCATCTCTTAGTTTGAAATGATTATGTGTATAAATAAAGTGAATGGGTAGCTTTTAGGTAAGTGAAGAGGAGAGGAAAGGTAACTCTGTGGTGTTAGTGGGGGAGAGGAGATAATAAAATAATAGCAGTAAGAAGACCCTTATATACCCCAGGAAGCTTTAAATACCAGGCTTGAGAGACGTGGCTTCATCTTGTACATGAAAGTGCTGGTCACTCAGTTGTCTCTGACTCTTTGCAACCCCATGGAGCAACAGAGGAGCTCACCAGACTCCTCTGTCCGTGGGATCCTCCAGGCAAGAATTCTGCAGTGGGTAATCATTCCCATCTCCAGGGGATCTTCCTGACACAGGGATCGAACCCAGGTCTCCTGCATTGCAGGAATATTCTTTACCATCTGAGCCACTGGGGAAGCCCATTTTGTAGGGAACAAAAATGTGTGCCTCTTAGAGATGTACACACATGTGTATATATAATGTATACATACACACACACACCAGCTTCACACACACACACACACGGGCTACACACACACACGCATTTCCCCAGTGGCTCAGCAGTGAAGAATTTGTCTGCAATGTAGGAGAAGTGGGTTTGATCCCTGGTGGGGAAGGTCCCCTGGAGGAGGACATGGCAACCCACTCCAGTATTCTTGCCTGGAAAATCCCATAGACAGAGGGGCCTGGTGGGCTACAGTCCATAGGTTGCAAAGAGTCTAACACAACTGAGTGACTTAGCATGCACACGCATATTTACATACACATGTATGTATATGTGCGCACACACAGAATTATGTATTAGGAAGAGGAAATGGGTAAGAGTTGTTGTAAAAATAGAAAAGCATGCTGAGGACATCTCCACATGTGAGGACCTGAACGAGGCCAATCACAGCAGGCATGGAGATGGAAGGGTAGGTGTAAGAGAAATTGTAGAGAAAGGCTTAGTACAGCAACATATATTGTGTTCTTAGGGCCCGGCTTTATTTGGGAAGGAGAATCAGAAGTAGAAAAGATACAAAGTTAAGTAGTCTTTACTATTTAGGGAGCTCACTCTGAGTTAGTACAGGTCACAGACAGAGCTTTAAGCTCCATCCACTGGGAGGACACTGCCGTGGGAGCTGTATGAGCTTGAAGGGTGGTTGAACTTACCTCTGTAGGGGCTCCTCAGCGGTTATTTGTGGGTTGGGCCCTTGGTTACACTGTGTCCTGATATCCTATATGGAATTCTCTTTTTAGAGCAGTCTTGATGTCTTACACTATCTCAGAGTTTAGGAATCATGTTAGGCTGCTGAGATTTGGCAATTTAAGGTCGATTTAGTCAAAATGATGAGATTTAACTGTGTCCGAATGAACCCTTCTGAGAAATGAGAAAAGGACTGAGTGGGAGGCTAATTAAGGCTGTAAAAACATAGACCCTAGATAGTTGACAGTCACAGCCAGTTAGGATTAGATCATTTCTTTCTCCCTTCCAGCCTCTTGTTAGACATTGCTGAAATATGAAAACTTCATGCAGGGATTCTGTAAGAAACTGATGACAAATCCGTGATGGATTTCTGAGGCTAATTAGATTGTTTGGGATATTAGATAGCAACTCCCTTTGTGACCCTAGGCTGTCTGTTTATCCTGACTGCCTATGTTACAATTATTTGTTTCCTACAATCTCCCTCCACCCCCAGGCCCCCTCCAGGGGGTACTCCCCCTGGCCTGTGGGAGTAGAAACAAGCAGCCTGTCTGATTCACTTTTGAACTCCCCAGGCCTCGCACAGGGCCTGACACGTTACAGGCGCACTGTTGATCTGAATGAACACATGAATGAATGAAGCTGATGTCACTGGGTACACAGCACACTGCTTTGCTCCTCACCCCATTTACCTGGTGCCTTTGCCAGGAGTGGGATCCCAAATATGGCTCTTGTCCACTGTAGTAATTCTGCTTCTCCTGCCCAGCCCAGTGGTCTTCCTGATCCTGTTGGTTGTATTTTTCAAAAAACATTTTGGGGCAAGAATGTAGTATTTGGTGACGGTACTCTCCCAGCCATTCCCTTGGCAAGATGATAAAAATTTTTATGGTGTGGGTTTCACTTTTCTTCTCCTGAGGATCATTTAACCTGTGGCCTGAAGCTGGCTTTGTTTTTGTAGACCTGGGATGAAAACATCAACTCCACACTTATCTTATGAGGCTTAGTTCATCAGATACTAATTTTTCCCTCACCTCCCAACTCTTTGTTCTTTCTTATTCCTTGAATTACTATAGCACCGTTTGGTTTATAATCTGATATTTGTGTACTTACCATAGGCTCCGTAAAATGTATTATAGTTAAACTTTATATTGGGTTGGCCAAAAAGTTCGTTTGGGTTTGCTGAGGAACCCGAGCAAACTTTATGGCCAACACAATCTTTTCTGTAGTACCAGCACAGGGCCTGGCACATAGTAGCTATTACAGTAAGCATATGTAGGGGGTTCTGTTTGTGTCCTCCAAGAGTCCACCAACCTAGACAGCATATTAAAATGCAGAGACATTACTTTATCAACAATGGTCCGTCTAGTCAGAGTTCTGGTTTTTCCAGTAGTCATGTATGGATGTGAGAGTTGGACTATAAAGAAAGCTGAGCACCGAAGAATTGATGCTTTTGACCTGTGGTGTTGGAGAAGACTCTTGAGGTCTCTTGGACTGCATGGAGATTCAACCAGTCCATCCTAAAGGAAATCAGTCTTGAATATTCATTGGAAGGACTGATGCTGAAGCTCCAGTACTTTGGCCACCTGATGCGAAGAGCTGACTCATTTGAAAAGACCCTGATGCTGGGAAAGATCAAAGGTGGGAGGAGAAGGGGCCTACAGAGGATGAGATGGTTGGATGGCATCGCTGACCCGATGCATATGAGTTTGAGCAAGCTCTGGGAGTTGGTGACGGACAGGAAAGCCTGGTGTGCTGCAGTCCATGGGGTTGCAAAGAGTCAGACACGACTAAACAACTGAACTGAACTGATGTAGGGGATGCATGAAATTCGGCAAGAGTTCGGTTTGTTAGAGAGTGAGGCCAATGACCTTTGGGTCCTGTGGATATCAAGTGCATGATGACAGTGATGCCTTTTAGGGATTCTTTATTTCCTCTTTCCAGCAGTAACTTGAAGTTGTTTTTCATTAAAAGTATGTCTGAAGCACACACTTGAGGCTGCTGACTCACCTCTTCTAAGGGAGAAGCCTTGACGCCTTGGCTATGTCATGTGGAGGGATGTGGGTCCTCCTCTTGCCTCCCCATCCCAAGTACTCGTTTCTCATAATAGTCTATTTATGCAGCAGGCAGGCCAGGATCTGCAAGACTAGAAGGAGGCATGGAAGAGTTCTGCACTGGTTTTCAATGCCAGTCCTACCCTTTGTTAGATCAGACAAGCTTTAAACAAGTTGCTTTCATCTCTCTGTACTCCAGTCCCCTGGTTTGTAAAATAAGAGTTCCTTAGAAACGAAATCTTAGATGGTCTCTGAGATCCCTTCCAACTGGAACACTCTGCAGTTCTCTTTTTCTTCGCGTATCTTCTGTGGTCACATCCCAGTGACTTAAGGCACACCTACTGGCTGACAGATCAATTAGAGCAAACAGCCAGAACCCAGCCAGACTGCACGTGGGGCTGCGCTTGCTCCGTGCTGTGGAGGTGTCCTCTCTCTCTCTCTTGGAGGCGTGGGAGGCGGGAATTGCGCTTTCCTCCCCTAGCTGTTCATCAATATATTGCTTAAGTGTAACTACACGTAAGCAGAATTTATTCATTACTTGTCTTCTCTTCTCAAATATTTACACCTTTTGCTGCTCCATGAAAAAACGTCTTTTACGTCTTAGTCATCAATTTTCCCTATTGCAGCCAAAGGAGAAGAGTTTTGAAAAACTGCAGAATGTTGCAGGGTCACATTCTGCAGAAAGGCAAAGGAGGAAAAAGACTGAGCTATGATCTTGGATACTGTACACATTTAAGAAGAAAGAGGCCTCTGTGTGCTTCATAGGGATCAGAGTCTTAGCCTTAAAGGGCAACCCATTTTTCAAGGGTTAACCTTTAGTCTTGCTTCCTCTGAAACCTAATTTCATATTTTAACGGTACTTTGCAACCCAGCTGTACTTTGGGATCACTTGGAGAACTTAGAAACAGATGCTTACTACTCCCAGGGATTCTTATTTCATGTATCTGGGCCGGGGTTCCACTATCACTGTAACTTTAAAAGCTCCCGGGTGATTGCAATATGTAGCCAGGAGAACCACTGATGTGTTCACTGAACAGGGACATTTATGAATAGACCTGGGTTATGCCAGTTGACCAGCCTGGTTTATTGGGCCGGGATGCCTTTTGATGGGTTTATGGTGGAATATGTAATTGAGGGAGTGACTGGATATTCTTGTGGATGCAGAAGCAGCTCTCATCTCCCTGCAGATAAGAGAGTGGGGGTTATAGGGGCATAGATCCCCATCAGAGGGGTGATTGGGTGTACTTAATGTCAGCAGGCCAAGAGGGTTTGGGGTGCCCTCCCACATGATGGCGATGATTTCCTTTGTGAGGCTGGAATATTCAAAGTCCATAGGTCAGAGCTCTCCCCCGCCTGCAAAGTATTTGGCTGGACACTGCCAGCAGTTGCCTTTCTGTGTTGGCTTCTTGTGAGAGACTCTGTCCAGGGCCGATTGATGCCTTCCTCACCTCCCTATGATACCTTCTCTCTTAACCTTTGTGAATACCCAGTCTGGTAACTGGCACCTCTTTGAGCTCTGGAGGTTGATCCTCTCTGTGTCCTCTGCTCTCCTTCCCCTTCTCTTCCACTCTTCATTTATTTTCCGACTCAGACTCAAATCAGCATTTCTCCAGGAAGACTTGATGTCTTTTAATGCAAAATCTTTTCTCAGGACCACCATATAGGCACTTGGGATGCTGGTTTTTTTTTTTTTTTTTTTTTTTTTAGGTGACCATTGTTTCTAGATCTTTTTCAGCAGACAGAATTGGGAAACTATGAAGAGAGCATGAGAATGAATAGATGTGAACATACTTGTGAGTTCATATTTCCAATTAGAATTCAAGGCTTCAGGGTTTTTACCTGTCTTTTCTATATTTCATCTGTTCGTTCTTCCATACTGTGAATTATGTAGGGAATGAAGACTTGCTTTCTTCTCCATTTGCTTTATTTATCCCATTTGCTTTATTCCACAATATCCAATCAGCAGTCTCAGAATAACAATACTAACCCCAGCATCAATAATGATACTGAAAACACCCAAAACTTTCTTTTGCACATGCCATCCTTCTCCTCCATCATTTAAAAAGAAGATTGTACTAGATTGTTGGTGGTGGACTTAATAATGACCCTTCAAGAAAGTGTCCAGGTCCCTACCTTTAGAAGCTGGAGACAGGAGCCCTGAGACTCCAGGCAAAGGAAGAAAGAGAGTGTGTAATACATGGGTCTCGTTGCCTCTGACCATCTGTCTAGCGTTTTTTCTTCCCTTGATGGCAGTAGAAAGGCCTCACTTCCATGACATACTACTCTTGATACTTTCTTTAAAGCTACTTTTCATTAAAGATTCTCTTGAAGAAGGCACTATAGAAAGTGTCCAGGTCCTAACCTTTAGTACCTGTGAATATTACTATATAAGGCAAAGGCGTTGCATATGTGACTAAGGGTCTTGAGATGGGGCTGTTACCCTGGATTATCTGGGTGGGCCCTAAATGCCATCACAAATGTTTTTATAAGAGGGAAGTAGGGGGAGATTATACACAGAAGAAGCAATGACAGTGTGATCCTGGAGTCTGAGATTGGAATAATGCAGCCACAAGCTGAAGTAGTTTGGCGACAGCCAGAAGCTGCAAGAGCAGGGAACATATTCCCCCAGAATCTCTGGAGGGAAGGCAGCCTGCTGGCGCTTTAATATTGGTCAAGTGAAACTGATTTTTAAATTCTGGCCTCTAGAGCTAAGAGATTTAAAAAATATTTAAAATAAATATCTGTTATTTTAAGATGCCAAATTTATGGTAATTTGTAATAACAGCCATAGGAAACTAGCACAATCATACAGCCATTAAACATTGTGTATCTTTCTGCAAGCCTTGCAGAGTATTAGTTCCTTAATAATTACATATTTAATACTACCAGTGCATACTTCCATGTGTCTAGTTATTTTGGCCATCTAAAGTTTATTCTGTAGAATCCAGTGTTGCTAAAGTTTTGTCAAAACTTCTGGATACAAAATTCTTGATCCACATTTTCTTTATTTTAAATATTACTCTATTTTCTTCTCACATAAATCTTGTAAGTCTGATAATTTTCTCTCTCTTATAATTTACATACTTTTTTTCTTAGGTGGTCAAGTGATTTTTAAAGTCCTGTAACTTTTCTAGAGTATAGCTTGATAATAGTTGTTTTGAGTCAGTATTCTCAGGTTCATAATCTCTTCAGGTATGAGGTTTCAGTTATCAAATATTTTTCTTTTTTGGCAATGTTTTCATGAATAAGTTTTTTTTTTTTTTTTTTTTTTTTTTAGAATTCTGTTCCCTTGCTTTGGTTCTGTTATTCAGAAATCCCTGTTAACCAAATGTTGGCTATTCTTTGCCCATCTGCAGTATCTGTCACTTTCAGATTCCTTTTATCTCTTTGTATATATATATTTAAAAAATTTTAGAGACATGTTTATGGAGATATAAATCACATAGCATAAAATCTTATCACCTATATCATGTACACAATTTAATGATTTTTAATGTGCTCCGAGTTGTACAACTATCACTGTAATCAAATCAGTTTAGAATGTTTTTATTTCAAAAATCTCCCATTCATTAGCTGTCACATGGTTACTTCTTATTTCCTCCAAACCAGTCCCCTCCTCCATCCCTGCCTTAGCACCATGCAATCACTAGTCTACTTCCTATATCTATAAACTTTCCTATTCTGGACCTTTTGTATAAATGGAATCTTAAAATATGTGGTCTTTTGTGACTGACTTCTTTCACTTGATTTTCAAGATTCATCCAGTTGTTGGGTGTATCAGTACTTAATTGGTTTTCATTGCTAATAATATTTCTTTGTATTCATATACTACATTTTATTTATCTTTTCATCATTTGATGGATATTTAGGGTGTTTTTCCTTTGTGGTTATTATGAATAATGCTGCTCTGAAATTTCTGTGTACAAATTTTTGTGTAGATATGTTTTCTTTTTTCTCTTAGGTTTATTCTTGAGTGTGGAGTTGCTAGATCAAATAGTAAGTTAATGTTTAACCTTATGAGGACATGCCAGGCTACTCCAAGGTAGCTGCACTATTTTACATTCCCATTAGCAATGGATCAGAGTTCCAATTTATTTCTCCATATTCTTAACATTTCTTATTATAACTTTTTGATTATAGCCACCCTAAAGAGTGTGAAGTGGTCTCTCCTCTTGGTTTTGAAATGCATTTCCTTAATGACATTCAGTGTCTTTTCATGTGCTTATTATCCATTTGTCCGTCATCTTATGAATGTCTGTTCGTAATTTGTCTAATCTGAAATGTCTGTTCAGATTCTTTGTTTATTTTTTAAATTGAGTTCTTTGTCTTTGCTACTGAGCTGTGAGTCTTCTTTATTTATGCTGGATAAAGTCCCCTGTCAGATATGATTTGTATATATTTCTCTTGTTCTGTGAGTTCTTTTTACTTTCTTAATGGTTTCCTTTGAAGTACAAATGTGTTTTTGATGAAGTACAGTTTTTACGTTGCTGTATTTTTTGTTTTCTTGTTTTGCAATGAAGTTTTGAAAGACAAATATGGAGAAACACACTGGGTCCTAAGTGTGTTGAAAGTTTTCTAAAGTGTTTTCGGAGGTAAATGTCCAGATCACACTAAATGTCTGGGACTAAAGTGGGAGTCAGACAAGTCAACTCCTATATATTTTTTTCATTTTAAAACTTTCTCTACTTTTCAGATATTTTAAGGTTATTTTTTCTTATATTCCTTCTAGTTTAGCTTTCATTTCTAAAATGATTTTCTTTTTAAAATTTCTGATTCTTTCTTGAATTCAGTCACTTCATCTTCTGAATTTTCATAATTCAAATTTATGTTTTTCTTTCATGTCTTGCATAATTTAAAATATTTTAAGCTCATTCTAAAACGTTATATTCTTATCTGGTTTTTTGAATATGTCATTTTGGCATGCTTTGATTGTCACGCATCTCCAGAGATGACATTTTTGCTGCTTAATCCCCTTTTCTTATAGAAATGTCTATGGAGTTTCCTTGGTACTTGTCTTATTTGTTAAATGAACTTGTTCTGAGCTTTAGAAGGGTGGTTAGGTCAGTAGCGTTTCTCCCTTCACAGTTCCCCGTCTGTTGTTTTCATGCATTAATAGATTAGGAGATTGGTGTGGTCCTGTTCCCTGTCCCACTTCTATCCAAACCTTCCCTTTTGTCTCCCTTGCCTCTCCTGCTCAGGTTTGACTCTACTTTCAGTGGTTTCTCCGTGATGTGGGGTTGTGCCTGGTGAGCCAGTTTGGAGGGCTCATAGGGCCGGGATGCTCCAGCCCTGCAGACCTCACTGTGGGCCCCCCGAGCCCCTCATTTCAGCACTTGACTCTCCAGGTTGCCCACAGTGCTCTTCGGGAGCCCCTGCTGGTCCTCCAGGTCCTCCTCCTCCAGGCTTCCCACGTGCCCCGTTGCTTCCCTTTGTTCTCCCTCATGGACACCAGTGTCATGCTGGCTGTTAGTCATCGCGCCCCACTGCATGTACTTGGGACTTAGAACCCGCCTGCTGGTGCAGGAGACATAAAGAGACCTGAGTTCACCCCTGGGTCGGGAAGATCCCCTGGAGGCGGGCATGGCAACCCACTCCAGTATTCTTGTCTGGAGAATCCCAAGAACAGAGGAGCCTGGTGGGCCACAGTCCATGGGGTCGCAAAGAGTTGGACATGATGGAGGAAGCAACTTAACATGCACTCACAGGGATGCCCTGTCACCAAATTTTGTTGGATATTGTCCATGAGGTTTAAATTTTGTTATTTAGTCGTTCTGTTTTTGTAAGGAACACAGAAGATCCAATAATTACACTACCACCATTGCTGCCATTGAACCAGAATTGATATCATCTTTTTATTTTCACTATTATAGGTCAAATTGCTCACTGAGATTTTAAAAGTTCCCTCCCCCCCCCCCCCCATGGAGCAGTAAAATATGTAAATATTTGAGAACAGAAGACAAGTTAATGAATTAATTCTGCTTACGTGTAGTTACACTTGAGCAACATATTGATGAACAGCTAGGGGAGGAAAGCACGAGTTGCCGCCTCCCACGCCTCCGAGAGAGAGAGGGCACCTCCACAGCCCGGAGCAAGCACAGCCCCACGTGCAGTCTGGCTGGGTTCTGGCTGTTCGCTCTAATTGATCTGTCAGCCAGTAGGTGGGCCTTAAGTCACTGGGATGTGACCACAGAAGATATGGCAAGAATAAAAGAATTGCAGAGTGTTCCAGTTGGATCTCAGAGACCATCTAGATTTAGGTTCCAAGTATAAGTGTAAATATAAATACATAAGCTGTCAGTGTAGCTGTTATTTTACAAACCAGGGGACTAGACTACAGAGAGATTTAGGTGACTTACTTGAGACTTGTTTCATCCAAAATAGGGTAGGACTGGCATTGTAGCCAGTGCAAAACTCTTCCGTGCCTCCTCCTAGCCTGGAAGACCCTGGCCTCCCTGTTGTGTAATGAGCAAACAGGCTATTATGAAGCAAAGAGGCCTTATGTAGAGTAAATTGAAGGGTATTCACTCTTTTGTTTTATGAAGTTCAGGTTCTCATTTAGTGGGTTTTCTTAAAATAGAGACACACATAATTGGGTGTGTGTGTGGAGTAAATGAGGGGTGGGGCACAGGATTTCATCAGTATCATGTCTTTCCAGTGGCTGAATCCAGACGGAACCTGAAGACCTAATTGCATTGTCAGTCCCACTGAACTTTTCACTTTACCAGGTGATAAATCTGGCCTTGACACTTCCAAGAAAAGGAAGTGTTTGTCTGAAAGCGGTATGCTATTCATTGAATGATGATTGATGACTGATTTAATGAGTTGATATTTATTCATCTCAACATATATTCTCCTAATGGTCTTCTTGTTTCTTTGGCCAGGGAGGTAGTAATTCATAGCTGGGTCCCCAGTGCCTGGCACATGATTTGTGTTCCACATATATTATGTGCCTTGAATGAATCTGTTTGGAGAAGTGAGGCTAACACATGAAAGGATGAACGTAGTCAAATTCCCTTGCATGGTCGAGTACTAAATAATAGGCCGCAAATCCTGAGAAGGTGTGCAGGATGGGAAGCCTCCCTGGATGAAATGGGAAGGAGGATTTGAGTGCTTACCCTCTCCTGAGCTCACCAGCATAGTTCTCCTTACTATAGTGCTGTGATGTGCGTGTGCTTAGTCAGTCGCTCAGTCGTGTCCGACTGTTTGCGGCCCCATGGACTGTAGTCCGCCAGGCTTCTCTGTCCATGGGATTCTCCAGGCAAGAATACTGGAGTGGGTTGCCATGCCCTCCTGCAGGGGATCTTCCAACCCAGGGATCGAACCCAGGTCTCCCGCATTGCAGGCGGATTTTTTTTACCGTCTAAGCCACCAGGGAAGCCCAAGAATACTGGAGTGGGTAACCTATCCCTTCTCCAGGAGATCTTCCCGACCCAGGAATTGAACTGGGGTCTCCTGCATTGCAGGCAGATTCTTTACCAACTGAGCTACTAGAAAAGCCCAGTGCTGTGATAGTGACATCAAATGAGGGAAGACGATAGGAAAAGTATATTTGCCCTCAGAGAAAAATGGTTCCTTGAAGAGAGAGGCAGGTCTTCAGCTGCAGTGTTCTCATCCCTACCACAGCCTGTTATCTTTTGTAGCTTTTCAACCATTTTAATTACTGTGTTTGATCTTTGCATCCTTCACTTGAGATAGTTATAGTTGTCCCCTGATATCCCCTGGAGATTTATCCTAGGGCCCCCGCAGATACTAAAATTTGAGGATGCTTAGGTCTCTTTTATAAAAATTGTATAGTATTTGCATCTAACCTATAGGTGCAAATGAGATTTGCATCTCATCTTCCAGTATATTTTTAATTATCTCTAGATTACGTATAATACCTAATACAGTGTAGTGAGTGAAAGTCGCTCAGTCGTGTTTGACTCTTTGTGACCCCATGGACTATACAGTCCATGGAATTCTCTAGGACAGAATACTGGAGAGGGTAGCCTTTCCCTTCTCCAGGGGATCTTCCCAACACAGGGATCGAACCCAAGTCTCCACATTGCAGGCAGATTCTTTACCAGCTGAGCCACAAGGGAAGCCCAAGAATACTGGAGTGGGTAGCCTATGCCTTCTCCAGTGTATCTTCCCAACCCAGAAATTGAACTAGGGGTCTCCTTTACCAACTGAGCTATCAGGGAATGTAAATATGTAAACAGTTGTAAATACAATGTAAATACTATGCAAATAGTTCCCAGTATATGGCAAATTCAAGTTTTACTTTTTCAAACTTTCTGGATTTTTTTCTGGATTATTTTTGATCCAACAGTGGTTCAATTTGCACTTGTGGAAGGCTATTTCCACTAACAGTTTAGGTCCCCACCTCTGAGTATCATAACATCCTTTGGCTAATGAAAGGCAGTTCCCAGTGGAACTGGGACTTTGGAGTCCCTGCTGTATTGTTTGCCATCTCTCAGAGCTCCACTGAGCAGAGAATGAGTGGGAATGTGCAAAGATAAGAGGATCATGGAAGACTATTTCATTATTGCAGTCAGCAAGCACTTCCAGAGTACTATGGCAAGCCAGGTTATAGGGTTATGACCATACCCAAGAAGACATTGTTGGCTGCAAGGGTCATGTGTTATAGAAATGTGTGATGTAGGTCATGCAAAGTTGTCTTTATCCCATGGACTCTTTAGGATTATCCAGGCAACAGAACAGAACTCTGTATCATGACTTTGTGTGTGTGTGTGTGTGATAGGGCTCTAGGTAGGGCTCTAGGTGTGTGGTAGGCATTTTGTCTCTGCCAGGGTACATATACTATAGGTTTGTGGAGGGGGCACTGGGAACATTGTTGAAAAATTCAGCTGTGTGAAGCAGTTAGGCCATATGAAACCACAGTATAATTTCTTGTCCTCTAGGATTTGTGCTGTTTGTGACCAGGAAGGTAGGCTCTAAGGTTCCTCTGGCAGCCCAGTTACCTGTGACTGATTCAGAACTCAACAGGTGTGGAGTGCTTCTTTGTAACCTTCCTAGACTTCCTCAAAGCAAGTATGTCCATGTGCGTATGGTATGAGAGACCTATGCTAATAACAGAGTACATAACTCAGCTCTCAGCTGATGGGTGGAACTAAGTTGTTACCCCCAAGAGGGAGAGAAGTTCATGGCCTACTCTTGCCTCACCCTGAAAGTAGACTTGGCCTTCTGATGAAATAGCACTAATAGCATCTTAGACATAGGTTGGTTCCTGATCCTCCTCCATACTCGTGACTTCACCAACCCTAATCTTCCATTAGTACAGCAAATGAGTTGGTGGGGAGGGTAATCTTTGCTTCTTTTGCAGATTTTGGTATCTCATTGAAATGTTGGTGATATATGCCAGGTCAGACTTGGTAAACTCCTGCCGGATTTATTCTTCCCCTGGAGCCCATGAAACCTGTTAAACAGAGTTTGAGAAGCAGTCCCGAACCATGCCTGTTAGTGCTAACTGTAAACACAGTCTTGTTGATGGGTGGATAGTTTAATAAACTTCCTTTGAGCATCTGAGCTGGACCTGTCCTGGACCTGGCTGGGAGGTGGATGTGGACATGTGGCGGATTCGTTGACATTTTGAGGTGAGGTCTTCCTTTCTTCTGACTTGATGCTAGCTGAAGGTCAGGCTCAGATAAATTTGGTGATTTATCCAAGATCATACCGTTGAGGATTGAGTCTTGACTTCTGTCCTGTCACAGCCCCTTCCAAACTGGTCCAGCTCTCAAAGTGTGCGTGGGGTGTCCCCGATGTCATTGTCTGTTCCAGCTCCAAGTCCAGCACCGGGCAGCCACGTGCCATCTTCCACTCCTTACAGTGCTTCTGCGAATTTGTACTGTTTGCCGTGAAGTAGGACTGTGGTAGTAGTGGTGGTGTGAAGCAGTTCTCAAATCCATTTGAGGCTCCACTCTGGGATTCTGCAGGGATTTTATGTCATGATTGTGACTGTGACCCAAGTTTCTTTTCTTTTATAGCTTAGCGTGGGGTAACAACTCTAGGAACTAGGGCATCGTAACTTACGTTTCTTACTGGTGATTGATTAATGGCATAGAGACAGGATATGTGGGTACTATATCATATTAGAAGATAAAGTTGGGAGTCAGGGAGAGAATGTTAAATTGTCTTTTATACTATCTGTATGTCAGCATCTTCAGGGACCATCTTAGACCCTGAACCATCCGTAAGTGGAGTTCTCTTCCTGTAGTCATGGTTACTTCTGCCACAGAATGATGGAGGAGCTTGGTGTCTGCAGACCTGTGTTGTAGGACCAGCCTTGACACTTTACTTGTTAAGTTGCTCAGTCATGTCTGACTTTTTCACCCCATGGACTGCAGCATGCCAGGCTTCCCTGTTTTTCACTATCTCCCAGAGCTTGCTCAAACTCATGTCTGTTGAGTCAGTGATGTCATACAACCATCTCATCCTCTGTCACCCCCTTCCCCTCCTGTCCTCAACCTTTCCTAGCATCAGGGTCTTTTCTAGTGAGTGAGCTCTTCCTAACAGGTGGCCAGAGTATTGGAGCATCAGTCCTTCCAACGAATATATAGGGTTGATTTCCTTTAGGATTGACTAGCTTAATCTCCTTGCTGTCCAAGGGACTCTCAAGAGTCTTCTCCAGCAATACAGTTTGAAAGCATCAATTCTTTGATGCTCAGCCTTTTTGGGCCAGTCCCTTAACTTTTCTCGGGCTTCTCTGGTAGCTCAGTTGGTAAAGAATCTGCCTGCAGTGCAGAAGACCTGGGTTCGAAAGATCCCCTAGAGAAGGAAATGGCACACCACTCCAGTATTCTTGCCTGGAAAATCCCATGTACAGAGGAGCCTGGTGGGCTACAGACCATGGGATCGTAAGAGTCGGACATGGCTTAGTGACTAAACCACCACAAACCACCGCCAACCTTTCTCAGCTTCAATTTCTTAATTGATAGAATTGAGTTAAAGCATCCTCACTGGATTATTTTGAATATTAAATAACACACATAAGCTGTAAAACACTCTTCAAAGGCTAATTATGTGGAGTTTATTATAATAGTTTTCAAATCCACTATAGATGGTCTCTATAATTTTAAGAAATGGTATGGACTTAACTGAAGCAGAAGAGATGGCAAAAATACACAGAAGAACTATACAAAAAAGATCTTAATGACCCAGATAACCATGATGGTGTGAACACTCACTCAGAGCCAGACATCCTGGAGTGTGAAGTCAAGTGGGCCTTAGGAAGCATCAATATAAACAAAGCTAGTGGAGGTGATGGAATTCCAGCTGATCTATTTCAAATCCTGAAAGATGATGCTGTGAAAGTGCTGCACTCAATATGCCAGCAAATTTGGGAAACTCTGCAGTGGCCACAGGACTGGAAAAGGTCAGTTTTCATTCCAATCCCAAAGAAAGGCAATGCGCCAAAGAATGCTCAAACTACTGCACAATTGCACTCATCTCACATGCTAGCAAAGTAATGCTCAAAATTCTCCAAGCCAGGCTTCAACAATACGTGAACCGTGAGCTTCCAGATGTTCAAGCTGGATTTAGAAAAGGCAGAGGAACCAGAGATCAAATTGCCAACATCTGTTGGATCATCGAAAAAGCAAGAGAGTTCCAGAAAAGCATCTATTTCTGCTTTATTGACTATGCCAAATCTTTTGACTGTGTGGATCACAATAAACTGTGGAAAATTCTTCGAGAGATGGGAATACCAGACCACCTTACCTGCCTCTTGAGAAATCTGTATGCAGGCCAAGAAGCAACAGTTAGAACTGGACATGGAACAACAGACGGTTTTCAAATTGGGAAAGGAGTACGTCAAGGCTATGTATTGTCACTCTGCTTATTTAACTTATATGCAGAGTACATCATGCTAAATGCTGGGCTGGATGAAGCACAAGCTGGAGTCAAGATTGCCGGGAGAAATAACAATAACCTCAGATACACGGGTAACACCACCCTTATGGTAGAAAGCGAAGAAGAACTAAAGAACCTCTTGATGAAAGTGAAAGAGGAGAGTGAAAAAGTTGGCTTAAAACTCAGCATTTAGAAAACTAAGATCATGGCATCTGGTCCTATCACTTCATGGCAAATAGATGGGAAACAATGGAGACAGTGAAAGACTTAATTTTCTTGGGCTCCAGAATCACTGCAGATGGTGACTGAAGACGCTGAAATTAAAAGATGCTTGCTCCATGGAAGAAAGCTATGACCAAGCTAACAGCATATTAAAAAGCAGTGACATTACTTTACTGAGAAAGGTCCATCTAGTCAAAGCTGTAGTTTTTCTAATAGTCATGTATGGATGTGAAAGTTGGACCGTAAAGAAGGCTGAGTGCTGAAGAATTGATGCTTTTGAGTTGTGGTGTTGGAGACGACTCTTGAGAGTCCCTTGAACTGCAAGAAGATCAAACCAGTCCACCCTAAAGGAAATCAGTTCTGAATATTCATTAGAAGGACTGATGTTGAAGCTGAAGCTCCAATACTTTGGTCACCTGATACAAAGAACTGACTCATTTGAAAAGACCCTGATGCTGGGAAAGATGGAAGGTGGGAGGAGAAGGGGCCGACAGAGGATGAGATGGTTGGATGGCATCACCAACTCGATGGACCCGAGTTTGAGCAAGCTCTAGGAGTTGGTGATGGACAGGGAGGCCTGGTGTCATACAGTCCCTAGGTTTGCAAAGAGTTAGATATGACTGAACGACTGAACTGAGCTGATATCTAATATTGCTTTCTTTTCTAGTCTCTTATCATTCACCCTATTTAATCCTTGTTAGTGAATATAAATTAAATTATATATATATAATATATATTATATATATATATTATACTTTATTGCTTCTAGCTTCTAGAGTTGTTTTTATTCTTTTCCATTTCACTAACATTTAATGAGACTTTTAGGAAATGCTTTTAACATTCAACAAATATTAATCAAGCTATTTCTAAGCACAGTCTCTGCCATGGAGATAGAATGGTAAACAAGATATTAATGGTTCTTTCCTCTAAACCATCTTCCTTAGGAGGGCATTTTCTTTTGCTTAAATAGCTCCAGTGATGGGAAATTTGGCTTCCTGGTTAGCATATTTTATGTAGAAATGACTTGAATTTTTGGAAGACTCTCCCTTGTGTTGGTATTGAACCAATGTCTTTCAGTGTAAATGATCAGTTGAACCATAGTTGGACCTCTTGATGCATTTTACTTTTTAAAAAGAGTAACGATTTTAGGCATGCAAAAATATAGACAATATAAAGATCGTGTAGGTATGCATCACCTGTGTTTTTCACCTGTTTTTTTCTCCTTTGACATTTAAAAAAATTTTTGATGTAATTGACATATAACGTTATGTTGCAAATTGATCACCACAATAAGTCTGGTTCACATCTGTCACCATGCATATAATTTTTTTCTTGCGGTGAGAACTTTAAGATTTGTTTTCTTATTACCTTTCATATATGCAATACAGTATTATTAACTGAGGGCTTCCCCGGTGACTCAGTGGTAAAGAACCCACCTGCCCGTGTAGGAGATGCGGGTTTCATCCCTGGGTCAGGAAGCTCCCTTGGAGAAGGAAGCGGCAAGCCACTCCAGGATTCTTGCCTGGGAAGTCCGTGGACAGAGGAGCCTGGCAGACTCTAGTTCATGGGGTTACAAGAGTTGGACACTACTTGGTGACTAAACAACAACAAGTTATTAACTATAGTGACCATGGTGTGTATCACATTTGCATGACTTATTTATATTATAATTGGAAATTTGTACCTTTGGACTCTCTTAACCCATTTCCCGACCCCCCCCACCCCAAACCCCCATCCCAGCAACCACTAATCTGTTCTCTGTACTTATGAGCTTGATTTTTGTTTGTTTTGTGGGGTTTTTTTTTATTCCAGTAAAGTGAGATCACAGCATATTTGTCTTTCTCTGACTTGTTTCGCTTAGCATAATGCCCTCAAGTTTTGTCCATGTTGTCAAAAATTCCAAGATTTCATTCTTTTTTATGGTTTGGTAATATTCCTCTGTGTATGTATATGTATATACAGTCCCGCCCCAGTCCCATATTTTCTTTATTCAGTCATTCGCTGATGGACACTTAGGTTGTAAATAATAATGCAGTGAACATGGGGGTGCATATATCTTTTCAAATTAGTGTTTTCATTTTTTTAGGATAAATGATCAGAAGTGAAATTGCTGGATCATATGGTAGTTCTATTTTTAATTTTTTGAGGAACCTCCATACTGTTTTCTATAGCAGCTATACCAATTTGCATTGCAACCAGTGGTGCAAGGGTTCCCTTTTCCCCACATGCTTGCCAATACTTACTTCTTATCTTTTTGATAATAGTCATTTTAACAAGTGTGAAGTGATCTCACTGTGGTTTTGATTTGCATTTTCCTGATGATGAGTGCCGTTGAATATCTGTTGGCCATCTGTATGGCACCTTTGGAAAAATGTCTATTCAGACCTTCTGCTCAGCTTTTAAATTGGATTAACATTTTTGGTGTTGAATTATTTGAGTTCTTGTATATATTTTAGATACTAACCTCTTATCAGATGATTTAATTTGCAAATGTTCTCTCCCATTCAGTAGGTTGCCTTTTTTACTTTGCTGGTTTCCTTTGCACTGCAGAAGCTTCTTAGTTTGATGTAGTCCTATTTGGTTTTTGCTTTTGGTGTCAGGTTGAAAAAACCATAGCCAAGACTTCCGTCAAGGAGCTTTTACCATCCAAGTTTTCTTTTAGAAGTTTTATGGTTTTAGGTCTTATGTTCAAGTCTTTAATCCATTTTGAGTTTGTGTATGTTGTCAGATGGGCTTCACTGGTGGCTCAGATGGTAAAGAACCTGCCTGCAATGTCGTAGACCCTGGGTTCAATCCCTGGGTTGGGAAGATCCCCTCAAGAAGGGAATGGGAACCCACTCCAGTATTCTTGCCTGGAGAATTCCATGGACAGAGGCTACAGTCCATGGGATCCACAGTGGTCCAGAGTCATTCTTTTGCGTGTGGCTGTCCAGTTTTCCCAACACCGTTTATTGAATAGACTGTCCATCCCCCATTGTATATTTTTGAGTTTTTTGTTGTGAACTAATTGAACATATATCGATGGGTATGTTCCTGGCCTCTGTTTTATCCTTTGCTCTATGTTGTTTTAGTGCAGTACCATTTTGTTGTGATTACTGTTGCTTTGTAATACAGTTTGAAATCAGGAAGTGTATTGCCTTCAGCCTTGTTCTTCTCTCTCAATATTGCTTTGGCTATTCAGGATCTTTGGTGGAGCCATGTAAATTTTAGGGTTGTTTGTTCTATTTCTGTGGGAAATACTATTGGAATTTTTATAGAGATTGCACTGAAACTATGGATTTCTTTGAGTAATATGGACATTTTTAACAACATTTTTCCAATCTAGGAGCATGGAATATCTTTCCATGTACTTGTTTTGTCTTTAATTTTTTTCATCAGTGTTTTATAGTTTTCGGTGTATAGGTCTTTTATCTCTTTGGTTAAATTTATCCCTATGGGCTTTTTTTTTGGATGCAATTGTAAATGGGATTGTTTTCTTAATTTCTCTTTCTGATTGATGTTAGTGTATAAAAATACATTTTTGTGTGTATATTGGCTTTATATCCTGCAACTTTACTGAATTCATTTATTAGTTCTAACAGGTTTTTGAGTTTTTTTTGGTAGAGTCTTTGGGATTTTCTGTGTGCAATATCATGTCATCTGCAAACAGTGACATTTACATCTTCCTTTTCAATATGGATGTCTTTTATTTCTTTTGCCTAACTTCGAGGCTATCTTGAATAAAAGTAGCTAGAGAGGGCATCCTTGGTTACGCTTCTACACTCTGCTTCCCCCACCCCCTACTTAACACTGTGCTTTCAAGGTATAGCCATATAGCTTTATTAACTTTTCACTACTAAGTAGTCGTATTCCATTTTATGGGTATAGCACAGTCTGTCCATTCGGTTAATTCCAGGTTTTTGAAGTTATAGACAATGTTGTAGTGAAATCCTTGTACAGATCTCCAGGTCTTCTGAGCCCCGTGGTAAATTTGTTATGTACCCGCCAGTAGACTTGCAGGGCTCTAGGCTGAGCACATCCTCCACTTTATTGGGTAACTGTAACGTCATTGGTGGGATGTAAACGGATAAGCAGTGCTTGCATGCTGCTTTGCTAACACTTAGTTTTGTTAGCTTTAACACTTTTTGCCAATATGCTGGATGTGAAATATTTTTCTAGAATTTGCATTTTCCTTATTACCACCATCACCACTGAGTTAGAGCATCAGTTCTTTATTTCTTACTAGTTTTTTTCCTCATATGGGAATTGCTTATATTTCTTCTCTAGTTTTCAATGGAATCTTGTCTTTTCCTTGATTTATAGAAATTTTATCTGAATGCTAAGCTTGATTATGTGTATTACAACTATCTTTTTTCCACTCAGTGGCCTGTGTTTTCACTATCTTGATGGTTTATTTTCTGATATGTAAAAGTTTTAGATTTTAACATAGAATGTATGTCTTCTCCATTTCCCTTGTGTTTTTAAAATTTTTCTATAAGATCACAAAAAAGCTTTTAAAAAAACCTTCTAAAAGTTTTTAAGATTTGTTTTTCACATTTAGCTCTGGAATTTATTTTTATATATGGTTTGAAATAGGAGTCTAGTCTTATTTTTTCCTTTATGTAGATAGCCAGTTGTCCTGGCACTATTTTCGTCTGCCAAGTCACTACTTTTCTGTGCCACTTTTATCATATATCAAGTTGTCTGTATATGTAGAGGCGTGTTTCAAGGCTTTCTGTTCCATTGGGGTATTGTCCCTCATTCCTTCAGAGCGTATGTCTTAATTAAATATTATAGTTTTATTGTAAGCCTTGTGATTTAGTAGGATGATTCCCAATCTTATGGTCTTGATTCCCAATCTTATGGTCTTGATTATTCTTGGGTCTTTGCTTTTTCATAAAAATTTTAGAAGCAGTTTAGTAAGTTCTTTAAAATAGAGATCTTTGTATTTATCAATTCCTTTACTGATTTGTCTTCTTGAGTTGAGGGTTTTAATCAGAATTTCATTGAATGTATAGAATCTTTTTGGAGATAATTAACGTCTTTGTGATACTTAATCGTCCAATCCATGAATACAGTTTATCTCTTTTATTTAGACATTACAAATGTTTCAATGAAATTTTGTAATTTCTTAAATTTCTATCCACTTCTTATTGGTTTGCAGGTGTTTTATAGTTTTGGTTGCCACAATAAGTGGTATCTGTTTCAAACTGACATTTTCTAATGGTTGGGGGCTTATATTTTTGCTTGCATTTCATGGCTCTTTTCCCACTAGGCCACATCTTCTCTATTCCACATGTCTATGATCTCTCCTGCTTATGCTGTTCAATGATAGACCTTTGAACTTATCAGAAATGTGAAGAATTATTACTCCAAATGGCTCATAATCATAAAAGAGAATGCTCAACTTGACTCATAAGAGCAATGCAGACTATACTAAGATAGCATTTCTCACTGAAAAGATTGGCAAAATTTCAAGTTTGACTCCTTACTCTCTTGATAAGGCCATGGAAGAAATACATTTTCCCATTTGCTGGGGGGAATGCAAAATAGTCCAGTACTCATCTTTGTAAGGGGAATAGGCAGTACCTTGTACAACTGCATATGCATTTACTCTTTGATCTAGCTCCCTTTTCTGTAATTCTATTCCAAAGACTTACTGGCAAAATATTTTTTGAAAGTCTGTGTTTTGCTCTCTGGAGTAATAAAAGGCTGAACATGATCCAAATGTTCCTCACTAGAGCACCGGTTGAATGTACTCTGATGCCTTCACATGGTGGAGAACTATGAGGCTGAAAAAAGGAATGGAGAATAGATCTGTAATGCAGTGATAGCTTAGATATAAGAACAACTTATTGACCAGAAGTGTAGTAATACATCTTTTGTTATTGTTGTGTCCAACTCTTTTGGGACCCCATGGACTGTAGCCCACCAGCTCTTCTGTCCATGGTATTTCCCAGGCAAGAATACTGGAGTGGGTTGCCATTTCCTTCTCCAGGGGATCCTCCCAACCCAGAGACTGAACCTGTGTTTCCTGCTTGGCAGGAGGATTCTTTACCACTGAGCCACCTGGGAAACTTGTCTTTTGTTACCTGAACATTATTGACTGGAGTCATATCAATATTCACTAACATAGCAAATTGCCAACCATAGGTGTTTCTGCAAAACTCCCCTCATCAGTATGTGTTAAGTGAAAGGGCAATATATAATTTACTTAAGAAGAGAGAGAATATTTTTACATTAAAAAAGAATAAACCAGAAAATAATAATTTAGAAAATGGTTATTGTCAAGAAAAGAGAGGTAAAAGGCTGGAGGGAAAAGAAACAAAACTTTGCCTTCTCTAAAGATACCCTGTTTTTTAGTTTGGCTTTGAATCATGCAAATTTTAAACATAGTTTTAAAACTAAATAAAAAACAGGCAATCCCTGAGAAAACCAAATAAAGCTGTATATTGAGCTGGTTGGCATAACCCACAGAGAAGAACTCTGCCAACTGGCTTTAAAACAGTGATTTGATTATACATTTCTAGTGACATATACCATAAAGATACCAAAAGTGCAGAGAAGTTCTAAGCGGTTTTTTAATATTATTGTCCTTGGTGTGGCTGTTGTCATTCTGAGACTCTTGTGTGTGCGTTGTGGGAAAGAGTGAACAACTAATCACATTGGTGGGGGAAAGGAAGCCAGCGCGAGAACAGTGAGTAAGTAAAATCCCCACAGTCTTGAATTTGAATTGGACATATGTATGAGCTCATAACAGAGAAGGCAATGGCACCCCACTCCAGTACTCTTGCCTGGAAAATCTCATGGACAGAGGAGCCTGGTGGGCTGCAGTCCATGGGGTCGCTAGGAGTCGGACACGACTGAGCGACTTCACTTTCACTTTTCACTTTCATGCATTGGAGAAGGAAATGGCAACCCACTCCAGTGTTCTTGCCTGGAGAATCCCAGGGACGGGGGAGCCTGGTGGGCTGCCGTCTGTGGGGTCGCCCAGAGTCGGACATGGCTGAGGCGACTTAGCAGCAGCATGAGCTCATAAAGTAGTTTGTTATTAAAAAAATGTTCTACCATCACATTGTTTAATAGTTGTACCCCAATACAAAATAAAAAGTTAAAAAATTGTTCTAGCACTATCCACTGGCAAGGCCCAGAAACAATGCCAATGAGTATTCCTAGTGTTTGTACAGTGATTGCCAAATACAGTTTCCATATAAAAAGAACCAGGGCTCTTTGGAGAAATATCTGCTTTCCAATATGGGGCAGGAGACAGAAGAAAGATATAAGATAGAATCATGATTTCACACCAGAAAACAGGGAAGGACCTCCAAGTTCATGTTACAAAAGGACCAACTTGAAGAGGCTTCATTGCCCAAAGTTTGCAGTTTGAGCCTCATTAAGGATAATACTACAGTAGATTGAGATATATTACACAGGTTTAAATACTTGAGTTTATAATGATACTCAAAAAATCAGTCACTTTTTTGGTGGGATGAAATTAGCTTATTATTTTGAAAGCAAGTAGGTAAGGGAAAAGAAACATTTTACAAGTGGTACTTTGGGGTGATCAAAGAGCTGGTGAAGGGAAGAGGGAAGCTTCTCTTTAGAAGTAGTAAAGCTAAGAAATAAAGAAGGAATGAAAAAAATCATTACCATTTTGTAACACTTCATAAACTCGTGAATCCAGGCAATGAAGAACAAGGACTGCTGACAGCAGAAAAGACATGTGGTACCTCTTGGCATAGCCTCGCCAAGAAAATTGAACCTAATGGCATCAAACCTCCAGATTTCACAAATGTTTTTTTAATGATACACACGGGGCAGAGGAATATATTAAACAGTACCATGGGAATGCAGTCAGCAAAATCCAGACTATTGAAAATGCCACAGGGAAATAACCTAGGTTTTAAAATAATTACCAGCATTAAGTTATGAAAGAAATGGTAGGTAAACCTGTAGGTTAGAATAGACATATTAACAACCAGTTGTTGTGTTTGGATTTAGTTTGGATTTTAATTAAAACAAACTTCAAAAATCTTTTGAGACAGACAGGCAAAACTTAAATACTGGATATTTGATGAAAAATGTTGGTAATTCTTTTCAGGTGAAATAATGTTGCAGTTATGTTTTAAAGAAAGGTCTTAATCTTTTAAAGATGCGTACTGAGTACATAGTAGTCTCATGATTGTGCTATTTGTGTTTCTGTAGCGTAGGTTGTAAGTTCTTTCTCATTTCTGATTTTATTGATTTAGGTGCTTTCCTTTATTTCCTTGATGAGTTTGGCTAAAGGTTTATCAATTTTGCTTATCTTTTCAAAGAACCAGATTTTAGTTTTATTGATCTTTTCTGTTTTTCTTTTCTTTTTTTTTGACTCTATTTCTTTTATTTCTGCTCTAATATTTAGGATTTCTTTCCTTCTACTAACTTGGGTTATATCTGTTCTTTTTTTTCTGGTTCCTTTAGGTGTAGGGTTAGGTTGTTTATTTGGAATTTTTCTTGTTTCCTGAGGTAAGCTTGTATCTCTATAAACTTCCCCTTTAGAACTGTTTTTGCTGCATCATTTGCTTTCAAAATAATATGATGGCTGGATTTGCTTTAAAATAAAGGGCTCTTGAGGAACTGGATGGATATCATGGGAGTTCATTTGTTGTACTGTCCTCTCTACTTTCATATATGTTTAAGGTTTTCATTGGTAAAACTTTAAATGAAAATAGCATTCTTCACATAAGTATGGCTCAGAAGAGGTGGATCTCTGAAAAGTTATATAAAATGGGATTCTATATTAAACCTCATTTTCATTTTGTCTTTTACATTAGAAATCAATTCCTGGAGGGAAACAGAACACACACTGGGTGTCTGGAATCAGTTCTGGTTTTAATTCAGAGATTCAGCTGCTCGCCAAGCCCTCTAAGCCCATGACTGCGGAGGGAGACCACTCGTGCTTGCTCCCTTGGAACACCATTCATAGAAGGACTTCTTGGTGTGGAATATGATTGTCCTTTTCATCTGGCTCTGTCTTCTCTCATCATCACCTCGAGCCAACTGCAGACTGCAGTGTCTCTGTGGATGGAAAAGAGTGTTTCCTTAGTCCCAAGTGTTCAAGGGCCCTTTGAAAAGCCATCAACCTAGAGATGGTCTGTGACCTCCAAATGTCACTTGGCCAATTAGTGGAATAGTTGGGATTTGAACCAGAGCCTCAAGACTTCCACTTCCATGTAGTCTACACTTTGCCCTTATTTGGTGGATTAAATTCTATGTGTTGTTTCCCTATGTGATGAATGGTGCCTATGTTCTTCTTTGCTGAGAGGCCAATGTGTTGTTTGAGAGAATTTTTGCCTTGGATAATTTATAGACCACTGTGCCTATCTGGGTACCATTCACTAGCCAGATAACTAGTCCAAGGAAATGAACACAGCCTCCAGGGTCTGAGGAACATTAAACTGGGGATAAGGACATTTTTAATATTGATAATACTCATAAATATTGTGCTGTAAAGTTTGGAAAGTGCTTCACATAAATACACCATCTCACATGTTCCTCTTCACCACATCTGCTCTTATCAGTGATGGAGTGGCTTGTCAAGTCAGAGACTGTAGTCAGGGTCTTCTGACTCCAGACTCTGTGCTGTCTCATCTTTGTCACACCACCCTTTTCTTTGAGCAGATGCTGAAACTAATAACGTGTGATACGTTTAGATGATGTCGGTGACCCATCGTTACTATAGCATAGGCTGTTGCTGGCACTGTCAACACCATCGACGTTACCAAATGAATAATGATTACTACTAAAGTCAATTTGGGACTTATTGTGTGTTGGACATGGTAGGAAACTTGATTTCTAATATTTAAAAACAATAAAATTCTGATACAAACCCTGTTATTGGCATGCATATGAAAATCTTACTAGCTGTGGGAACTTGGGTAGAATTAAATACTTTCCCAAGGTCACAGCACTGATAAAGAGCTGAACCAGGATTTGAACCCAAGTGTGTCTGATGCCAGGGCTTGCTCTTACTTTGACTCATCCATTGATTTTCATTAATTCATTCTAACAGGTATTTACTGAGCACCTATTCCGTACCAGGTACTTTTCAGACACCAGGGGTATGTTTGAGAACAAGACAGACATGCTCTCTTGTCCTTAAACAACTTAAAACTGGTGGTGTGAGACGGTGGAACAAGATATTTTAAGGCAATGATGAGGAAATAGAACTGGGCAGTGTTACACAGAACATCTTAAGTGTGTGACTGGGTGCTGTTTTAAGCTGATCGGGATGTCTCTGAGGATAGGTAGGACTCGAGTAGATAGAGGAAACCCTGGAGGAGGGCATGGTAACCCACTCCAGTATTCTTGCCTGGAGAGCCCCATGGGCAGAGGAGCTTGGTGGGTTACAGTCCATGGGGCTGCAAAGAGTCGGACAGGACTGAGGGGCTAAGCACAACACAGGCAGAGGGAACAAGGGAAAATTAAGCCCGATCGTGGGCGCTGGCTTGGTTTGTCTGGGAAACAGGAGGAGACTACAGGAGGGGATGTGGAGGCCGACGGAAAGGGCAGAGTTGCCTGCCCCGTGGTGCTGTGGGCATAGCTCGGGTAAGGAGTTGATGCCTTTGACCGTGGAGTAGGTCTCATTTCTGAGAAGGTCCATTCCAGAGAAATGACATATTTCTCCAAGATTGTTGGCTCTCTCATCTCGAAACTAGTAGGACAAGTATAAGGGGAGACCTGGCTTGATGCAGGAGTTGAAAACAATTTTAGGGTCTTTAGTGACATCAAGTGGAAGCAATGTCAACAGTATCATGTGGTTGCCAAAAAAGTCGCTGCAGTCAGAAGCGTCCCTGAAGGATGAATGGAGAGGTGGGGTGCCTGCCAAGTGCCAGGAGGATGTTCCTGGCCAGAGATGGAATAGGCTTCTTGGGATGCGGGTGCATTCCCTCACAGCTGATGAGAAGCTGCACTGCTCCTGGTCAGGATTGTTGCCAGATGATTTAAGCCTGGGCTGGGAGTGGGAGAGGACGGGGTGACCTCCGGGCCTTCCAGCCTGCAGTCTTGAGGGCCTCAGTGCTGGGTTGGCGGTCAGTGGTAATAGTGGTTAGTAGCAGTTTATGGGAGATGAAGGATCCAGAACCTCAATTTTGTTCCTGTCCACTTCACAGTCGGGGCCCCTGGTCCCTCCTGCCCTGACTTCTTGTGCTGTTACATAGGTCACCAGTTCACTCTGGGATCCGGATTGTTCTCAGTGCTGTCTTATTTGATGCATTTCTAGATTTTCCAGCTTCTTGGTACCATCTGTCTGTAATCACACTTTGCAGGCTGCCTCCTTGTCAGCAGTCTGCCCGCCTATCTGATAGCTTGGGAACTAGATGTATTCTCAGTGACTTGCTGTACTTAACATTTTTGCTTGACGTGGCCAACAGAGGTACCGTATAGCCTCTGTGGAAGCCAGCAAAAGTCTTAGAACAGAGGCTTCAGTTGTCATCTCACGGCAAGAGCATCGTGCCTTCAATATAGGGTGTATGAGAGTCGCCTCTGGGTTGTGATCCCTTTGTCATTGGGCTGTGTTGCACAGCCTTGGTCACCTCTTTCAACATCTCTGGACTCCAGTTCTTTTATCTCTAAACCAGTTGACGGCTTCAGAGCAGTGGCTGTCTGTAGAGCTCAGTCCAACTCTGAGATCGTTCAGAAGTGTTCTTTGCCCATGCTCTGCACCATTAGAAACATAATTGGACTTGTAGACAGGCTCTGAACTTCTCAAAACTTGCAATCAGAGACTTTCTGACATGGATGCACATTTAAAAGACAGGCACCCAGTAGATTATGGAACAGTTCAGCCTGTAGTGTGATGAAGATGTCATGGCTGGAAAAGGGATGTGTATTTTTTTCTTTTCACCACTTAGGTTAAATCATTTGACTTAAGAACTCCCTCAAGTATAGGCATGCATACACCATAGGCTGAGTATATTAGCAGTTTAAGCATGTCAAGGACATGAATACAGTTGTCCTCGGTATCCATGGGTGATTGGTTCCAGGAGCTCCCTCTCCGCCCCTTCCCCATACTAAAATCCGAGAATGCTCAATCCCTTTTATCAAATGGCATAGTCCGGCGGTTGGTGGACCCTGTGGTTGGTGAAGGGCTGACCATAATAGCAGCACTTTAGACATGCTATTTATATTCTCTATAACAACTCTGCAGGGTGAGTTGCTATAATTTCCAGTGAAAAGATGAGTGAATTCAAAGAGGTGAAATAGCCTCCCGAAGGTTCTGTGGCCCTTCCATTTTGTCGGACATCAGCATCTGTGCTGTTTCTGACATGTGGGCTGCTTCTTGAATAGGCCTGCCCGTCGGTGCGTGTACTGGGTAGGGGAGATGGGGATGGGGTCACTGGAGGAGGCAAGTTGACAGGATCCGAAGTGAAGCATCTTGGTGTCTGGAGATGGGGTGAGAGGAAGCTGACCCCTTTCCTCTCCTCCCCATGGCCTTGTGGGGAGGTGGGTTTGGGGGTCTTGATTTCTATAGTAAGCACGGCTGTTGGGGCAGAAGTGGAGGCAGTCCAGGAGTGACCTGGTCGGCAGCACAGTTGTGCATCAGGTCTGTGGAAGTGTCTGGTGCCCCTGTGGAGTCCTGCCAGCCTTGCGTTGGAGTGTGCTGTGGGACTCGGGCTGCTGAGGACGGTGTCTGTGCTCTCTTGTCCATCCTTCGTCTCCTTGGAGGGAGGACAGCTGCAGGAAAGCGCCTGCCTCTGGTTGCTCCCGAGTGCCCTTCTCATGTGGGAGAATAATGTCGTGATAGAGAGCTTGAAAACTCAGAGCTTACAGAGAGAATATTTCAAGTGGTGAGGTGGAATATATGGTTCCCTTTACTCATAGTCTTAGTTTAAGGTAGCAGTGTTTGGCTCATAAACCATTACTTGATTTGAATGGGAAGAACTGTGCTATCATTCATCATAAACCCCAGTGTTGGAAGAGGCCATGTTGCTGTCTGGCAGTATAGGATCGCCCTGCTTCGCTGAGTATCAGCCACAGTTCACCCAGAGAAACAGACCAGTTGGAAAGAGAGATGTGTGAAGAGATTTATAGCTGGGAACTGGCTTAGGTGGTTGTGGGCGCTGTTAGGCAAGTCTAACACTTCTGGGCAAGCTCTCAGACTGGAGCTCTTGGGCATGGACTGAAGCTGCTGTCCTCTGGCAGAATTTCTTCTTCATGGAATTCTCAGGCCCATTTAGATTACTGAGGATAATCTTAAAGTCAACTGATTATGGATCTTAATCATATCTACAGAAGGTGTTTACAGCAATACCTGGATTAGTGTTTGCTTGGATGACTGGGTACTGTAGCCTGGCCAGGTCGACATATTAAAAACCCTATCACATCTGGTAAACTATCCTATTTGAAAATTAATCTGGAGAGTCGGGTGCATCCTTGGTAGCCCACTACCTCACTACCTTGGTAGCTCAGCCTCCTCTTCCACAACCCTCCCTGCTGGGATATAATCATCAGGTCTAAAGAAGATTCCACAGGTCTCACTTAGACCTGTCTACCCAGACCATCATGTTCTTGAACTTTTGTTATATTCGTTTGTACTTCTGCTTTATAAATATGCTTAAGTCTTCTTTTGTGTATCCATGACCTTTGGAAGTCATGGACGTTGGAAGTTCTTGCAGGAGTAGGGTGGTACCTTCTGTTGCATTTGTCTGTTTTTGGTCTTAATCCTTGCTGCCACGCTCTTAAGTGGCTTCTCAGCGAGCAGTGACTTACTTCTAGGGCCCAGAATGGCCGAAATTCTCTCCTCATGGAAGAAAAAGCAATTTGTTTTGTTTGTGCACCAGATATATATTCACGTGCCCACTATGAGCTGGGCCCTTTTCTGTGTACTGAAGATGTAACAGTGAACAAGACAAAACACTACCCTGCTCCTTTGGAGTTTTACAGACTGTCATGGGTGCTGGGAATATGGGAAGAGGGAAGGAGGGTAACAATGAATAACTGCACAAATGAAATGAACTAGCTAATCGCAGCGAGTGCTAAGTGTGTTGAGGAAAATAAAGCAGGGTACTGTGACTCTAAATTCTGTTGGTTACTTTCTGAGTAACCAAGTAATGACTTCCAGGTTGCATGATGTTGGGCAAATTCATCTCTTTGAGCCTGGGAGATTTTCCACCTGGGTTAGGAAGCCGTGAGATGGACTTGCCTGGTCGTCCAGAGGTTGGGAGTCCAGCTGCCAGTGCAGGAGACACAGGTCCAGTCCCTGATCCGGGAGGTTGCACATACACAGGACAGCTGGGCATATGCCGCAGCTACTGAGCTCTCACCCTGTAGGGCCCGTGTGCCACAGCTGTTGAAACCCATGCATCTGGAACTTGTGCCCGAAACAGGAGAAGCCACTGCAGTGAGGGAAAAAAAAAAAAGAATCTCTGAGATGTTCGGAGTCTGACCCACCTGTGGTGGGACCCATTGTAAGTTTTTGGCAAGAGGTTCTAGAAAGATGAGTTGTCTAGAAAAAACCTTTTGGGGGTGGTTGGAGCTTTGTTCCTGAGTGTGGTTTGTTGTCCAGCAGCATCAGTATCATTGGAGATCTCGTTAGATGCAGACTCTCAAGCCGTCTCAGACCCTCTAAATCAAATCCCTCAGTGATTTGTTTGTATGCTAAAGTTTGAGAAACATTGGCGTGAAAGAGGCTGAGGGCAATCCAGAAGACTACGGGAGCACTTTTGGTGTAAAGTTTTGGATTCAGAAAAGAAATGGAGAGGAAAAAAAATGAATTCAGAGGGTTATTTTGGCTGATTTTATTCTGGGTGAGGTCATTCTGTAAAGAATTGACCTTTAAGATATGGACTCATTCCCAAAATTGCCAATAGTGGGAGGTATGAGGTTTAAAATACTGAGCACTTGAACTGTACTCTGCATATAGGATGTTTCTTCCTGGGTCCCAAATCCCTTCCAGATGTCAAATATACAAGGTAGCAGGTTGTTTGGAAAGAAGTTGGAATCGGCCTTTATCATGAAGGATATTTAAGTTACCATTGCTGGATGGGTCGGTCTGTTGCTTCAGGAATGTTGCCTTTACAGATCTCGTCTCAGACTTTGGGCTGTTGAGCGCTGGCCTCTGAAGTGTGAGGCTCTGGGTCACAGACGCTGTCACCCTCTCCAGAAGCCAGGCGATGGATCCCCTTCGTGTGCATGTCACTGTGTCACTGTCTTCCTGTTGAGTTCTGACTCCTAGGACTGTTGTGTGCTAATCCTTTTGTAGGTTGGCTGCTGCTTGATGCCCTGTGGGAGACTCCGTGATCCTATCTCTTCAGTGTTTCCAGAACAGATTGCTCCCTAGTAAAATTGTGTGGACAGCTATCCATTCACGCGATTGACATTCTTGTGGACTTTATCCCCCAGAGGACAACTCTTTCCTCCTCACGTTTCTTCTTTTGTCTTTCCTGGAATCCATCACTCTAAGGGTGTTTACATCCTTCAACACTTGCTTTGTATTGGGCATTGTTCATGTTCTGTATTTAATGCAACTACAATTCAGAAAAGATCTTGGCTGAGCTGGTAACTTACTATGATAGATTTGTATGATGTCACCTTGGAATCAGTCCTAGTTAGGGACAATTGTGAATGCTGTGAGGTTTTCTTTCAAAAATATTGTATTCCAGAGATGACATATGTGGAAAAGACAATGGGGCAGGCAGAGGACAGGTAGCTTCTGATTGAACATCTTGGCGTTATGATTTATTGACTTTACCGATTCAGGGTGAGTGGGTGTCTTAGCAGTGACCATGGATGATGCAAACACAGTCCCACTTGCCCCTTTACTCTAGCAAGGGGCTTTAACAAGGGGAATTTCCTCAGAGACATTTCCCTCTATATTTTTTGATGCTTCTACGTAGATCTGTGGGCTCTTTTTGGGAGAGCCCAAAAAGAGCTTGTTCCATCAGTTTTGAAACAAGGGGCAGCCTTTGTTCAGCCTGAATCGGAGTTAAGCCCATTTCATTTTTTAAGTTATTTGAGCTCTCATGAAGCTGCTTGCAGATACATATACTGAGGGAGTAAGAACAGAGTTAAAAGTGCCTCTGTGGACAGTTAATTCATTTTCTAGGGTATAATCTAATAATCAGAAAATGCTGGCTTTGGAGTCCTGGGGATAGGAGCTCATTTTATGCATTTTGTTCTGTTTGCATTGGCTGTGTCTTCAGATCCTGCAGGTTTCCATACATCGGTCCTCTTTATCAGATTAATGTCAGGCAGTAGTGACTAGATGCGTGTGGATTCATCTGCTGTTGCTTAATGGATTGTAGTCTGTGTCTGACACTTGACTGCCGACTTCTTGGTAGCTGTTTTTTTTTAAACTGAATTCTTGCCAGGTAATTTACCATGAATTTTTCTTTCTGTAGACAGGGAGGCATGAACTCATGCACTCCAGCGTTTGTCCTTTTTTGTTTGAGAGGAAAGGAGGGAGACAAAGGGAAGCCCAGGGACATATCAAGACTCTGGCAGCTCAGAACCTTGTACCTTGTGGAACGCCAGCTAACTCTCCACTAAGACTGCCCACCTTCATCCTCCTGGCCCTTCAAGCATGTTGTTGAGCCCATTGGTAAGTGAATGTGCCACTCTGCTCCTGGCATAAAGAGGGACTGAATGCACCTTGTCTGGCTGCAGCTTGGAGACCTTTTAGTTCTCTTTCTACTAAGGGTCCCACTGTGAGTACTTGTTGAGGCTGTATCCTTCCAGCTCCTCCAGGGAGGTCTGTGCCGGAAAAGCTGTCTGGCACACGTGCACGCCTGTGTGTACAAATACAGAGGGACTTCCATCATCTCCTGGGGACCTTAGAGAACCCATCACGGCTTCTTGCCATCTGATGATGGAGAAGCCCTCCTTTTCCTTTTTGCATTTTCGTCTGTACTTTCTAACACATCAGCCAGCGAACATTTATCTCCTGGGCACCAGGTACATCTCGTTGTTCTTCATAAAATTGTTAGAAAAAGATAATGACTAAAACGATTGTGAGATGTTTCCTCAATACCAGTTGCTTAGCAGGTGCTGTGTGCTGTGAGATTACAAATTTTTTTTTTTTTTTTTTAAGAAAAACCTCTCTAGCCTCCGTGCTTTTTCTTTCATGGTTAGCCAGTGTTTGTAGAGCCTTATGTGTACCCATCATGTTTTGAATAGTTATGTTAGTCAATTGATAGTTTTCAATGTGCTCCACATGTACTAAGCACTCACTGTGTCCGGGGCTCTGCAAGAGATTGGGGTCAAAGTGGGGGCGAGTGTCTGTTCACTGGGGACAAGTCAAAACTTTGCTCCGGGAGGACCCTTGGTTCTTTTGAGTTGTGGATCCCATGAAAATCTAATGAAAGTTTTGGCTTCTCTCAGAAAACTGCTCATAAACAGACACCTTAGCATAGTACTTCAGGGAATCCGTGAGCAAGTTCATGCCATTCCTATGACCCCAGCATAAGAGCCACTCGTCCTGATGATATGACAGGTCACTTAAGAGATTTGTCATCAGATTTGTCGTCATGTGTATTTTGGGAGCTAGAGGTACTGATTTCTGGACCTTCATAGTATGTGTTCTTTTTAAAAGAAACTGGATCATTTCACAGGCATAATAATCTGAAGAGGGTCTGTTTGGGGACTGTGGACGGAACTCTTTCCAGTAGCCTGTGAGGAGGAGCAGTGAGAGGCTGGGAGCAGGCCATCCTGGCGTTCCAGAGAGGTCTTTACCTGCCTCCACCCTGCAGTGGGGTCTGGGAGCTCAGTGTCCGGCACAGGCACTGAGGAGCCTGGTGAACTGGGAAGGACGTCCTCTGCAGACGTAACTGTGCAGGCAGCAAGCCCGTGTGTCTGCGTGTCCCTGGGGATGGTATCGGGATGCCCCTGCTTTTGCCTGTTTCACTAAAGCCGAGCTATCTGCTGGTTTACTCCATGTTCCACAAGAGCCAAGAAACAAAACGCAGCACATGGCAGAAAGTAAGCAGAGGTGAACTTCTGCTGTTCATTCTTTAATTAAAAAAATGCCAACATGATGGGAGTTCAGTCAGTTTAAGAGAAGTAGTAGGAACCTACTTGGATGGCCTTTGTTTTCTGCCTTTATTAAAATTTATATGAGAATCTTCCTAATCCTTTATGCAGCTGTAGCTTTCTCTTGGATCCTGGAGTACTCAGCAGCTGGAGTGAAGGAATCTCTGTTTTGTCTTTATGAAATACTGAAGGGTAGCAAAAGGTATTCATGTCAGGTGACAGGATTTATGGAGGCCCTTGGAATTGCCTAGATTTGCCCTTGGAAGACTTGAAGAGTGAAACATATTGGGGAGCCTTGGCTTGTTGAAAGGAAAACGGATGGTGTGGGGGAGGCAGAGAGATGGTAATAATGGGCATATGGCCAGGGAGACAACTGCGAACCTATGCTATGAGTAATAGGATGTCTCCTGTGCTGCCAGTGGGATTGTAAACTTTTTAAGAAAGGAATTTGATTATATATCTGTATGTGATATATACACATATGTGTTTGTATATATATATTAGAGTGCTTCAACATTTCATACCCTTTAACCAAATAATCCTGCTTCTGGAGATCTGTCCTAAAGAAATAGCATAAGTATAGTAAAATCTTTTGTGCCGTACATCTTTATATTCGGTGCAGTTTTATTTGTAATAGTGAAAAGGGGAAAGACAGCTTAAGTGCTCACAATTGAGAAATTGCTAGGCAAGTGACAGTTAATGCAAATGATGGAAATTTGTACAGCCATTAAGCTTGTTTATGATAGGGAAGCACAGAAAGAATTGCGAATCTGATGCAGGAGACAGAGAACCGTTTCAGTTCTTCCTGTACCTTTTTTGGAGTCTAGTTGCTTTGCAGCGCTGCGCTAGTTTCTGCTATACACCAAAGTGAATCAGCTGTACATACACATGTATCCTTCTAATGTGTATTTCTTCACATTCTCCGTGTATAATTCTTTCCAGAATTGTTTCTGATTCTTTCCCACTGCTAAGTGCGGCCCTTGGCAATCTGCTGCTACTCAGACGCTTGTAAAGGGGTTGATGCTGTCTTCTAATCCTGGTGTTTATCTCTTTTGGATACTGGTTCTGAAAAGGTCCCCTGCACTGTGATTTCCCATCTACCCACATCTGTGTAGAGCAGGATTTGTCATGAGGAGTTCAGCCAGATGGTCATTGCAAAGCCGTGTCAGGGTGTAAGGATATACTTTCTGCTGAAGAACTCGGAACGTTAGATTTTCATTTGGAAAACTGCATCTGAGAGGGCTAGACTGATCAGTTCTGAGTCTGAGAGACTATTTAGCCCCATCTCCTGATTTTGTGGATGGGAAAACATAGGCCAAGTAAGGTGCCCCAGATCTCACAGCTGCTAGTGATAGGAGTGGCATCCCCCTTTACAGAACAGACTGTGGAGGACAGTGACTTTCCTATTTATTTGCTGTGTGACTTTGGACGAAAAGTCTGAGTCTCAGTGGGTGCATTGTAAACTTAGATTGTATGAGGTGTTTAGCACCATGTCTGCCATATACTGAACCACCAGAGCGTCCCAGGTGGCTCAGTAGGTCAAGAATCCAATTGCAGGAGACATGGGTTCCATCCCTGGGCTGGGAAGATCCCCTGGAGCAGGAAATGCAACCTACTCCAGTATTCTTGCCTGGAGAATTACGGGACAGAGGAGCCTGGTGGGCTGCAACCCCTGGGGTCGCAAAGAGTTGGACGTGACGAAGTGACTGAGCACACAACACATTGTCATATATTAGGTGCTCAGCAGATGTTAGCCATTATAAAAAATAAAAATATGAATGACAGTGAAAGTCAGTAGTCATTACTTTTTATTGTTATTATGTAAGAGAAAGGGCTCTTCTGTTATTGTTTGGACCTTCTTAGAAATTATAACCCTCACCTCCTTGGAGATGTGAGATGATTGTTTGAATAATGTCCCCACATGGGGAACGTAAAGCAATAATTGAATGTTTGCAGTTAAGGTGGAATAATTCACTTCTAAACCCATTTGAAATGAACACGGTAGAATGTAGGTGAATGGTGAACCTCTATTTTAGAATAGCCTAAAAGCTGGTATGTATCAACAGATAAGTTAGGATGATTACAGTAATTACAAATGACTCCTTCACTTTATAGAAGAATTAATTTCAAAGTATATTTAAGTAGAGAAGCTCCTATTGAGTATTATAAGATTATTCATTGACAATTTCCCCTCATACAATGATAAGCAAAATGAAAACTCTGTAAAGCAAGACATATGCAATCTGTTGTTGAGATAAGTCTCTCTTCTAATGATACAAGAAATGTTCAGAAACCATGCTTTCAGGTGTCATCAATGTTTAGCAATCCTAGTGCTGAAAAGTGCAGTGAACTATCTGGTGGGCATATAACAATGGAAATTATTTTAATTTTTATTCCACACAGATTGTCAATAAATCTTGAACTGAATTAATGGCAAGAGTAGAGAACTTTCTGGAAAACAAGATCATATTTCATTCTGCATGTCTTTGGCTTTGGGAATTATGTTTTAAGAACTCTTTATTATGAAAAAGGCCCCAAATATGCGAAAATAGGATACTGTAATGAATCCCCAATACTTATTGCCCAGATTCAATCATTTTTAGCATTTTGCCATATTTGCTTTATCTATACCCTGCTTCCCTCATTTTGAAGTAGTTTAATGGAAATCATGAGATCACATTGTTTCACCACTGCATACTTGAATGTAAATCTCCACAAAAAGTAGACTTTTCCTACACATTCAAGATAGTTGGCAAAAAAAATCCTCATACCTGGCCCTTTGTTTGCTTTCTCCAATTGTCTTCAGACATCTTTTTACTCTTGCTGGAATCGGGATCAAGTGCGGTCCCTGTGTTGCAGTGGGTTGTTAGGACTCAGGGCTCCTGTCGAGGGGGGTGCCCCTCCTCTTTTCCCTGACTGTGAAGAAACTGGCTCAGTTGTCTGGCAGCGTGTCCCACGTACTGGAATGTTTTTGACAGTCTTTAGGAGATGTTGATACATTCAGTGTGTTAAATAAATTTATAGTTGTTTATTTTGACACTCATTGTATGGGGATGTGCTCTGCAAAGCAGTTCCTGTGTCCTTTTTTTTTTTTTTTGCTAAATAACTATATTAACTAGGGTAGTCTTCCTTAGAATTACTCCTGTGTCCTTTTGACTTGACCCCATTTGTTTTTTTCTCCCCCAGCCCCGTGCCGCCGCACACCCCCCCCTCCGCCCCGCTTTCGTTTTTATAGCCTCCATACTTAGTGGTACATCAAGATATCTGAAGCTGATCTGTATATTTCTTAGCCTAGACCCGAATCAGTCCTGTCTTTGAGGAGCTCTATTCCTTTTAATAGAGGATAAATTTAGAGACCATGGTTTGGGTGTTGGGGGTACTGGCTTTGAGGCCTTTTCAATGTTAGAATTAGGAAGCTTTTTATTTTTGAAAAAATGCTATTCTTTCCAGTGATAATGAACATTACAGGATTTTTTTTTCTTTTTTTCTTCTTCTTCTTCTTATTTTTTTTCCAGTGGGTTTTGTCATACATTGATATGAATCAGCCATGGATTTACATGTATTCCCAATCCCGATCCCCCCTCCCACCTCCCTCTCCACCCGATTCCTCTGGGTCTTCCCAGTGCACCAGGCCCGAGCACTTGTCTCATGCATCCCACCTGGGCTGGTGATCTGTTTCACCATAGATAGTATACATGCTGTTTAACTTCTTTAATTTTATACTTGCATATTTTTCTTTTCATTGAAAATCTTGGTTCCTCTTTTGTCTTCTCTTAGAGTGTATATATAGAATAGTTTTAAAAATATCAACATTGCTACTGATAATAATACTGAATAAGGTTTGATTCATCACAGTTCTCTTTTCCTTAGACTATATTCTATCAAGTGTTGGTTGAAGTACTGTGTTCTAAAAGCCATTGAAATATGGATTTTCTTTGTATGTTTATATTGCCAACTTGAGATATTAGGTTCATTTGTTTCAATTTGTTCAATTAAAAAATTAATTGTATTTTTTTTTTTGAGTAGGTAAAACTTATGATTCCAAATTCAAAGCTATTGACATGGTATATTCAGAGATATCTACATTCTACCTTCTGTGCTCCCTCATCTTGTATGTAAACATTTTTGTTAGATTTTGGTAATCTTCAGTGTTTCTCTTTTACAAGTGTAAAAGCACTTTCATCCTTTCCCTAAATCCATACCAGAAAGAGGCATGCTATATTTACTATTTTGCATGTTGGTTTTTATTTTGAATTAATGTCAAACAGAACAGTCGCAAAAATATGACAGAGAACTCCAATTTACCCTTCACTTAGCATCTCCCTTCTCCCCTTTCCCTCCCATCTGTCCGTTCGTCCATCCGTCCATCCATCCATCCATCCATATCCACATTATCCTGTCTACAGATTTTATTCACATTTTACCACTAATTATCTTTTACAGCAAAATGAAACAGATATTTTCTAGTCTAGGATCTAATCCAGGATGGTATGGTATATTTAAGTCGTTATCTCTTTAGTCTTCTTTAATCTGGAATAACTCCTCAGTTTTTCTTTGTCTTTCATGATCCTGACATTTTTTAAGACTACAGACTGATTTGCAGATGTCTTTTATTTGAGGTTTGCCTGATTGTTTCCTCGTGATTAGATTCAGGGTTAGCATTTGGGACAGGAACACCAGAGAAGTGCATCATACAAGGAGGCACAGGTGTTGGTTTTTTTTCATTACTTGTGATGTTGGCCTTTATCACTTGGTTAGGTTCTGCCTTTTTTCTTCATGTTTTTTGTTCATTCAGCAATATATCTTAGAAATCATCTATGTAATTATGTGGATAAATCATCTATGCAAGTATCTGCAAGTATTATTTTTATTTTTTTAAAATTATATTTTTAATTGGCTGAGAATTGCTTTACAATATTGTGTTGGCTTCTGCCATACAATGATGAGAATCAGCCATAAGCATACTTACATCCCCACCCTCTTAAACCTCCCCGCTCCCCCGCCACCCCATCCCACGCCTCTAGGCTGTGTCACAGACTACTGTGTTGAGCTCCCTGTGAGAAGAGGGAGCAACTTCTCATTAGCTATCTATTTTATACATGGTTAGGTATATGTTTTAATGTGTCAGTTCGTCCCGCCGTCTCCTTCCCCTACCATGTCCAAAAATCTGTTCTCTGCTACAGCCCTGCAAATAGGTTTATCAGTACCATTTTTCTAGGTTCCATATATATGCATTAATATATGATGTTTTTCTTTTTCTGACTTACTTCACTCTGTGTAACAGACTTTAGGTTCATCCACCTCACTGGAAGTGACTCAGAGGCATCTCTTTTTATGGCTGGGTAATATTCCAATGTACACATTTTATAGCTGTATAGTTTCTATCCTGATGAACATTGTTTATTCAACTTGGATAATTTTTGTCTTTTGCTGTTAGAAGTGGTGTCAGAATATATAACCTTAGGCATAAGTAATTTAATAATTTGACCACTTTTTTTTCTGACAGCAGAGCAGGGGGTGGGAGGAAGGGTGAATTCCTTGAAGTGGGATTTGAGTCAAAAAGTAAATGCATATGCATTTTTGATGAGTTTTGCCAAGCTTTTCTCCATAAAGTTCATACCATTTTACATTCCCATCAGCAATGATTGTTTCCATAGCCTGGCCAACAATATATAGTCAAGCTTGGATTTCTGCTAATCTGATAAGTAAGAAATAGTATCACTATATAGTTTTAATTTGAATTTCTTCTTATTATGAGTGAAGTTGAGCATCTTTTTGTTTGTATAAGCATCACTGGCATTTGTTTTTCAATGAACTATTCATATCTTTTACCATGTTTGTATCAGGGTTTTGGTCTTTTTCTTCTCAACATTTAGGAACTCGTGTATTAGGGATATGATCTCTTTGTGATCCTTTGCAGATATTTTTTCTACTTTGTCATTTGACTTTATGTTGCTCTCCCCTGCCCCACCTAACCACATACAACTTTTTATGTTTGAAAAAATTTTTTAAAGTTGAAAGAATGTACAGTATTATACTTTGTATATACTACCATATATAATATACTGCTGCTGCTGCTAAGTCGCTTCAGTCGTGTCCCACTCTGTGCAACCCCATCCCTGGGATTCTCCCGGCAAGAACACTGGAGTGGGTTGCCATTTCCTTCTCCAATGCATGAAAGTGAAAAGTGAAAGTGAACTTGCTTAGTCGTGTCTGACTCTTCGCGACCCCATGGACCGCAGCCCACCAGGCTCCTCTGTCCATGGGATTTTCTAGGCAAGAGTACTGGAGTGGGGTGCCATTGCCTTCTCCGATATATAATATAGTATAGCATAATATATATAATATATAGTATAATATATAATACAGTATAGTGTAATAGTACTATACTCTGTACCTAAGTTCATCAGTTTTTAATAATTTTGCCCTTTTTAAAAAAATATATTTACATACACAGTTTTGCTGTTTCATTTGAAAGTATGTTGTAGAAATGGACACTTTGTCACTGAATACTTAAGATACATGTCCTAAAAATAAGGATAAACTGCAACATTATCATGTGGAAAAATATGAACAATAACTTGTTTATGGTAGTTTTTATTTTTGCTATGCTTTTATATAGTTTATTATATAGTTTATATGCCTTAGTTAAATTTATCAGTCTTCTATTTTAATGCTTCTGAATTTTGAAGCAGAGTAAGATTTTTCTTGAGGAATGTGAAGAACTTTACCCATGTTTTCTTTTAGTACTTCATTGGGTGGTTTTATTATTTTTTTTAAAAATTTACTTCAGGTCTCTCTTTCATTTGTTATTTATCCTAGTATATAGAATGAAATACAAATCTAATTTTATATTTTTCTAAGTGCATTCTGGTTGTCCCAACACTATTTATTAGTAAGTAAATATCCCTCTACCATGGAAACACTGCTTTTATTATGTACCTCATTTCTCAATGCACTTGGGAATTTTTTTGTAGTCTGTATTATTTTTCATTGTCTGTCTTTGGGAATATATTCATTTAGTTGAATTATCATTTCAGTTCATTCAGTGATCTAGTCTCATATGGTTTCATTCTAATCATGAAGTATTCATTTCTTGTACATATTTACAAAAAGTTTATCATACCAGAATGAAATATTCAGTGTTACTCTAAATACTGATAATTTTCTTCCTCATTATCCAATATCACTGAATGAAAATCCTCAAAAATATTTGTCTTCCAAAAGCAAAGTTTATTTGTAGCTTCTTATTTGTAATCTTTCTTTGAAAGGTGCAGGTTTTCCTATTTTTTCACTATTTTAAAATTTGTTTTTCTCCGTCCTTACAGTATAGATATTTGAGTATCTTCTGTTTATTAAGGTAATTTAACTACTCCACTATAGTGTATAAATTGTACAAACGGGAAAACTTACTCCACATTCAACTCTTGCTTCTCTTTATTATTTGAAGAAATCATTTTAAACTGCGTAATTGCTGAACCCCTGGGGATCAGCCGCCAGTCTGTGATGTCAGCCTGGGGTTCCCCTGTCAGCTGATTATTTGGTGGGTGGCTGTCCAGTCACCTAAGGGTGGGTATGATGAAGTCATTGATTCTCTTCCCCAGTCTTAGGAGGTTCTTCCTTGGCCCTGATAACCCCTGGCTTGATTTTACCCTTTACTCTGCACGCAGGGATTCATGAGGTTGTGAAGGTGCTAAATGTACTGATTTTTATGGATATTCTTTTTAAAAAATTTTTATTTACTTATTTTTGTCAGTACCGGGTCTTCGTTTCTGAGTGGACCTTTTCCCTAGTTGTGGCAAGCGAGGGCCGCTCTAGTGACGGTGTGTGGGCTCCTCCTTGTCTCGGAGCGTGGTCTGGGGCGCACGGGCTTCGTTGCTCTGCAGCACGTGGGATCTTCCCAGATGAGGGATCGAACCCACGTCTCCTGCCCTGGTAGGCGGATTCCTTACTGCTGAGCCACCAGAGAAGCCCTGCATGAATGTTCTTGTCCTCTCATGCCAAGGTGAAGTTTTGGGTCTCCATCTAAGCGTTTCTCTGCGCTGCCTTTTTTCACGTGTGTACACTTCCTTCAAGCTCAGTTTTACCTGTAATCTGACCATTCTAGCTCTCTCTGCTCCGTCTTTCCCCAGAATTCTGTCTTCTCATTTGGCCCATGGTCACACATGCCTTGAGTTATTGTATAACTATTTTCTCTAGATCTTCTCACCCTAGTCAAATAAGCTGTGCTGTTTGTCACCTGACTTTATTTTATTTTATTTTTTTTTTATGATTAGCCATTATTGCTCACTAGTCCACAGTGTACACCCTTATTCTGCTCAACCAGTGCTCCTGTTACCGCCACAAGTACACCATATGCCTTCCTACCTCTGTGTCACATCTCATGTTTCCTTGCCTGGAATGTCTGCTCTTTCCACTTCTGTGTATGTGTTTATCCTAATAGGTGAGTTAGCCGCTTAGTCATGTCTGTCTTTGCGACCCCATGGACTGTAGCCCGCCAGGCTCCTCTGTCCATGGGATTCTCTAATAGGCTCAGCTCAAATGCTGTGTCCTCTGAAGCTGTCCCTGATGAGTATTCACGCCTGCTCTATTTCTCAAGCAAGATGCACGTGACTTCTGGCTCTTGCTGAAAGCTCTGTTCTTTACAAGAATAGGAGGAATAGACCATTAGGCTGTCTCTCCATAGTTTACATCAGGGTATGGCATTGTCCCAAGCAGGAAAGAGGTGTTTCCAGAGGTTCCTTTTTTGTTGAGCATGAGAAATAATCTAGCCCAGGATCTTCAAGCCAGGCTCTGAGGTCAGCTTAACAAGGGAGGTACCACATTGGTTTTATTGGTGTAAACCCAGCACCTTGCGCAGTGCCTGGGATACCATAACATTTGTTGGATGAATGGTTTACTGATCACTAGAATCACTTAAGGAATTAAAAAAAATTCTTGGGTCTCAGGACCCACTCTGAGCATAACAGATAAAAATTTTATTGATTGAGGTCAAGTAGATCTGGTAGTCCAAGTTTGGCATCTATAGATTTAGCCTGTCTTCATCTTTTAATAATAGAAAATTGAGACATAGGGAAATGGATTTGGAAAAAAGACTTAGTCATGAGTGAAGCCATGCTTCCCAAATTTTTTTTTACCGTTTTTCTGCAACTAGAGGAGTTTCCCCTTCAGTCTCTGTGGTAGAGTTCAGTGAATACATTGGGAAGCTTGGCCTGTCAGGACTTAGGTGTATTTTGTATTTGGTTGAATGTGTGATGCTTGCAGTATGCTAGATGTAGGGATTCAAGAGGTCTTTGGGGGCTCTCAAAGCAGTGAGGAAGCAGATCTATAAGCAAATAACTTTCTTAAAATGTTGCTGATTCTCTGACAAGTGACAGGGCACAGCAGGCCGTAAAGAGGAGCACAGTAGGATTTATTATGGTCTTCATTATATCACCTGCCAGAAACAAGTAAATCTGTGACTTTCCATGGAAAGAGGCTTCTCATTTAGATTTTACTTTAGGTCAACCTGTTTAACCAATGTCCTTGTGAGGACATTTCCCTGGGAGTTTGGAAAGTTTTCAGAGATGCTTTGATTTAGTTGCTGTCCAAGCTCAGCAGAACAGTGCTTTTTATGGGCCTCTTGGACTGCTCTGTGGGCTCTAGTATTATCCAGGAGCATCTTTTCTTGATCGTAATTAAGATAAAGGCAGAAAAAAACACCAGGAAGGGAGTTAGAATCTCTTTTAATCCTCGGATTGCTGTGAAACTTTGGGCAACTATTCACATTTCTCCAATCCTCAGTCTTCTTACCTGAGATATAGAAGTAGCAATGTTGTCTGCTTGTATTGTAGGATTATTACCAGGATCAAATGAGATACTGTGTGAAAATGTTTTGAGAACTGTAAGCTGTACAGTGTAGTCCTTTGTGGCTATTGAGAAATCTAATTTGGCAGCAGTGGCATGAGTGTGTGTCCCAGACACATTGACCCCAGGGTGTGCTTGGAAAGGTGGGCTGAAACTTGCTGATTGTGGTGGAAGATTGTGAGAGGTTTAAAGGTCTCCTGGGAGGAAGAATGTTATGGGACACCTGACTCAAAGTCAAGTACTGGGTGTACTACATCAGCCACACTGCTCTCTTGAGCAGAAAGTGATGGCATACACAAACTTTTTGGGAAAGTGAAGTATATTGGAGAAAGTGCAAGTCACATTGGAGAAAGTGCAGGCCCAAACAAGGAAACCCGTGGGAATCTCACGATGAGAGATTAGGGTGGGTGGATGTTGATTCCGTCAGCCCTGTGCGTTGTGAGTGGTCTCTCCTGGACCCTTTGGCTACAGTGCTCTGGGTGCCAGGATAGGGGAAGAGCTGCCTTCTGAAACCAGGGCTCTCTTCTTGTTAAGGTCCCAGCTTTATCTGAATGTGCCCTGGTTTTCCTTGTTTGCTGTAGCTGATCTCTATGAGCTGTAGACTTTTTTTTTTTCTTTTGTCTTTTCCTTTTGGTCTCTCTTGACTTGGCACCTAATTTCAAGCTTGATGTCAGTAAGACCCAGGGATAGAGGTTGATGAAATATCATGATGTCACAGGTTATCTGAGATTTCGGGGTCCATTGTTTCAGTTGCATCTGAGTTTGTTCTCTGGAAGTGATTTACTTAAAATAGTCTCCAGATGTGGGCTTCTTATGTTAGTCCACTTAGTTTGCCTATGTCCTTTATGTTGAACTTAGACACTTGGAATTAAAGTCTAACTGCAAAAAACAAATCACTGTTTTACTAGATGCCCTATATTTGGTTACACTTCCTAGCTTGCCACAGTAGACCTTTCAGCACCAGACATTTGGCCTGCAGTTATCCCTTACTTGTCTTATCTATTCTTGATAGAACCACTTCTAGCATATTTCATATCCCTCTGGGTTACCATTGTGCCTGAACCTAGAGACGATTTATAGTTTTCTCTAAGTGTCTACAAATGGGGTCATACTGTCTTCCTATTTTGTTCTAACAGTGTGATATTTTATATAAACTGAATTTTAGAACAATCTCTTTTTATAATCTGACATCACTATAAATTATTGATGTTTATTGTTCTGTCTCTTATGTGATAGATTAATCTCTTCAATTTTAGCTATTGGGTGACTCATGTTGTTAGCATTCCACTGTGGCATTGAGTGGTCTTTAGCATTTTATTGGACTGTTACATAAAACACTACCAAAGAAATATGTTGGAAGTGGTATTTATTGCCGCAGTCTTATTGTCTGCTTTGAGAAGTTGCTAACTAAATATTTTCTCCAGCTTTCTCTTAATTGCAGTGTGGTTAATTCCTTTCAATTGCAGGAAGCCAGGGTATTTGTAGGTTGTTATTCTTTTTGTGGTCAAAGTAATCAGCATTTATCGAGTGCCAAGAACATGCTTGGCGTGAAGTAGAACATAGAATCAGGTCTAGTTCCTGTCCCATGAACTTGATGGGAAATGAACTTGATGGGCAGGGAGGAGGAAAGGAAGAGAAGATATTTCCACAAAATTTTATCTATTCTAAAGGGGAGGGAAAATAAATTCAGTTCAAAAGGACACCTTTGGAATTCAGTTGAGTGGGAAGAAACACAGATGACAGCCATCAAGTCAGAATTTATGCTAAATTACACAGATCTGAGGAGTGAGTCATAGCAAGCACAGGTATAATGGGTAACATATCTCAAAGCAAAACTTTAGTGGTGTCAGAGGGAGAGAGTAGGAAAAAGTGGAGATATAGTCAGTAAAAGGTTGAAGGAAGGTTAAAGGAACCGTGAAAATCATCCTGGATTCAGTTCCATCCTAATGGCCACATCTGATTAGTTTCCAAGGTCTGTTGCTGCTACCTGTCAGCCTTCCCTCATCCTTGTCTGCACTTCCGTTGCTCTGGTTATGGTCCTCCTCATCTCTCTGGTCTCTCCTCTTGCCCTCTCCAATCCCCCATCCAGGAAGCTGCCCTGCAAACCTGACCGAAGTTTGCTGTGGATTCTGGGGCTGGAGGACACGGGGCATTGAGCAGGTCCACGGGCCATGCTGATCTCCCTCCGTCTCTGTGTGTGCTGGTGTTCCTGTCAGGAGCAGACCCTTGCTCAGTCCACATCTGATGGCAGCTCCTCAAATTCTGCTTCTGTGAAGACCTCTGACCTGAACCTGGTCCACTTCGGTGTTTGTCCCTCTGTGCTTCTGCTGTGTTTTGTAGACAGAACCCCTTCACAGCAGTGACCTTATTTAGCACATTGTCTGTCTTTTGGTGTACTGTTGGTTTTTAGAAGACAGGCATCACGTCTCTTAGTTTTTCTGGCCTCAGTGGGGATGGCTGCTGGCTACTGGCAGGGCTGCCTGGGTCACACTGGGCTGTAAGCTCCTCAAGGATGGTATTCATGCTGAGTCTCTCTCTGCAAAAGGCTTTTGTCTTTCCTATATTGCAAGGGGGAAAGACAGGCTTTTGGAATGGTGGGAAGATGAATTTCTTTCTCCTTCTGGAAGATTTCCAGCACTAGAGGACAAGAACAGTTGGTACAAATGTCCTGAATTTGTTGATATGATCGTGATGGGGGGACACCTGTTTTATCTACAGAGCTGGCATTTGCTTTGCCCGCTGAGTAGCAGCAGGCTTCCACATCTCCCAAGGGGACTGCCAGGTCTGTGCAAGGAGGTGGCTGACCCCGGTTTACTTTGTAACTTGGCGATTACTGTCACCATCTGGGGATCTGCCTTAAAGCATGAGGGTGGGGCTGGGGCGCTTCTGACCTCTGTGGAAACTTGGGGAGAGTAGCTGAAATCCAGGACCAACAGGAGCAAACAGGCAGACTTGCTTTCTAGAACACCAAAGGTCTCATCCTAAAAACTGTACGTAGGACTGCATGTCATTTGATATGTCTGTTTCTTAAGTTTGTCTAGGAAGTGAAATGTTATGAATTGATTCATTTGAAGTGGAAACTCTGAACACTTATTTATTAAAGAACTTTTGTATTCATCTCGTGTGTGTGTACATGACTACTGTTAAGTGTTGTAGGAGATGTGGTTTAGGTACATAGTACAGTCTAGGACTGTAAGATTCTGAGAGCCTAGTGAAAGTTCTGTTTTACGAGCAAGTGAGAAACATTAAAACAACCCAGGTGTGAGCTGTAAAAATGGTTTCAACACATGCTACAGATCTTCAGAGGAGGGAGGTACTGTTCTGAGCTGGAGTGGTCAGAAAATACTGCACAGGGAGGGAAATGAGACTTGAGCTTTACCTGGAAGGTGAGTGGAATTCGAAACGGTATAATGGAGGAGGGAGGTGATGCCAGGGTAGGAAAACAGCATTCACAAAGCCAACCAGAAGGGAATCCTTCATTCAGTATTTTTAAGATTTATAGTGTTGATTTGACTAGGTGTTAATTATGGAAATCTGGGCTCATGATCTCCCTAGGAGGGAGGGTAATTACTGGACAATATTGTGATGGTTTGTGCCATACGTCAGTATGAATTGGCCACAGGTATGCATGTGTCCCCTCCATCCTGTATCCCCCTCCCACCTCCTCCCCTCTAGGCTGTCACCGAGCATGGGCTTTGGGTGCCCTGCTTCATGCATTAAACTTGCACTGATTATCTGTTTTACATATGGTGATGTGTATGTTTTAATGCTGTTCTCTCCAATCATCCCACCCTGTCCTCCCACTGAGTCCAAAAGTCTGTTCTGTATGTCTGTGTCTCCTTTGCTTGCCTATATGTAGGATCATTGGTACCGTCTTTCTAGATTCCATATATATGCGTTAATATATGCTATTTTTCTTTTTGACTTACTTCACTCTGTGTATCAGGCTCAAGGTTCATCCACTTCTCTCCTTTATTCTTACTTTTAAAATAATCTCTTCTGATTCTTTGAATACCTATCATGTACCCAGGCTGGGCTGGATATGAGTGCAAGACAGTACGCTTTTCCTTATGGAGCTTCGTTTTATAAATGACCTCAACCTACTAGAAAACATAGAACCAACAACAGTTTTTTTAAATGAAAAGTGTCAGAGTAGAGTGACGGATTCAGTCTTCCTTGTGTGACACTCTGGGCTTGCTGTCTCATTCTCTCACTGCTTTCCAGATCCATTTCTTTTTCTTCCCTTCTATGGAGGTCAGTAAATTGTTATTCCTTACCCTTTATAGATGGCAAATTCGATGGCAGGTGATTTGTTCAAGGAGACAAATTGGTTGGAAGACAAATTGGTAGGAAGAGGATTGTTTGTGTGTGTGTGTGTTTCTTCTGTTGTTTCTTAGCTGGCGGATCATGAAGGGGGCTGCCTCTGAGCAGACAGACGTGCCTCTTGGCCTTTCTGGGCTGTGTACTGCTCTTCTGAACATGCCCTGGAACTTGAGGAAGAGGCAGATTGTGTCGGGCTAACCAGAGTATAGGTCACAGTACAGCAGCTCTGAGTTACTGTGGAGGAACCAGTGACTCCTGTGAACGCGCCCTGGAGTTAGGCCTCACTTATTGTCTGAGATCCTGGGCAACTCTGAATCTCTGTGTTAGCCTTTGGTTCCCACTGGCCTTGGTTTTGGAGATAGAGGGGCGGCTGGGAGCTGGAGTCCATCTTCCTTTGCTTCCCTGACTTTGGCATTGATGGATGCTCTGCCCGGAGTAGGAGGCAGGGCGCTTTGCAGTCTCCTCCAGCAGCGTGGCTTCTTGACATTTTCTATCCATGTATCTCCGCTTGGTCAGCATCAGTCCCTCAGCCACACTGAGAAGCACATTGAGCTTCTGGGCCACGCCTGCTGCCCCCAGAGCCGTTTGTCTGTCCCTCTGCACTTCTGCAATGCCATGGATTTGCCATTTGCATGCAGCTTAACTGGATTTGGATTGGTGTGTGCCCCTGGATGCTTTTCTGTCTATCGATCTGATTTAATGGTACCATCACCACGGTTTCCAGGAGTGCTGCCTAGGAGTCACATGGTATGTTGCTCACTGTTTTTCACTTTAAAGCCAAGGTGGTCCAGTGACTCAGAGGCACGAGAGGTAAAGTGAATAGCTCTGTTTTCTTTTTAAAAGTCTGTGTCTGAGGACCTTTCCCAGCCTTCCTCTGCTCTATTTCTAAGTCCTTTCTGTCCCTTATTCAGCTGCCTGCCCCTCGTTCTGCTGTCCCGTTAGTCAAGATCCTCTGCTTTCTCCCCACTGTGGCTGCTCAGCCTCTCTCCTGTGCCTTAGCATAGCACATGTGTACATGCGCACACGTAATTCTGTCTTACTGTGTGGTGTTAACATATACCGACTGCACATTCTTTTAGGGTCCCGCAGGTTCCTTTCCATCTGTGAATCCACAGGTAGAACACCCTCCTTACTGGAAAGAAAGTTATACAGCTGCGGATTGGCCTGGAGCATGTATCTGAGCACATTTAGGTCTGTGTGAGAGAGAGAATATGTAAGTGTGTAAGAAGGAAGGGCTGGTGTGGTCAGGGGAGCCATTATCTATTCCCTACATTAAATGTTACATGTAACCTGAGGGAACAGAATGCATTGGACGACTCCTTTGAGTTTTCTTTGGACATGCAATGTATTGATTTGGTAAGTAACGAGCTAGTAGAACAAGTATATTCTGTGTATTCATAGCCAGTTACCTCAAAATTTAGCAGCTTAAACTAACCGTAATCACTAATTACATCAGAGATTCTGTGCGTTCAGTTTTTAGGAGCAGCTTAGCTGGTAGTTCTTGCTCAGAGGATCTTAGGAAATTGCAGTCAAGATGCTGTCCGGGGATGTGGTCATTTGGAGATCTGACTTGGCTGGAGGATCCAATTTCAGGATGGTTCGCTTGCATGGCTGGCAAATTGGAGGGCTGTTGGCAGGAGGCCTTAGTGCTCACATCATGGACCTGCCCGCAGAGCTGTTTGGGAGCCTTCGCAGCATGGCGGCTGGTTTTCCCAGAGCAAGAGAACTGGGAGAGAGGCGGCGTGGTGGGGGCTGAATGCTTTTAAAACCTAGCTACAGGGTTCATACACGGAGCATCTTATTTCACAGGCATAGCATCTTACTGGTTCCTCGGGTCAGCCTGTTCACGCTTGAGGAGGACTGTATCCTGGAAGGAGGAATGCTGGAAGGCCAGAGTAACGCTGGCCACCACATAAGAAAGCCTCTGTGGCTTGTGTTGGTGTTTCTTCCTTCACTTCTGGTGTGGAAAGGACACTGTTATGAGTCACTTGGGGACGCAGATTCTTTCCGTCTTGTTCTGCCTTCCTCGCGGGCCACAGCGCCCCCTGTTCATCTGAGAGAGAGAGAGACAGCAAGGAGTTGTTAATAATCAGCTGTGGAGGCGGTGAGCATCATTTCTGTCCACATTTCATCGGCCAGAACTCGCCACATCTCATGAGGGGGGTTGGAAAGTGTTGCCAGATTCTGTGATTTCAGTAAAGTGAGGAGGACGTGGATGTTGCTTATGGACTTCTGCCATATTCCACCAAATTATAAACCCTATGGTAAAGGCTCTGTGCCATTCAAGAAGGTCTCATGTCAACCAGGTAGACAGGTGGTGTCTAGGGCAGCCACAGTCACCAAATCCTCATGCCTTCCTGAGGGTGTTTTTCATACCCAGCACCACTGGGCCACCTCTGGTGGGGCAGCTGGGCTGTGGTCCAAGGAGGGATCAAGAGCTATGGTATCCTGAGCATTTTCAGCTTTTCCTAGAAGAGCTTCCACTTAGTGAGGTGCATTCTGTGTGCTTTACATGTTATTTAATTTTTGCATGCAACCCTCCTCTTAGGTATTGTCGCCACTTGATAGATGAGTATCCTGAGGTTCATAAGGGTAGGTAACTCTCTTGAGAACCGCCCCCCAATAGTCAATATGTGGTGATGTTGAAGTTTAGACCCTTTCTGTCAGTACCTCACTGAGCTATCTGTAAGTGGAAACCATCAACACTAACAGTCTGGCGATGCTTCAGTGGCAGTTTGGGGCCATGGCATCTTGAGAATAGCCTCTTCCTCTCCGGGAGAGAGGTGATGTGCAAAGACAGTCCCCCAACCAGAGCACATTGCTCTGCTTCCTGGGGGCAGGTAGGGCTGTAGAAAGGCGCAGGAGAGTCTGTGGGCCCCAGACCAGAAAGTCTGGTGCTTCAGCCTGGCTCAGCCCCTCTTCTTCCCTGACTTTACCTCCTGCTCCTGGCTTAGTGGGCAGGGACCTGGTGCCACATCACTCCTACCTGATAACAACATCACCTCTTGCCCTTGTAGGGTTTCATATTTTTTCAAGATGTATTCACAGTGTATATGTATGTCTGAGCCCCTTTGCTGTTTACCTAAAACTGTCACAACATTGCTCATTGACTATGCCCCAATACAAAAAAAAAAAAAAAAATGTTTACATTGACCTCACAAGCCCTCTATAAGGTAGGAAGAACAGGTATTCTTACTCATGTTCAGAGAGGCTGAGGCCCAGAGAGGTTAGTGTATCCTTCTGTTGGGCAGTGGGGCAGTGGTGATAATGGGGTATGTGGTTTTCCTTTGGTTTGGTTTTGTATATGTAGAAAAAGTAGCCTTAGAGGTAAGACTTCATAGTAATAAATAGTTCTTAGAATTTATATATTAATACTTGGTTATTAGTAATTCTTATACCCTTGAGTAGTGTTTTGTCTGTTTGCTCCCCACTCCCAAATTCATCCTGGGAAAATAACAGGAAGCCTGGAGGAGCTGACACAGGCATGGCTGAGTGTTACTTTTCCGAGAGCATCCTTATAACTCTGGCGAGATGGGGCCTGAGGCGTGGCATCCTGCCTACCTGGGAGACATCACAAGGGACTGGTCTTATTTTTTTCAGCACCTATTTCTTCCTTTTCTCTAACTTTATCTAGGTGGAGGCATTAAGAAGACCTCTCTTTGAGAGGTTGTGTGCTTAGCTGGCAAGGCTGCTGGCACCTGTACCCCTATACCCAGAGGTCTGGAGTGTTTTACCCTCTTGCTAGGGAAGCCAGGATGGAGGAGAGGAGACACTGCAAACAGCTAGGATGGAAGTTTGCCCAGGATGTGGAACTTGCAGTGCTAAAACCAGGACAGCTCCTGGCAAACCAGGGTGGTTAATCATTCTGGTTGGCCTTCACCCCTACTGCCCTTGCCCCTGCTTTTGTACCCGGGAAATCTTGTGGCTTGTGACAGGTGAGCATCTGGCAGGAGGCTCCTTTGTGGCTGAGGGCCCTGGTTCAGGACTCAGCATTTCCGTCTACCCCAGCGGCTGCTTCTCCCATCCTGGCTTTCTGCCTCACTCCCTCCCTAGTTCTTTTCTCCTTCTCCTAGCCTCCAAGGATGGTGTGGACCTCTCACAGCAACATTTAAACAGTTGGTTTAGCTCTGTGGTGTGTAAGGAGCCTCTCCACAAAAATCTTTATTAAAAAGTAAATTTCTCCTTAAAAAATTTTGGTCAGACAAATCTGAACCTTTGCTGTGCTTTGTTGGCATATTGGAATGGGACACAAGCTGTGTGGTTTGAGGTTAAACTTTTAGGGTAGATGTGGCAGAGACTTAGTTTTGTTTTCTGAAACATCTCTAGTGTGTCCCAAAGAAGACCTCTGCCTGCAGCCTCTTTCGTCCCGGCCCTGGGCCACTTGCTTTTCCTTGACTTGGTACTTGTGCTCATTCAGAGCCATTCAGATGGTTATTCCCAGACCTGCTTCTTTATTATGATGGACCTCGGTCTTTCTTTGTTATCGCTGTTTCCCCTTAAAATCTCATTTTTTTCTCACCTCCCTGATTTTTGGCAAATAAAAAATGCTCTGTGATTTTTCAGAAAGAACGGAACAGAGCTCTAAGATAGGCTGTGCTTTTTCTCTGTAGTCTGACTTAATTCCCATGATAGCCCTGTGGGGTTCCCTTCCACAGATGAAGAGGAGGAGGTTCAGGGAGGTTGACCAGCTGGCTGAAATTCACAGACCTGCTTCAAAGGGGTAGAACTGGGATGGGGACTGCCAACGCCTTTTCTTTAGATTCTACCATACTGTTATTTTATTTATTTATTTATTTATTTATTTTTATTAGCTGGAGGCCAATCACTTCACAACATTTCAGTGGGTTTTGTCATACATTGATATGAATCAGCCATGGATCAAAACCACAATGAGGTACCATTACACGCCAGTTAGGATGGCTGCCATCCAAAAGTCTACAAGCAATAAATGCTGGAGAGGGTGTGGAGAAAAGGGAACCCTCTTACACTGTTGGTGGGAATGCAAACTAGTACAGCCGCTATGGAAAACAGTGTGGAGATTTCTTAGAAAACTGGAAATAGAACTGCCATATTACCCAGCAATCCCACTTCTGGGCATACACACTGAGGAAACCAGATCTGAAAGAGACACGTGCACCCCAATGTTCATCGCAGGACTGTTTATAATAGCGAGGATATGGAAGCAACCTAGATGCCCATCAGCAGATGAATGGATAAGGAAGCTGTGGTACATATACACCATGGAATATTACTCAGCCATTAAAAAGAATTCATTTGAACCAGTCCTAATGAGATGGATGAAGCTGGAGCCCCTTATACATACTGTTATTTTTAGGACATTAGCTTGGAAGCCCGAACACCTGGGTCATAGTCTCATCTGGACTCGGTGACTAACTGGATGGCCTTGAGTAAGCAGTTGACCACAAGACATCAGTGTCCTGCTTTGTTGGAGTGAAACAAAAGTTGGGACTGAAAGGCTAGTCCCAGAGGGGGTGCCTTCCAGTGCTAACGTGTCTCTCTTCCATCATTTCCTGTCTCTGGGGAGTTCAGTCTTCACAGTCCACGTGTAGCCCTCTTTAGCCGTCCTCCCCCTGGCTACTTTTCCACTCTTTGGGAGAGGAATTGTTTCTGTGACTTTGGATTCCTCAGACTTTGTGCTTCCTGTCATTTACCTGGATCACCATACCTGAAAAATCATTGCAAAAGTATTTACTGTTTTGTCATGGTGGTGATGATGATGGTTAATTACTCTGCTATGGGGACAGTTGGGTGGATCATCATAGCATGTTGGATAATATCCTCAACAGTCTGGGACAGCCTGAAAGTAGGTAAAGAGTTAAATAACATCTTAAAGGTTCTTCCTTAACAACTGGAAAAGCTACTAATTGTTTTGGTTTGACGGGCCAGGTTTTGTAACAGGTGTTGAAAATACAGTGGTGATGACTGCAAGATACCTAGTTATTGCAGTCTGATTAAGGAAAATGCAGTTAATAATATAAGAAGCAAACAAATAGTTCTAAATTCACAGCTCTGATAAGTGAAGCCAAGTGTCACAGGGAGAACTAACCTGGACAGTGAGCTGAAAGAAGATGTGAGTGCTGAGCACTTTGTGTACATTATCTCAGTTAGTCTTTACAGAGGCTCTGTAAGGGGGTAGTCTTTCCCCCATTATATAAAGAAGAAACTGAAGCTCAGATTTCAACCCAGGTCTGACTCCAAAGCTCAGGTACTTTATCCTATACCTCATTTTCTCCCTTAAGGGTCTTTAATCCCAGACTCTGTAATTCTCTGTGCAGGGCCAGACCGTGGGCAGAATAGATAGAAGCTCTTATGTTGTGATTTGAAGGCTATAGTTAAAAGCCATCTCTGTCTTCAAATGCACACTCTACTGATCTGATGCTCAGTGCTAGAACTCTGACCAGGGAATCGCCTTTGAGGATATTTGGTTTCCATGAGATGCTCTTAAGAGCATCTGTGTGTCATCTGGCTAGGATAGGAAATGAGGACGTTTGCTGTAGTGTTGTCCTAGTTTGTCTACTTAGCTAGCTGTGTGTGGAATACATGGAGACAGGGGACTTGGAGCCAAGACAGGTAAGTTTTGGTGGGGAAAGGGTGAGGGCGGGGAAAGAATTGCCTGGATGGTTGGTTCTGCACTGGGAGGAGGGCTAGAAACAGGATACCTGGAAAGACGAAGGATGGGACCACAGGTGAGGGGTGAAAGGTCATTAGAGATAAACTTTTCCTCTGCTGGTCTTGATACCCTGTTTATCTCTGTACATCATTTCACCCTTCTGAGATACAAAGTGCATCACTTTTTTTTTTTTTTTTTTTGCCAGCTCTTACGTGAGCTGGTATTTATTGCCCCTGTTTCACACAGATCAGAAACCTGTGCAGCCTAGTGACTGAGCCAAGAAATAGGTTGGCTCATATCTCTATCTGGTGTTCTTAAACCTGCTGCTGCTCAGGGTTCAGCTGGCATTAGGGTGAAAGCCCAGCCTGTTAGACTTACCTCTCAGCAGCTCGTCCTCATGAGCACCACTTTAGCTTCTCTCTCTTGCTCTCTCCCTTTTCCTGATCATTTATCTTTTAAACTGTCCCCTCCTTATGCCTTAGCTTCTCAGGGCGCTGTTTGGCAGAGCTGGGAGGACGTGACATACCTTTTTGAGAGTAGTGAAGCCATATCCTTTGAACTCTAAAGATGAGAAGAGCTATAATGTAGAGAAGAGAAGGTCCATGGGTGCAGGGTGATGAGAACTATCTTTACGTGTTTGAGGCGAGAGTAGAGTCCGAATCTTTATGGAGAACAGTTTTAGCTTGCTTTGGGGAGAACTTTCCAACAGTTAAAGCTATTGTCTGAGATAAGAACTTCATCAGTGGTGGTGTTTAAGTGTAGACTGGTTAACAACCTGGCAGGGATTTATAGAAGATATAAAAATGTCAGGTGTATGTGTGGAGAGGAGGGGCTGTCAGACGGTGTGATCTGCATTTACTGTCCCTTCTGACTTTGAAATTCTACTTCCTTAATGTCATAACACAACTTTTTCCTTTTTCCATTTTAATCACAGTCTTTGAATGTTGAGATTTTTAAGTTGGAAAATGTGTAATGTATTGTTTTACCTTTTTTGGGGTGTGTCTTTAAAAATATTTTCCTGTCTGGAAGTTTGTTTGGTACTGTTTGTGTTTGGAGGTCACTTCAATAAGCCTGATTTACTTGGGTAGTCCCAGAAATGGCATGGTGTTTGGACTCTGTGCTCTGGAAACTTCAGCATGATATAGAAATAATCTACTTTGTGAGGTTCTGTTCAGTTTTACTGCACTGGAGAGTAGGAATGTGAAATGGGATTGCTAAACTCTTACAATATAGAAAAAATTCATTTTCTTTGGGGGAGGGAAATTTTTCTTCTGCAACTGGAGCTGAAATCCAGTACAGTTATAGCTCATTTTCCCCCAGGGATTGTTTATTTGGTGAACTCAAACATCTTGATGACAGGCAGCAATGCAGAAAGGCACAGAAGAGAGATTTGAGCAGCCAAAATGGATGGTGAGTCTCATAGCCTTGTGTTGAAGGAGAGCACTCAGAATCTAATTTGGCTGCAGTGGTTCTTTGTTTCTACAGCAGACCAAAAGGGGGAGAGTTATGGCATTGTTTTTTAATAACAGCTTTATTGAGATACAATTCACATGCCATAAAATTCACCCTAATAAGCCTGTACAATTCAGTGGTTTTTAGTATATTCACAGTTGTGGAACTGGTATCTAGTTGCAGAATATTTTCATCATCTCCAAGGAAAACCTGTACCATTATCAATCATTTCCCCAACCCCTGGCAACCACCAGTTCCACTTCCTGTTTCTATGAATTTGCCTATTCTGGACATTTCCTATAAATAGAATCATATATGTAGCCTTTTGTGACTAGCTATTCTTAGTTACCATAATATTTTCAAGATTCATCCCTACCGTAGCATGTATCAATATTTCATTCCTTTTTATTGCCAAAGGGTATTGTGTGGATATGCCATCTTTTCTATATCCGTGCATCCATTGATGTACATTTGTGTTGCTTCCATTTTTTGGCTTTTATGCATAAAGTGAAAAAGTGAAAGTGTTAGTTACTCAGTCATGTCCGATTCTTTATGATCCCATGGACTATAGCCTGCCAGGCTCCTCTGTCCATGGAGTCCTTTAGGCAAGAATGCTGCAGTGGGTTGCCATTAATGCTGCTTCACACATTCATGTGTAAGTTGTTGCACAGCCATATGACTTTTTTTTTTGCGGGGGGGGGGGGTGCTGTATGGCATGTGGGATCTTCTTTCCTTGACCAGGGATTGAACCCATGCCCACTGCAGTGGAAGCACGGAGTCTTAATCACTGAACCACCGAGGAACTCCTGGTCATACCTTCATTTCTCTTGGGTTTAAACTTACCAGTGGAACTGCTGGTTTATGTTAGCTCTGTTTAACTTTTAGAGGAACTGCCAAACTTTTCCAAAGTGGCTGCATTCTTTCCTACTGCTATTTCTCCGTATCCTTGTCAGCACTTGTGATTGTCTTTTTTTGTTTTAGCGGTCCTAGTAGGTAAGAAATATATCATTGTCGTCTTGATTTCCATTTCCCTCGTGACTAATGATTGAACATCTTTTCAAGTTCATGTTGGCCATTTTCTTATCTTCTTTGGAGAAATGTCTATGCATATTCTTGGCCCATTTTTCCTTTGGGTTGTTTGTCTCCTGTTGTTCTAAGAGTTATGCTGGATTAAACTCCTTTATCAGATATGGTCTATGAATCTTTTTTCCCATTCTGTGCACTGTATTTTAACTTTCTTGATGATATTCTTTGAAGCACAAGTAATTTTACTTTTAAATCCACTTTATTTTCTTTCTTTGGTTTGTATCATATCTAAGAAACTGTTGTCCACTCTAAGGTTGTGAGGGCATACTCCTTTAATTTCTTCTTAGAGTTGTAGTTTTAGCTCTTATATTGAGGTCTATGATAAATTTTGAGTTAATTTTCACATATGATACGTGGTGGTTGTTCATTTGCTAAGTTGTGTCTGACTCTTTGTGTCCCCATGAACTGCAGCATGCCAGGCTTCCCTGTCCTTCACTGTCTCCCAGAGTTTGTTCAAGTTCATGTCCATTGAGTCAGTGATGCCATCCAACCATCTCATCCTCTGTCTCCCCCTCTCCTCCTGCCTTCAGTCTTTCCCAGCATCAGGGTCTTTTCCAGTGAGTTGGCTCTTCATATCAGGTGGCCAAAGTATTGGAGCTTCAGCATCAATCCTTCCAATGAATATTCAGGGTTGATTTCCTTTAGGATTGACTGGTTTGATCTCCTTGCTGTCTAAGGGATATGTGGTAGGAGTCTCATCTCATTCTTCTGCATGTGACTATTTAGTTGTCCCAGCACCATTGTTAGAAAGACGCTTTTCTTTCGATGAATTATCATGCCACTGCTGTCAAAAATCAGTTGGCTGTAAATGTCAGGGTTTATTTCTGGACTCTCAGTTTTGTTCCATTGATCTGTATGTCCAGCTTTATGCCAGTATCATACAGTCTCTATTACTGTATTTATGTGGTTGAAATTGAGAAGTCTGAGTCCTACAACTTTTTCCTTTTTGATTGATTTGGCAAGTCTGGGTCCCTTGCAGTTTTGCATAAATTTTGGGATTGACTTGTCAGTTTATACAGGAAAGGAAGATGGGATTCTCTGATTTTGTGGTTAATAAATGTATGTTTGGCCCCTGGTTTCTGGTACAGAACTCCTAAAACTCTTAGAATTTCCTGAATAATAGGGGTGAGGGGAGCATCTGTTGTTACTCATATGCAGTCCCTTTCAAACTTACCTGAATTGATGCTAATAAGGTGACTCTTAGTGGGACCCTAATAGCTTTGAGATGGGAGCTGGGTGTCAGATGAACCAATCTTATGATTAGAGGTTTGGGGCTTTCAGCCATCTCTCAACCTCAGGGCAAGTGAGAGGGGCTGGAGTTGAAGTCCAACCTCAATGGCCAGTGACTTAATCAACTATGCCTATATAATAGAACTTTCATGAAAACCGTGAACAGTGAGATTTGGGGAACTTCCAGGTTAATGTTGGGAAGGTGGTAAGCAAAGCTTACCAGAGCTTTGCTCCTCTTCCCATATACTTTGCCTTATGCATCCCTTCATCTGGCTGTTCATTTGTATCCTTGGTAGTAATTCAGTCCTAGCAAGGAAAGTGTTTTCCTGAGTTCTGTTATAGCAAATTATCAAACCTGAGAGGGGGTCATGGGAACCCATAATTTTTAGCTGGTTGGCCAGAAATACAGGAGACCCAAGACTCGTGATTGGCATCTGAAGTGGAAGGGCAGTCTTATGGAACTGAGCCTTTAACTGTAGGGTCTGTGCTCACTCTGAATAATTAGGATCAGAATTGAATTAAATTATAGGATACCCAGTTGATGTTTGCAGAGAAGTGGAGAATTACTCATAGGAGAGGGAAATGGCACCCCACTCCAGTGCTCTTGCCTGGAGAATCCCAGGGACGGAGGAGCCTGGTAGGCTGCCGTCTATGGGGTCGTACAGAGTTGGACGTGATGGAAGCGACTTAGCAGCAGCAACAACAGAGAATTACTTGGTGTGAAAAATCAACACATTGGATACCAGAATCACTGATAATAAAAAGTTTCTAGGTTTTAGTAGATATAGCATTGAATTTGTAGATCAATTTGGGTAGTATTGCCTGTTTGCAGTATTAAGCCTTTTGAACAATGAGCATGGTAAGTCTTTCCATTGCTTTATGCTGTCTTGAATTATGATTTATATTTTTTGCTATCTTTATGCTGTCTTTTAATTATTTTTTATAATTTTCAGTATACATTTTATGTAATACTTAAATTTATTCCTAACCGTTTTACTCTTTTTGAGTATTACAGTATGCTATTGTGAATAGAATTGTTTCCCTAACTTCATTTTTAGCTTATTCATTGGTTCTAATAGAGTTTTGTGTGTATTCCTTATTTTCTATATGAAGATCATGTTATCTTGAAATAGATACAGCTTTGCTTCTTTTTTTTTTCAGTCTGGATGCCTTTTATTTCTTTTCTTGCCTAATTTCCCTGACTAGGACTTTTAGATCAATGTTGAATAGAAGTGGTGAGAGTGAACATGTTTGGCTTAGTCATGACCTTAGAGAAAAAGATTTAGTCTTTTACCATTAAGTGTGATGTTGGCCCTGGGTTTTTTGAAGATGTTCCTTATTAGATTGAGGAAGTTCCCTTTCATTGATAGTTTGAATGTTTTCATCATGAAAGGATATTGGATTTTTGTCAAATACTTTTTGTTTATTGGGAAGATCATTTGGTCTTTGTCCTTTATTCTATTAATATGGTACATGCATTAATCGATTGTCATGTATTGAACCAACCTTGCATTCTTGGGATAAATTCTTCTTGGTCATTGTATATAATCCTTTTTATATGTTGTTGGATTTGTGTTGCTAGTACTTGAGGATTTGGGGACAGTTGTTAAAGGCAGAAGCATATATGGCATTTTGTTATCATTCTTGCTGCTAACTGTAGGAAGCATTAGAAAAATCCTAAAAATCAGCCTCAAGGACTCAAAAATCTTAGCAGTAATCTGGAGACATTTCTCATGGAGTCATTGCTGATATTAACTTATTTATTAAGTGATATTTATAATGGTTATTCTGAATCTTGAAGAAGTATGTTGGATTCTAGCTCAGAGTCTCAGTTATTAAGGAAGGGGATAATATATTTTAGGGCCATTTCAAGTCAAGAAAGAGAAAATAGAGAAAAGATTGGTTTAAATGGAAGTACTGGCCAGTTATCTGGAAGTTTTACTCAGTTGTGGGCTTTGCTCAGTGACAAATGACCGTTGTACTAGAGATCCTGCATCTCCAACTCCAAGCAGGTTTTTCCTGGTGACAGCCTGTTCGTCTAGAGGGAATGTGGCCAAGTATTCACTGCAGAGGGAGCCTATCCTGTGAGGCCCTGTGAGTGCTGTCAGAGTTAGCTCCTCCCTGCTGGGAGCGGTTGTGGGGAAAGGGGAGTCTGTCTGTGTCTGTGTGGCCTGGTCACTGGTGACACTGTCTGCTCATGCTATTTAGCCCGTCCTTTCTCTCTGAGCCTGCTGCGGTTGAATCCTTGATTCCATCCTCCCATTAACTCTGTGGCATTTTGAATCACCTCATTTTGTGCAGAGTCGTTAGTCTTTGAGAATCCAATATGAGATTACTGTAGAGCTACAAGTTCTGCATCTCCAGGGTCTTACAAGCCCACAGAACAAGAGCATAATGATGTAAAAAACAGGATCTCTTTATGATTGTATGATTTTTTAAAAGCTAACACTTCCATCTGCATTATCTAATTTGGTTCTTATGACAACCTTGACTTCTAGGTAGTTCAGATGTACTGTATTCTATGCAACAGACAGGTTTGGAGAGCTTAAATACTTAGAATCTTGCAGGACAGGTGCAGAGTGTTGGTGCTGGGAGACCCTCTCCAGCGTCGTCCTGGGGTCTCCTCATCTCTGTGTCTCTTCTGTTCCCTGCTCCTCTCCAGTGGTGGGGTGATGTTTCCCTCATTCAGTGTCACTGCTCCATTTTCATAGTGAGTATCTTCAGTTCCATATCTTAAGTCATTCAACGAGTCAAATGATGATCCATTTGCTTTTTTCTACAAATCTCCCTGCCCTGACATTTTTAATTGGTTTGCTTTTGACCTCATGATCATTTTGGTGTCCATATACAGTTGCTTGTCCAGCTCAATTTGAGTTTGATGCAGTGGCCTAGGCCTTAGTGAGGCACTGGCTTGTGTTCATCCTGACTGCTTCTTTCCCACTGAAGTATCAGTGTTTCAGTGCGAGGTAGGCAGACTCACTTTGCTTCTGGTTCTGCCACTCACAAAATATATTCTGTTCTCTTTGGACCTCAGTTTTCCCTTCTGTAAAATGAAGGGTTGGATCGAATGACCTTTAAGGCCACTTAAGCTCTGCTATTGGATCTGACTTCCCTAATGATTTTATCATGTTCTTTGCCTCTGTCTTCCTGGCTTACCTGGTTGTTTTACAGGTGATGATTTCCTTATCATGGAATGTTAGTGTTGTCGATGATTCTCAGCCTCTCACTGTGCCTTGGGCTCCCCCCATTTTCTTTTTTTCTATAGGAGAAATACCCTGCTGGCTGAGTAAGCATCCCAGGTGTAAGGGCTGGAAAATACTCCCTGACCAGGATGTAGGCCAGCCTCTGCCCCACGCCTGCATCTGTGATGCAACCAGAGCTCTCAATTGCAGAGCTGAAGCTTTCATTCAAGAGCTAATAAATAGTTGAAAGACTGGAACAAGTTTTCTGTCTTACTGCTTTCTTCTCTTTGCTGTATCATTCAGAGTCCTCATAATAAAGAAAAATGATTAAACCAACCCATCTAAGCTTGTGCTAATGGAGACTAAAAGAACCCATGGGCACATTGCACGGTTCAGCCTCATCCTCTGTGCCTTTTAGAGAATGGCAAGGCATTAGCATAAAGACAAGTCACCACAATTATTTATTTTGCACCCAGTCCCTTAATGTTGAGGAGCAGGAAGGATTCTGCTGTGATCTCCGGCACATTCATCGGCCCCCGCTGAGCCCCTGATCAATAGTGACACAGTAGCATCAGATGGCCTTCAAATAGTACTTCCTTTTTCAGATGGGCTGAGAGAGAGAGGAAGAAATATAAGTGCTTCATTCCTCTTAGACTACAAATAAATAAAGACGTGGTGTGCAGCTGCATTTCAAGCGTTTTGGAAGCTTTTCTGGTGTGTGGGTGTTGGGGGGTAGGGGATGGGGGGAGAGGGGAACCTGCACTGAGGCTTCTGTCTTGTTGCAGGCGGGGGTGAGAACGCTGCTGAATGTCCGTGTGGGCACTTCTCAGTCTCCCTGCCCCTCCTGCACACGGAACCACCTGGAGAATGGGGCAGGCTACAGAAGTGGGGAGTGGGACACTGCGAGGCCACGTTGCTTTTTCGTCCCCTTCCCCATCGGCGGAGAGTGCGCCCTGGAATCTGGGCCCGCTGCTGCCGCTGCAGTTAATGCTGCTTTGTTCAATGCTAAATGAGGCGAGAACTTTCACCCAGGTCACATTCACAGTCCCGCTCAGCAGGACGCTCTGCTGTGCAGTTTCTGCAGGCAGGGAGGAACTTTCCTGCTGGAGTTGTGCTGATCGGGGTGGGTGTGTGTGCGCCAAGGTGCTTTAGTCGTGTCCACCTTTGGACTGTAGCCCTCCAGGCTTCTCTGTCCTTGAGGTTTTCCAGGCAAGAATACTGGAGTGGGTTACCAGTCCCTCCTCCAGGGCCTCTTTCTGACCGGGGGATTGAACCCCCGTCTCTTATGTCTCCTGCAGTGACAAGCAGGTTCTTGACCACTAGCGCCACCTGGGAGAACAGGCTTTTCAGGCCACTTCTCCATGAGCTGCCTCCTTGGGCAGGCCACCTAACCTCTGTGGGCTGCAGTCACCCCCACTCGTTCAGCAGATACTTGAGTCTTACTCTGCCAGGCTCAAAGGCCTGGGAATGCAGAAATATGAGGGCAGGGTCCCAACTCTCAAGGAGCTTCCATTCTAGCGGGCACGGCAGATGGTGACCATGTAAATGAGGCAGAACCCTAAGTGCAAATCATGTTAACTGCTGGGAAAGATATAGACTGATGTGAAAAAAAAGTAACTTTAGATGAAGTCATAGTGGTGAATATTTCCTAAGCATTGGCAGGATACCCAGCTGTGCTAAATGCTTTTCATATGTTCTTTCTTAATCTTCCTTTTGTGACACAACCTTGGACATGGTCCCCAAGGTTCCTTTGGATTTGGAATCATCTGCTCCTATGATTCCAAGTTTTTAGCAACTGATAGAGGGTTGGTTAAGGGACTAACATCACAGCTGCTGATTTCTAGATGCAAGCAGAATGCCAGATTTCCCAGGTGGCGCTGGTGGTAAAGAACTAGCCAATGCAGGAGGCATAAGAGATGCGGGTTCGATCCCGGGGTCAGGAAGATCCCCTGGAGGGGGTCATGACAACCCTCTCCAGTAGTCTTGCCTGGAGAATCCCCATGGACAGAGGAGCCTGGAGGGCTACAGTCCATGGGGTCGCAAAGAGTCAGGCACGGCTGAAACCACTTAGCATGCATCAGATTTCCTACTGCTTGTGTCTGTTTTCAGAGAGAGGACTCAGTGGCCAGGAGACTTGAAGGCTATAAGAAGGTAGGCACAGTGTTGGAATTCAAACCTGGCCAGGTTTGGGACCTGAAGGAAGAGAGTTAATAAGAATGCTGACAGTGGGGAGGGTCCTGGACTGGGGGCCAGGAGCTGGGGGTGGGGGCTTGTCTACCATCTGCCAACTGCTTTAGGCCTCCTTGTCAATCCCTGTGATAGGAGTTGTGCCTCTGCCTGAACCTCACACGGTTGTGCTGGGAGCTGAGGCTGTAGCACTGAGTGGTTTTCAGAGAGAAGATGTGAGTTGGGAATGCAGAGATCCAGGGACCACTCCATTGTGCCCATTTGTGGGGGCCCTGTCCTTTTACCCCAGGAGAACGTGGCACTGTGGTCTTTCCCTGTGGTCTTGCCTGCACTGACGTAAGATTCTGCTGTCTTCTTCTGAGGAGTGTAGATTTTTGTTCTTAAGGACAGTTAACGCAACAGGTCTTAAATCCTAAATTTGCCTCTGCTGACGTGAGCAGTACAAGCAGATTGGTGGCTCAGATGGTAAAGAATCTGCCTGCAATGCAGGAGACCTGGGTTCAATCCTTGGGTGGGGAAGAGCCCCTGGAGAAGAGAATGGCAACTCAGTCCATTATTCTTCCATTCTGGAATGGAGAATTCCATGGACAGAGGAGCCTGGTGGGCTAGTCTATGGGGTCACAGAGTCGGACGTGACTGACTGACTTACACGATCGCATGAGGTGAGCGGCTGCCACCTTCTGCCAGACTCCTTGGAGCCTGCTTTGCACATGTGCAGCTGGGGGGGTCATGCAAGACCTGAGCAGCATTTATGTATGATTGGGGCCCCCTTTCCATCAGCGATTTCTGCTCCCTTTCAGGCTCTCTGGTTGCTCGCATCCCTGGTGACCAGCTTCCCAGGCCCTGAGTGAGCATTTTAGCCTAAGCTCCGGGCAGTCCGTGTTGCCCCTGTGGGATTGTGCTGTTGGCAAAACTGCACACACAAGGTCTTACCTAGTGTGGTTCCCTACTTTCAAGGGTTGGTTCCCCACCACTCTCTGCCTGCTTTTGGCCTCTCTCCAGTGCCTTCAAAGTTATTTTTATTATTTCAACTAATAGACTTAATTTTTTAGAGTGGTTTTAAGCTTAGAGAAAAATTGGGTAGCAAGGAGAGTTTCCATGTACCCCTTCAACCCCCTGCTCAGTCTTCTGCTATTACCGTCTTGCATTAGTGTGTACATTTGGTACAATTCATAAGCCAGTGTTGATCATTATTATTAACTAATATGCATAGTTTATGTGTATCCATAGTTCCCTCTTTGTACATTTTATGCAGTTATTTCTTTATATCTTGTCCAGTTTGTCAGAGGCCAAGCCTGAGGATACCAGTCTCTCCAGCATTATCACAAGCTGATCATTTGATGCGTTTATTTTTGTTTCATATATAAGCTTTTTCCTGATCTCCAAAAACACTTGACAGAAACCTTTTAAATAAAGGGCTGTTCCTTGAGGAGCGTAAGGGCAGAAAGTCTCACAAGTCAGTGGGCGGTGATGATATTTGTGACTGCGTTAAGCTGTTATGTCTTGCTGCTTTTAGTACGATTCACCAGCAAACAGTACAGGTCAGTTTGTCACTGTCTTCAGAAATTAATCTCTCGAAAATAGAGTGAAAGCAAGTAAATGAAGAAAAAGCACCCCCACCCCCCAAAAAACAACTTCATGAGGTATTAACCTGGCACCAAGGCTGAGGTTTCTCTGGAAACTTACAAGGAATATTTGAAGTCCTTTGGTTAACCTTAGTTGCACTTAACTCCTTATCTGGCAGATGAAGCCACAGATAAAACTGACTCATAAATCTTGTATGTTGATTACTTAGTGCAATTTGCATCTTCCTTCTAGTTTTTTTTTTTTTCTTTTCTGGATGGTAGTGAAAAGGAAGCAGGCCCTGATATTTTTAAACTGAAGTGGCTGCGTGAGCTAGCTTCCTGATCTGTCTGGTCTAAGACTTTGTTTTGTGTTTTGCCCAGAATGGAGCCTCAGGGTGGACTGAGATGCGTTGTGGTGGTGGTGGTAATGGTTAGGTAAGGAGATCCTTTTTGGTATGGAGTTATACGTGTACATAATGGCAGTAATCTCTTATGGTACCCTCTGATTTTTGACCCCTCCTCTGCTCCCCTGAAATTGTTGCTCTGCTTTTTGGTTTGTCATTAGTGTGGATATTTAGTTTTTGATCCCTGCTTCATGTCTGCTTTTAATCTCCTTGAATAACCATAAGGTCTAGCTCTGGTAGAGATGGGTGTCTGCGCCATACTCTTTCTCAGAAAGGCAGATTTGTGATTTTCTTCAGATGGTCGAGAAGGAAGATGAGTGTGTGGTGTGACTACAAGTGGGATGTGTTAGTGAGCGTGGGATGACCGTGTGCATGCTTCATGTGGGCTGTGTGAGATGAGTGTGTGGTGAGTCACGTGTAGGCATGTGCCACATGCGGTGGCTGAGCATGTGCGCGCTGCTGTGTGCGTGAAGGTGCGTGGTGAGTACACGCACATGTGCCCGCTTGGCTGATGGCTTGAAGGAGGCATGAAGAGTGTGACGACGTCGCTTCTCCTCTGTCTGTACCCTAGACTGGTTTGGGGTTCTCGCTGCTGCCCCTTTCTGAGAAAGGAGGGGGAGGGCATCCATTTAGGTATCTGCGTTCAGACTGATTGCCAGGTCAGTCCTGGCCGGTCAGAGTTCAGGGCAGGAGCCACCAGCCACGCAGCATTCAGGAGGGGGAGGGTGGAAACTGCCCCCAGCTGCGGGGGGAGTTGCTTTGAACTTGGGCAGTCACAAACCTGGCCTCATGTCATTCCTGGCTGTGTGGGTCACTGACATGCTGACAGACCACGGGATCCTGCAGAGCTCAGAGGGGAGCTCTGCCAGCCATGGTTGAAGCTGACGGGGCACTTAGATCCTCAGGTCGAGGGGGCTTTGTTTGCCTGCCGTGGTGAGGCCATCCATCTGGGGCCCAGACTTCCCACAGGGGGCAGGGATTCACTGTCTCCAGTGTATTACCACACACTGTGGATCAATATGCAGGGAAATTCTTTCCCAGTATTTAGTTTTCGAAACCCTTTTCACTGAGGCCAGCCTCATTCCAAATTTTAGGAAGAACCTTCTGTTCTTGTAACCACAGGAAGTACGTTTCCTGCAAATGACTGTCCTGTCCTTCTATTAATGTGGTCCTTGGTTGCATAGACTTTTCAATTATCCTGGGGCTATTAATTTCTGGGCTATCCTCTGGGCTGTTTTATATGTGCTTGTAAAAAGGAAAAGGCAAATCCCAGTGGGTCAGCATGGAATAGGATGGGGCTGTCCTCTTCTCTTGTTTCATCCTACTAAGTAATGATATCTAGAAATTATCTGTAATTTTGATCCAGTAGTCCCACTTGTAGGAATCTAGCCTGAAGGGCTACCTGGATGAGCTCAGCAGTGTGCAGATAAGGACATTTGTGGAAGCAGTTTTGTAAGAGTGCCCTGGGGAAGTGTCCATCAGTAGTGGAGTCATCATAAGTAATGTGATAGACTTGTATCCATTGGTGTAGAAAGATATCCAAGTTATCTTTAAAGTTAAAAAATCAAGTTGCAGAACAATGTGAATAGTATTAACCTTTTCACATAAAAGAAATTCCTCTGCGTGTCTATGAATCTATGTGTCCATTAATATACAAAAGAGAGATGTATTTGAAACCATTGAAACCATAGTGCTCTGCATATATCTGCATTATTTGAGTCATGTGTAGCAAAAAATTATATACGATATTAAACAACCTGTATGTCATTTGGTTTAATCAGGTTAAATTTTTAAATGCATAACTAGTCCATTCCTTTTCTCTATTCAGGAAATTACTCAAATATCTGAGGTCTCTGTAACATCCAGGGCAAACTTGGTGAAGTTTCATTAATTAAAAAAGAAGTAGATATTATTCTTTTTTATTCTTTTAGATTGCTTTAATGCATGAAGACCAGATTTCTGTAAGGGATTTATACCTTATCCCACTTTATCTTTACTGTAATCCCACTTTACAGATGATGAAACTGAGACAAAGGCAAAATAGCTTGCCACAAAGATGGTGGGAGAGTCTTCATACCCAGCCCTTTCTGTTTCAGAAGCCTGCTTGTTTAAACACAGTCCTTGCCTGCCTCTCTGATTAAAAACAAGATGAAGAAAGGAAGCAGTTTCTCGTTTTGCTTTTTATGAAGTTAGGAGTAGTCAGGAAACATCCTTTTGGCTCTTAATTTCCTCATCTGTAGAATGGGAAGATGAACTTGGTGACCTCCGGAGACCCTTCCAGCCCTGACTTGCTGTGATTAGGGACTCTTGCCATCCCTCTGCTCAACCAGTGTTTGCGTCTCTCCCCACAGTACGTTGGAAGTCTGGACGTGCCGAGGCCCAACAGCAGAGTGGAGATTGTGGCTGCCATGCGCCGGATCCGGGTGAGTGGCCGGAGATGGGGCGGTGTGGGCCTGGAGCTCAGGCATCCTCCCTGCTTGCCCTTTTAGAAAGTGCTCAGACTGCCAGGATGGATGGCTGCACTCTGCGCAGGACACCTGTCCTATCCAGGGGAGCTCTTCTGAGTTAGGTGGTTGATGTTGCTTAAAGGCCAAGGTTAAAATGGACACGTGACGGCCGGAGGGCTACCACTCTCTCTTGTCTTGTGAACTACCACTTCTCAGACTGAGATGCAAGTTACCCCTGAGCGGGTGTGGTCTGCCAGGGAGTGAGCGGGAGACTGGTGAAGTTATTCAGTTTTTAGTGAAAAGGTTTAGTAATTAGCTGATACTTGGCTCAAAGCACTTTTTAAAAAGTAAAGCATTTTTGTGGTGCATGAAGGAAATTTATGTAAATTTTTAAGAACAAATGTGGGATTTCAACAGAATTTCCTTGGTCAGCTGCTTTAGGCTCTGGACATGTGTGTGCGTTCTCTTCTGATATTTCAGATATTCTAAAAGAGTTTGGTCAACTTTCCAACCTATTGCTTTAGGACCAGAGTCTGTGGTACACGGATCAGAGACGGAATAAAAATTAATTTTGTCTTCTGACCACTGTGAAGGAATTTCCCCATGTACTCTGTCGTGAAACAGAAGAGGTTAGATTTGTGCAGTGTGAAGGTGGATCTGGGACTGGGCAAATGAATTGGAATGATTTTTTGGAGAGAATTGGTATTGGAGGTGGCTGGATTGGTCATTCTGAATGCAGCCTGGTTTGAGCTCTTTGTCTTCCAGAAGAATCTACTCACTTCAGTGGAAAACATATAGATGTTGGGAGCTTCATTTTGCTTTTTGTTAGTTTTTTTTTAGTCAGTTCATCTGAACAACAGAAACCTCAATTTATCGTGTTTTCTCTAAGCAGTTCATCAGCCTGCTTATTTTAGGCCATTCACTGCTTTGACCCTCTCAGTTCTTCAGCATTTTTTGTTGTTAAGTTGAATTTGTTGAAAGTGTTCTTAAATACATCAATACTGTTTTTCTTGGACGTAGGAATGAGTCACTTTCACATGAGTTCATGTAATGTTCACAGCAAACTGTGAAAGGGGATCATGTTACCTTCATTATCTGGATTAAACTGAGGCTCAGAGAGTCACAGAGGTCTTGGAGTGGTGGGCATGTAGCCTGCATGCAGTTCTCCACTTGGTTTCATGAGAACATGCCTTTGACTTCAGGCCTGGCACTCAGGATTCCCAGACCTCTTCTCTTCCTTCACCTTCCCACTCAGGTAGAGACCGCTCAGGCCTGGCTGGGTGTATCTGGGGTGTTATCCTTGTGAGGGTGGGTTATTCTCTCACCACAGTTGTGACCTTGCGGTTTCAACCAAGAGAGTCCCTCTTTTCTTCATACTCGACTAGGACACAGTGAATATGTTGTTTCTACTATTACTATCATTATTAGAGTAATTAATAATAATAGTAGCTAATATTCAGCACTTACTGTGTGATAGGTGCTTTACTAGGCCTTTTAATATGGAAATAATGTTATTTATTATTTGTAGCTACTCTAGATGAAGTGAGAGTATTATTTTTATATTTTGTAGATGAGGACATGGAAGCCTGGGGCATTAAATAATTAATTCTAGATCAAGTTGGTGTCAGTAGTTTGAGCTGGCATCCACACCCAGAACTGTGCTGCTCCCTGGTTTGGGCGATGACTCCCGCTGGAGAATTGCAAGGTCGGGACTTGGAGCTTCCTCAGTGACGGAGTCAGTGGCAGGAATCCAGCTTTGTAGAAGGAACGGAGGTACAGGAAAACAGCGTCTCGAAGTAGAGGTGGGCTGTGGCGTCTGGTGGCGCTGGCCGTGCATGGGATCTGGAGTCCTTGGGCTGGAGTGTGGCCCCTGTCTCCCCTCCCTTGTCACCTGTCAGCCCGGTGGGCCGTGTGCCAGCAGCTCTGTTCCCTATGACCTGCTTCCAGTACTTAATGAGCAGCTCATTAAATTAGAGGGAGGAATTAATTGGCCAGAAAGCTGTTTGGTCTGGCTGTCCAGTCACTTGTTTAGTCTGGCCACCAATGAGAACTCTGGGTGTGTGTTTTACCCTGAACCCCCCAATTCACTGTTAGGTCCGGGATGCTATTTTCTTTTCTTCCCTCCCTTTTAGAAGCTGTTTTGGCTGTAATTACAGTTGTCAGGAACCAGAGCATGTGATTTCCATGTAAAGGACTGTTCCTGACTTTGTCCTTTTCTGTTGAATGGTGCCTGGCTAACGTTAGGTAGGACACTGCAGAGTTGGGTTCCTGGGTGCTCTTGTGGACTCACAAGATGCAGGCCTCCAGTTTGGTCCCAAGCAGGGGCTCGTCCTCAGAGGAAGGCAGTTCCTCTAAGGACCTTGGTGCCTTACGTCTGTGAATCGAGTTGTGCCATGCCAGGCCCTCTAGATGCCAGTCTTCCTGGACAGGACGGTGGATGAAGCAGTGCAGATTGTCTCCATTTCCCAGAGAGGGAAGCCCTCAGTGACAGGCTGGTCCTGAGGTCACCAGACTCATCTTCCACGCTGGGGCCTCAGTGGCCATTTGGGGTCCTGTTCCTGCCCCCATGTTATACCTGCAATGCCGACTCCAAGCTAACTAGATGGACTGGCGATTTGACTGATGCTTTTCCTCTTTCCCTGTTTCTCATGGGTACTCTCGCCGTAGAGATTTTCATTTAAAATTAATGTTATCTGTCTTTGGCATTTTTTTCTTTTTCATGTGCTTGCAAAGATTTTTTCTTTATGGTGATTAAAAACACATGACATTTTAACCATTTAAAAGTGTATAATTCAATAGTGTTAAGTATATTTACACTGTGTAGTAGGTCACTCTGAAATTTTTGCAACACTGAGACTCTGTATGCATTAAACACTAATTCTTCCTTCCTCTTCCTACAGCCCTTGGCCACCACCTTTATATTTTCTGTGTGTATAATTTGACTGTTCAGACACCTCGTATTTATGGAATCATACTGTATTTACCATCTGGCCTGGCTTATTTTACCTGGCATAATGTTCATAATGTTCATCCGTGTTGTAGCACGTGACATTTCCTACCTTTTTTGGCTGCATAGTATTCAGTTGTGCCCAATCCTTTGTGACCCCATGGACTGCAACCCGCCAGGCTCCTCTGTCCATGGGATTCTCCAGGCAAGAATACTGGAGTGGGTTGCCATTTCCTTCTCCAGGGGATCTTCCCAACCCAGGGATTGAACTCGGGTCTCCTGCACTACAGGGCAACTCTTTACTCACTGAGCTCTCAGGGGTGTGTACAGTTGAACGTTCATAGCACATTTTCTTTATCCATTGTACACTTGGGTTTCTTCTACCTTTTGGCTATGGGCTACTGTGAGTAATGCTTCAGTAAACTTGAATATGCAAATTTTCTTTGAGACCTGTTTTGAATTCCCCTGATGTGTATTCAGAAGTGGGAATACTGGGTTAGATGGTAACGCTTTTTTAAAACTTTCTGAGGACTCAATGTACTGTGTTCCATAATGGTTACACCATTTTTGATCCCCCCACAGTATAAATTTTTTTTTCCTCAGTAACGTGTGTGTCTTATTGCTCTTTAAATAGATGAGTTTTCTTTTTGCTGGTAAGGGCTTGTTGGGATGGGAGCCATTAGGCGCTTGGAGTGTTCATGGGTGGTTTCAGGGAGCAGGACATGGACTCATAATGGGTTGCCAGGATGCTTGCTGTCACAGGGACCCCCCGGCTGAACTCCCTATGCCAGAGTGTGGGAGTTCCTTATACTGTATTTCTGAGGGCAAGATCTGGGGTTGTGAATGGTAAGTGCAGCCTTAGCACAGGTGGCATGTATGAGTTGGCACATAAATGGATGAATTCATCAGCATTTCTTAGAAGGCCTCCCCTTAATTTAGCACCTTCACCTTCTGCTTCTCTAACATTCCAAGCAGAACCACTTCTGGCCCTGCCCAGGTCCCCCAGGTCCCTCTGCTTGGATGCACAGCTGTTGGTCAGGCTCCGGTGGCCAGCGTGGCATGTTCCTGGTTCTCATGTTTGGAGACCACTTAGAGCAGAGACCACGCAGGTGGGACCCTAAGACCTGGGGGTTGGCTGAGGAAGAAGCGAGGAGCAGAACAGCCAGCCCTGCTCAGCTGGGGAAGGGTGTTCAGTGCTTCCTCCTGCTCTGTGGCTAATAGCGATTATTTGTGGGTATTTGTACTTTGTACACTTACAACTTTTCACAGTCTTTCACATAGATCATTTGGGGCTTCCCTGGTGGCTCAGATGGTATAACATCTGCGTGAAGTGCAGGAGACCTGGGTCAGGAAGATCTGTCCTTAGGTCAGGAAGATACCCTGGAGAAGGGAATAATCTTCTTCCTGCTGTCTGATGAGAGGCAGGACGATGGGACAGGGAGGAAGGGGGGAAGGGGACGCCTGGCACATGCTGTGCTGATGATTCAGTGTTCTGTTGGCTGCCGATACTCAGCAATGGGCAAACTAGACACATATACATTATTAGTGAAAGGGCAAGAAGCTAAGGAAGTGTGTAACTGGGAGGTGTTGCCCAACTTGGGGGACACAGGGAAGGCTCCTGGGTTACTGAGGATTGGTCAGTAGATACTGCAGCCAGATGACCCCAGAGAAGAGACTCTTGTGGTTCAGGGAGGGCTTGCTCTCCTGAGGGGAGGTGGCCACATCACACTGCACTGTCTTTGAACCTCAGCTTCCTGGCTTCATGCCTGACCATTAGAACACAGTAGTGTTTTGTGAATGAACAAGTGACTTAAATGTTTTCCTCAATAAAATGTACTTGATTAAACTCAGTCTATTGTGTACTTCAGATACCCAGAATCATAACACACCATTCATTGTTTGATGTGACTGTAATTGCAGTTTATCAGTTTGCCCATCAGATTTTACAGAGGCCCAAGGTCACACAGGAGGAAGACCCAGATCTTCCGATGCCCAGCCCAGTATGCTTTCCACTGCGGAGTGAGGCCAATGGAAATTCACTGCACATGTTTTGGTTCCTTGTTTTCTTTGGACAGCTTCTAGGAATTTCCATTGATTAATTGGGAGTTGGGGATGCTTTGACTGTCAAACTGAGTTGGAATGAACTGCAGCTGTGGGTAGCAGCAGTTTAAAAAAAAATTTATAATTGGAGGATAATTACGGTATTGTGATGGTTTTCACCATACATCAACATGAATCAGCCATGGGCGTACATGTGTCTCCTCCCTCTTGAACTCCTCTCCTACCTCCTCCCCACCTGTCCCTCCAGCTTGTCACAGAGCACCGACTTTGGGTGCCCTGTGTCAGACATCAAACTCCCACTGGCTCTCTATTTCACATATGGTGATGTGTATGTTTCAGGGCTATTCTCTCAAATCATCCAACCCTCTTCTTCTCCCACCGAGTCCAAAAGTCTGTTCTGTTTGTCTGCGTCTCATTTTTGAACCTGCTTTTTGTTTGTTTCCTTTTTCAGGATTTGCCGTGTTCCCCAAGGTTGAGACCCTTGACACATAAAGACCATGGTCTGTTCCCTTGTTTGTCTTACTCTTAAGAAATCTTTAGTTTTCTGTTATTTTCTGTATTAGTTTACTGTTGCTACTGAAACAAATCAATGCCGTCTGACTGGTTTAAAACAAGGCAAGCTTATTATCTTACAGTTCTGGAGGTCAGAAGTGGGTCTTACGGGACTAAAATAAAATTGTGTCAGCAGGGCTGGATCCCTTATGGAGGGTCTAGGAGAGAGTCTTTTTCAGCTTCTGGAGGCCACCTGTGTTGCTTGGCTTGCAGCCTCGTCACTCTAAACTCTCCTGTCATCACCATGTCCTCTTCTTTGCCTGTGACCCTCCTACCTCCTTTTTATAAAGATCCTTTTGATGACATTGGGCCTATATGGAGAATTCAGGATCATCGTCCCATCTCACAGTTCTCAAGTGACTTCTTCAAAGTCCTTTTGCCATGTAAAATAACACTGTCACAGGTTCCAGGCATTGGGATATGGACACCTTTGGAGGCCCGTCATTCCACCTACCACACCTGACTTGTTTATTGTCTACCAAATAGGATACACTAAGTGACGGAGGCCAGACCAAACCAACAGGCCCTCTAATTTCAGATCACATACTTTACCCACTGCCTCGTGCTAGGTTGACCACATGCTCCTCTCTGATCTTTGTGATGACCCAGGTAGGGAGGAAGCTTAAGAGATATTCTCCAGAAGCACTGGATGATTATCCTGCTCTCTGTCTGCTCAGTTGTTCAGTCGTGTCTGACTCTTTGTGACCCCACGGACTGTAGCCCACCAGGCTCCTCTGTCCATGGGATTCTCCAGGCAAGAATACCTGAGTGGGTTGCCATTTCCTTCTCCAGAGGATCTTCCTGACCCAGTGATTGAACCCGCATCTCCTGCATTAGAGGGATTCTTTACCTCTGTGCCACTTGGGAAGCCCTGCTCTTTGTCTACCAAGGATCCAGAGGTTTGAGAAGATGCCAGCTGGACAAAGACAACCATAGAAGAGGGGGTATGACTTTAAAAAAAAATTGCACAACTTAGAATGATTCACAAAGTTCAGAGAAGTTCTGTGAGCCCACAGTTGGTCTGACACAGTGGGATCGCTTGCTTGGAGGTTACTGGTTGTAAGTTGAAGAGTGGCTGGTAATACTGAAATCAGGCTACTGACTTTGCACCATTGGGTCTGCTGTGTGAATAGGTGAATTTGGTGGCCAGATATTTAGTATGACTTTCAAGGCCTTTGTTCCCAAATATTAATACCATTCCCTATCATTGCACTTTTTGGATTCCTCAGGAAGGCAGCACTGTGTAGTCAGAAGAGCTCTCAGTGGAGAATGAGAGTTGAACTTGCAGCCCCTTGACTTGGTGTGTAAACTTGGTGAGGTGTTGACTGCCATTAATTTCAGTTTCCTTGTTTATAAAGGGGAAGGATGATACTTGTTGTTTTCCCTGGTGCTATTGTAGAGTGGGATAATGCATGAAAAACTACTTTATAAACCAAAAAGGATCATTTATACTCATCAGTGTCATTTTTACACCTTCTGGGTTTCAGAGCATTTCATATAGATAAATACCCTCAGATACTGCGCTGCTTCACCTAGCTTCTTTTAATAGCCAGCATCTTTTTCCAGATTTCGGTGGCAGGCCTCGCTTCCTTGGGGAGGCTTCCCCCACTAGATCGTTTTGTCCCCTCCTATGGTCTTGGGGCACCGCACTTCCGTCTCTTGTAGCGCTTGTAACAAGTATATTCCCAGTGTCTGGCAGGATGCCAGCCTTTGCTCAGTAGACTTTTGTTGAGTGACTGAGAAAATTAATCTTAGCTGATAGCCATGTGAGCAAAAAAGCAGTGAAACCCTCAGTGAGGCTCTCCTGAGGGGCTGGGGTGCCAGGGAGGGGGGAAGCTGCAGTGAAGTCAGACCTGGCCTGCTTTGTCACTTGCCAAAGACGCTGGTGTGTGGAGAGCCAGGCCGGGCTCCAGAGTGGCAGCTGATGTTCTGTTACTGCCTCCCCTTGGGAACCTGTTGTAGCTGCTGGAAGGGAAGCCTCGGGTGGGGAAGGGTAGAGGCATCTTGCTGGACCTTCAGGGCTGGAGAGAAGGTGGCTGTCTTTGCGGCCACAGACCGGATTTGTGCCTGTTAAGAGCCCAGGGGACTGCGCTCTGCAGCACAGCCTCCCCGAGGCCGCGCGGCCTGGCTCTGCGGGTGTGTGCATGCAGGTGGATGCGCTCCGATGTGTGGTCCCCCGTCGTGGCTGCCTGAGTGTGGGCCACCCTGAAGATAGCTTTCACAATAGTCCAGCACGGGATCAGTTTGTTGTTGAATAGGGCCTTGATCTCTCAAGAGGGACTGCTCAGGAGTGGTGTGGTCAGTGGCCTGGAACAGAATGGGCAGGTGACCGGGACATGGCCAAGCCCTCCCCACTCCTGCAGCTCCCTTCCAGTAGTGCCACCTCTTCCGGAAATTTCTCTCAAGAGAACCAATAGATGTAAAATGGCCCTGGATGCTCTTGGGGGAAGATCCGGGCACTGGGGGACAGCGGGGCCGTATGGAGCAGTGGCTGGAGTTGGCAAGTGCCTTACAGCTGCGCGCTTCCCTCCCCATGAGCATTCAGCCCCTGCATGCGGCCACCTCATTCATTTGTGGCCTCCTCATACATTCAGCCACGAAATCCATGCTTTACCCCCTTCTGGAAGGCTTTGTCCAGGAAACATTTCATTTGTTGGCGTAACTCTCCCCCTCATCAGCTACCCTCAGCATCATTTTCTCTTTTGCCATTAATTGTTTTCCTTTTCTTTCCAAATTCGGAGTTGGCAAGGTTACCTCTGAGCAGCTTAGATTGTAACACAGGCCTCAGTCTCATTACTTTAGCATGGCCCTGTTCATTTCCTATTGCTACTGTAACAAATTACTACAAATGTAGTGGCTTAAAGCAAAGCAAGTCTATTATTTTACACTTCTGGAGGTCAAAAGTCTGAAAGGAGGCTAAAATCCAGTTGGTAGGACTGCTTTCCTTCTGAGGCTCAAGGGAGAATCTGTGCCCTTGCTTTTCTGGCTTCTAGAGGCTGCCTGAATTCCTTAGTCCTTGGCCTCTTTCCATCTTCAAAGCCAGCGATCACATCTGACCTCTGATGTTGCTGCCTCCCCCTAACACGTGTAAGACCTTGGTCATTACGTTGATGACTCTTCTTCCTCCTGACGATCCAGAATGACATCCCTGTCTCGGGGTTCTTAATTTAATCACAGCTGCAGAGTCCCTTTAGCCACATAAGGTAACATAGTCACAGGTTTTGGAGATTATGTTGTGGACATCATGGCGGTAGTGGAGCGGGGATGGGTGGTGTGGTGGTGACATTATTCTGAAAGTTAGACTTGTAGCAGAGATTGGAAAGATTCCCCCCCTTTACTGAGGTGCTCTAGTATTGGGGTCGTAGGTACTAAGTTCACATCCTCTTGCTTCTGTTGACTAGCTGAATGATTTTGGACATGTTTCTTACTCTGCCAGGCTTTAATCAGTAAAGTTGGAATATCTTCAGTTCAGTTCAGTTGCTCAGTCATGTCTGACTCTTTGCGACCCCATGAACTGCAGCACGCCAGGCCTCCCTGTCCATCACCAACTCCTGGAGTTTACCCAAACTCATGTCCATTGAGTCGGTAATGCCAACCAACCATCTCATCCTCTGTTGTCCCCTTCTCCTCCTGCCTTCAATCTTTCCCAACATTAGGGTCTTTTCAAATGAGTCAGCTCTTTGCATCAGGTGGCCAAAACATTGGAGTTTCAGATTCAACATCAGTCCTTCCAATGAACACCCGGGACTGATCTCCTTTAGGATGGACTGGCTGGATCTCCTTGCAGTCCAAGGGACTCTCAAGAGTCTTCTCCAACACCACGGTTCAAAAGCATCAATTCTTCCGTGCTCAGCTTTCTTTATACTCCAACTGTCACATCCATTCATGACCTGTGGAAAAACCATAGCCTTGACTAGATGGACCTTTGTTGGCAAAGTAATGTCTCTGCTTTTTAATATGCTGTCTAGGTTGGTCATAACTTTCCTTCCAAGGAGTAAGCGTCTTTTAATTTCATGGCTGCAGTCACCATCTGCAGTGATTTTGGAGCCCTCCCAAAATAAAGTCAGCCACTGTTTCCCCATCTGTTTGCCATGAAGTTATAGGACCGGATGCCATGATCTCAGTTTTCTGAATGTTGAGCTTTAAGCCAACTTTTCACCCTCCTCTTTCACTTTCATCAAGAGGCTCTTTAGTTCTTTTTCACTTTCTGCCATAAGGGTGGTGTCATCTGCATATCTGAGGCTATTGATATTTCTCCAGGTAATCTTGATTCCACCTTGTGCTTCCTCCAGCCCACCATTTCTCATGATGTACTCTGCATATAAGTTAAATAAGCAGGGTGACAATATACAGCCTTGATGTACTCCTTTTCCTATTTGGAACCAGTCTGTTGTTCCATGTCCAGTTCTAACTGTTGCTTCCTGACCTGCATACAGGTTTCTCAAGAGGCAGGTCAGGTGGTCTAGTATTCCCATCTCTTTAAGAATTTTCCACAGTTTATTGTGATCCACACATTCAAGGGCTTTGGCATAGTCAATAAAGCAGAAGTAGATATCTTGGCAGATATATTTTTCAGTTTTATGTGAGTGCATGCAAAGCACTGAGCAGAGTGCCTAGCACATGGATTGTGTACCATAAATAATAATTCCCTTCTCTCCTTTCTAATTAATGTGTATTGGGCAGGGCAGTGGGCTCAGAAAACCATACAAGTTGGCTGTCAGACACGCTTAAGCACTGGGTAAATGTTAGCTGTTAAAGGCATCAGCTTTGCGTGCCAATTACCTTTTTCCCTTCGTTTGTGGATAAGTGTTTCTCGAAATGGGTTCTGTGGCTGTCTTGCAATTTAAGGATGTAGTTTCCAGGGTCTGAGTTCTTTATAAGAATTTAAAAATTTTGTGTTGTCATTTGAGCCAATGACAAAGTAAAATAAGCCTATTGCAGTCTTTCGGAAGGGCCATATTATGCTCGAATGCTGCCAACTGATTTTATCGTCTATAGTTTTGGTTGTTTTCTTGTGTTGGCACCAGACAGTTCTTTTGTAATTGTGCACTGAAGAAAAGTTTACAATGTGTCTATAATGAATTCCCCTAAAGTGGAGGACCAGTGATGGTACCATACCTTGTAGAGGTAAGATTTTGCAGTGGTGGGAACAGAGTGGCAGAAAGATGAGTCAGCTCACGGAGCGCAGGACTGCAGGTGAGGCTGCAATGCGGCTACGCTCCCCGGGTGGCGTTTTGAGTTGCTCCTGGCTTGTGTGACTGGCATTTGTTCTTATTAGTTCCAGTATCTCTTCTGATTTGTTGGCTTCTGTGCTGTGCTGGTTGTCAAAATACTATCACCCAACTGTGCGTCTGCTGGACTCCATAGAACTTGGATAAGGTACTCACAACATATTTCTGTTGTGAGAAGTGATGTAGTTTTAGTTAAATAACAAAATCTTCTCTGACATGAACATTTTTACTTTGAATTTATTGGTTATATAATTTGTGTTTGATTTATAAATTTGTAAAAAGACCTGTATGTATAAATAGTTTATATCCAATTTTATGTCTTACATATTTAAGCAATTACCTATGATTTGCCAAGAGTTTTTTGGTACCACCTTTATTGAGGCATAACTCACATATACTGCAACTCATCCATTTAAGGCATATAATTCAGTGGTTTTTAGTATTGTGCAACCATCTCCATAATCAATTTGAGAACATTTTTATCACCCCACAGAGAGACTTTGTACTTCCTAGCCGTCATCTTCGAATCAGCCCCAAGTCCCCCCCATGCCAGCCCCAGGCAGCCTCTAGTCTACTTTCTCTCTCTATGATTTGTCTCTTCTGGATGTTTCATGTCAATGGCAGTCGTATGATATATGGTCTTTTGCGCATCGTTTCTTTCACTTAGCATAATGTTTTCAAGGCTTACCTATATTATGACATGTATCAGCATTTCATTTCTTTCTATTACTGAATGATATTCCATAGTGTGAATATACCAGCTTCCCTTGTGGCTCAGCTGGTAAAGAAGCCACCTGCAATGTGGGAGACCTAGGTTCGATCCCTGGGTTGGGAAGATCCCCTGAGGAAGGGAAAGGCTACCCACTTTAGTGTTCTGGCCTGGAGAATTCTATGGACTGTGTACTCCATGGGGTCGCAAAGAGTCGGACACAACTGAACAACTTTCATTTCACTTCACTTCATTTATTCATTCAAATGCTGAGTGTTTGCAAATTTTTTTCTTAAAAAGGGGCCTATACTTTACTAAATTTTAGAAAACATTTGATGTGGATTGAGGAGGATGTTACAGTTGTCTTCATAGCCAAAGGAAACAAATCGTTGCTTTCTTAGGTAATCTTGATGAAGGCATTCTTGTCAATATAAAGAATAGTGTACTGACACAAGAACTTATTTTTTTCTCCATTCATTAAAAAAGTATAATGAGCATTGGGTCCATATATCTCTTTGCATTAGTCCTTTCATTTACTTTGGATAAATATTTGGTGGAATTGATGAATCATGTGCTAGTTCTGTTTTTAATTTTTTGAGGAACCTCCACACTTTTTTCATAATGGCTTTACCAATTTACATTCCCACCAACAGTGTGCTAGAGTTCCCTTTTCTCTGCGTTCTCACAGCACTATTTACAGTATCCAAGACATGGATGCAGCCTAAGTGCCTACCAACCAATGAATGGTTAGATGTGGTTTACATACTTTGCAATAGAATATTATTCAGTCACAAAAATGAATGAAATCTTACCACTTGTGACAGCCTGGAAGGACCTGAAGGGTATTATACTAAATGCAATAAATCAGAGAAAAGCAAATATTGTATGCTTTCACTTATGTGTGGAATCTAAAAAACACAACAAACATATATAACAGAAACAGACTCACGGATACAGAGAACAAATTAATCTTTGCTAGAGGGGAAGAGGATGGAAGTAGGTGAAGGGGATTAAGAGGTACAAACTACTGGGTATGTATCCAGTTCAGTTCAGTCACTCAGTCGTGTCCAACTTTTTGTGACCCCATGAATGCCAGGCCCCCCTGTCCATCACAAACTCCTGGAGTCTACCCAAACCCATGTCCATTGAGTCGGTGATGCCATCCAACCATCTCATCCTCTGTTGTCCTCTTCTCCTCCTGCCCTCAATCTTTCCCAGCATCAGGGTCTTTTCCAATGAGTCAGCTCTTCGCATCAGGTGGCCAAAGTATTGGAGTTTCAGCTTCAACATCAGTCCTTCCAATGAACACCCAGGACTGATTTCCTTTAGGATGGGACTGGTTGGATCTCCTTGCAGTGCAAGGGACTCTCAAGAGTCTTCTCCAACACCACAGTTCAAAAGCATCAATTCTTTGGCACTCAGCTTTCTTTATAGTCCAACTCTCACATCCATACATGACCACTGGAAAAACCATAGCCTTGACTAGATGGACCTTTGTTGGCAAAGTAATGTCTCTGCTTTTTAATATGCTGTCTAGGTTGGTCATAACTTTCCTTCCAAGGAGTAAGTGTCTTTTAATTTCATGGCTGCAGTCACCATCTGCAGTGATTTTAGAGCCCCCCAAAATAAAGTCAGCCACTGTTTCCCCATCTATTTGCCATGAAGTGACGGGACCGGATGCCATGATCTTAGTTTTCTAAATGTTGAGCTTTAAGCCAACTTTTTCACTCTCCTCTTTCACTTTCATCAAGAGGCTCTTTAGTTCTTCTTCGCTTTCTGCCATAAGGGTGGTATCATCTGCATATCTGAGGTTATTGATATTTCTCCCGGCAATCTTGATTCCAGCTTGTGCTTCCTCCAGCCCAGTGTTTCTCATGATGTACTCTGTGTATAAGTTAAATAAGCAGGGTGACAATATACAGCCTTGACGTACTCCTTTTCTATTTGGAAGCAATCATTGATACAAAAGTAATTATGGTTTCAGACCATGAATTTTAAATCATAAGTAGGCTCAAACACATGTTTATTAATCAAAACAGGAACCATTATAGTCAACACATTTTTGCCAACAAGAAATGTTTGTTTTTTTCTGTAGCTTAAAAATACTTGCTTTGGGATTTGATAAACTCTTGGAATGCATTTTCTTCCTTCTGCTGGTCGAGAAGGCTTTTTTTCCTGCAAAAAGTTGTTGAGATGCTTGAAGAAGTGGTAGTCAGTTGGCCAGAGAACAGGTGAATATGACAGATGAGGCAAAACTTTGTAGCCCAGTTTATTCAACTTTTGAAGTGTTGGTTGTGCGATATGAAGTTGAGCATTGTCATGGAGAAGAGTTGGACCCATTCTGTTGACCAATACCAGCTGCAGGCATTGCAATTTTGGGTGCATCTCATTAATTTCCTGAGCGTACTTCTCAGATAGAATGGTTTTATTAGGATTCAGAAAGCTGTAGTGAATTAGACAGGCAGCAGACCACCAAACAGTGACCAGGACCTTTTCTTGGTACAAGTTTGGCTTTGGGAAGTGCTTTGGAGCTTCTTCTTGGTCCAGCCACTGTACTAGTTGTTTCCAGTTGTTATATAAAGTCCACTTTTTGTTTTGTGTCATGATCCGATTGAAAAATGATTCATTGTTGTGTAAAATAAGAGGACACTTCAAAACAGTGATTTTTTTTAAAATTTTCAGTTAGCTCATGAGACACCCACTTACTGAGCTTTTTCACCTTTCATATTTGCTTCAAATGCTGAATGACCATAGAATGGCTGAAATTGATTTCTTTGGTAACTTCTTGTGTAGTTGTAAGAGGATCAGCTTCAGTGATCCTCTAAATTGGTCATTGTCAACTTCTGACGGCTGGCCATTGAGCGCCTCATTTTCAAGGGTCTTGTCTCCTTTACAAAACTGCTTGAACCACCACTGGACTGTACGTTCTTTAGCAGTTCCTGGGCCAGATGCATTTTCGATGTTGTGAGTTGTCTCTGCTGCTTTATGACCCATTTTGAATTAGAATAAAAAAAAATCTCTTGAATTTGCTTTTTGTCTAACATCACTTCTATGGTCTAAAATAAATATAAAATAAACAGCAAATGATAAGTCATTAGCCAAAAACATAAAGCTAGAAGTGCTCATTAAAATGATGTATAACATAACCATATTTATTTCAGAATGCATTCCAATAACAAATAGCAAAGTTCAACAATGCAATGCTGCAATTACTTTTGCAGCAACCTAATAATACAGTAAGTCACAGGAATGTGATGTACAGAACAGGAAATGCAGTCAATAATATTATAAGAACTTTGGTATATAATTTATAAAGATAATAAATCACTAAAAAAAAAATAGATTGACTTTCTCTTTTGAGCCAATATTGTTTTGGGCTCTGGAGATATAACAGTTTACAAAACAACATTCCTGTCTGCACGGAGGTTATATTCTGGTAGCCAGGATAAAGATAAATGAGGAGACAATACATGTAAATTGTTGGCAGAGAAATAAAGGAGAGCGTGAGGATAGACAGTATCAGGAGGTAAGGGGTGAAAGCTTATATGAATTGTTGGAAAAGGCCTCTAGTTTAGGGTGATATTTAAATCTCTAGAGATGTGAATGTGACCTAGAGAGGAGTAAGCAAGCCATGTGAATATCTGGAGGAGGCCTCCAGACAGAAGGAACAGTCAGTACAAAGGCCATGGGGCAGAAATGGGCTTTGCAGGTTCAAGAAATAGCAAGCAGCGCAGTGTGGCTGGAGACTCAGGAGTCCAGGTGGTAATGGGAGATTATTTCCAGGAGTTTATTCCTGGGAATCACATATCATGTGAATCTGGTTCACTTATTACCTGCTGAGTGCCTGACCACCCATGAGAAAATGCATTTATCTTTCCCCCAAGTCTGTAGCAGATTGAAAGGTCACTCTGTGTGAAGAGCTTTGGTTCTTCTCCTGAGGTGAACAAGTTCGGAATGATTTTAAAACATGCATTAATCTGTACATAGAGAATGAGTTAGCAAGAATCAGTTGTTATCAAAGCTAACACATGCTTGCTTTTAAAGAAGGTGACTTACTTTATTACAGCCATTTATGCTCAAGAGTAAGAAATAATGTAATTGAGCTTCCATGGGAGCATTTGAATATTACCTAGCTCAGCCCAGTTTCTTGTGCTGACATAATGTTCGGGGCTCTTCTTGAAGCCAGTGATGTTTATGCATCACATCAGGAGGAGATGAAGAACCCAGTTCATATGGTAATTCTATATTTAGTTTTTTGAGGAGCCTCTATACTATTCTCCATAGTAGCTGTACCAATCAAGAGTGTAGGAGGGCTTCTTTTCTCCACATCCTCTTTAGCATGTTTTATTTGTAGACTTTTTAACGATGGCCATTCTGACTGGTATGAAGTGGTCCTCACTGTAGTTTTGATTTGCATTTCTCTAATAATTAGTGATGTCGAGCATCTTTTCATGTGCCTACTGGCCATCTGTTGTCTTCTGCCCAATTTTTGATTGGGTTGCTTTTTTGATGTTATATTATATAAGTTGTTTATATGTTTTGGAATTTAAGCATTACTGTATAATCCAGCAATCCTATGCATGGGAATATACCCAGACAAAAGTATAATTCAAAAAGATATATATACCTGTATTTTCATAGCAGCACTTTTATCAATAGCCAAAAACTTGGAAGCAACCTAAATGTTGATTGATAGATGAATAGATAAAGATGTGGTACATATATACAATGGAATACTACTCAGCCATAAAAACAAAATAATGCCATTTGGAGCAACATGGATGCAACTAGAGATTATCATGTTAAGTGAAGTAAGTCAGAAAGAGAAAGACAAATATCATGTTATCACTTATATGTGGAATCTAAAATATGGCACAAATGAACCTGTCTGCAAAACAGAAACAGACGCGTAGACATAGAGATCAGACTTGTGGTTGCCAAGGGGAGGAGGGAGTGCACTGGGAGTTTCAGGTTGGTAGATGCAAACTATTACATTTATAATGAACAAACAACAAGGTCACAATCTATAGCACAAGGAACTGTAGTGAATATACTGTGATGAGCCATAATGGAAAAGAATATTAAAAAGGATGTGTATGTGTGTGTATACCTGAGTCACTTTGCTGTACAGTGGAGATTGGCACAATATTGTAGATCAACAATATTTCAATAAAAAAAGTAAAAATAGACAATATCTCAAAGAACAGAACCCTGGTTCATTACTGCTACATTCACCATCTCTGGGGACCTATTTTTCATGTTAATAATAGGTTGCACTGAACATCCATTCCTTGTTTTGGTAATGTCTGTGCATTTTAAAAAAATATACATAATGTTTATCATTTTAACCATTCTAAAATGTACAATTCAGTGACATTAGATAACTCACATATTCTGTACCTATTGCCATTATCTGTACCCCAGATCTTTTAATCATGTCCAACATAAACTCTATACCCATTGAACAACAACTCTGTCTCTGCTCTCAGCCTCTGGTCACCTCTTTTCTGCCATCTGTCTGATTTTTGCCTGTTTTAGATTCCTCATATAAGTGGAATCTCAGATAATATTTGTCCTTCTCTGCCTTATTTTACTAAACATGATGTTTTCAAGGACCACCCATGTTGTAGCATAAATAAAAATTTTATTCCTGTTTTTATGGCGGAATAGTATTCTCTTCTGTGACTTTTTCCACTTGCAGGTTATGCAGGCGCTGGCGTGTGGCTAGTTCCTCTTAGGACCAAAAGCAGTGTATTGAGGACAGGGGTGCACAGTCACGGAACAAAACGTGTGCAGCAACAAACACTGAGGCCCTGAACTGCCAGAAGGAAGCCTCTTCTGTCCTGGCTGAAAGGCTCAGTCCTCACTTGGGTAGTACTTCATAGTTATTAAAGTCAGTTTTCATGTCCATTGTCATCTCATGTCTTCAGTAGCTTTTTATGAGGTTAGCAAGTTAAGGCAGATATTGCCCCTGTTTTGTTACAGATAAGGGTCATCAGAGTGAAATGACTTGCCCCCTTTTACTGTTGTCCTGGTCAGTGCTGACACAGAATCGATTATAGACTGTGCCATGTGCTATGTTGCAATGTCAAGCCAAGTGCAAAGTGCTTTGCAAGTTTCATATTACTGGATCCTCACCTTAACTTCGTGTGGTATAGGTATGATGATCATCCCCTCTTGTAGATGAGGAAGCTGTCTCATCTGTAGAGAGGTTAAGTAACTTGCCTAAGATCACAGAACTGATAAGTGGGGAATCTGGGATTCACTCCTGAGCCTGAACGAGGTACAGTTGTGGCATCACAACCAAGGCAAGACTCCAGTTTGCTTACTCTTGGGTCAGAGATCTTACCAGAACGTGACTGTCCCCGCTTTACCGGATCTCGGTCCGGGCAGCGTCATGTGTGTCTCTGATTGTGCGGTTCTCCAGTCTGGGAACCCTGCCAGACACTGTGCAGCGCCAAATGTAAATAAGGCCACTATTGGATTTTTCTTCATAAACTTCTTTTTAGATTTTGAGACTCATACATCCTGTGTGACACCCCCATTTGGATATCCCAAAGGCGCCTTAAATTCGGTATGTCAAAAATAGAATGCATCATTTCCACACTCTCTTTTCTTTGCTTGGAACCTTCTCCCCTGCAGTTTTTTCTGTTAATGTTTCCTTACCTCCCTGAAAGGCGTCTTATCAGTCCAAGGATGTCAGCCTGAAACCTCAGTCACCTTAGACTATTCTCGGTCAGCAGCCTCCACATTAGTCGCCGCTACTGACTTTGCCCCGGAAATATTTTTCAAATGTGTTTCTCCCTCTTCATCCCTCCCCAGTGGGACCCCTGTCATTTTGCAGAGATTGGAGTTGCCCGTCAGATTGTCGCTGTGCGCTGGGCTGGTCCCCTCCTCCCCATCTCCCACCCTGCTGTATAAAGGCACGTCTATAGGAGTTGTCCTGCTTCAGGCCATGTGGTAACGGGTCATCACCCACAGGCTGGAGTCTGGCCCGGGGGCTTCTGCCTGGCACCTCAGGCCTGCTGTTCTTAGGGCCCTGTGCTTCCCTCTGCCTGGGAAGCTCCCCTCATTGGCTGGCCTAAGGACTGAACTTCTGCGTATCCTGCACAAGTCCGTCTGGGCTCTCATCCTTCCTAGAGGCTTTCTCCCTGGAGACCTCTGTCTCTGCCCGCAGACCGCCGTGGATGTGTCTCCTTTAGGGCAGGGACTGCGATGATCATCACGAGAACCATGGGCTGAAGGTTTTGATTCTTCTCTCGTGAAACAGGAGCAGTGTCAACCCTGTTGGACTTCCAGGCAATGATGCTGTTGGATCCTGAGGTGCCTGCCTATAACAGGTACTCCGGGATGTCAGCCCCTCCTCTCTCCACCCCTGCTGGTTGTGTGGCTGGAGAGACGCCTCCCCCAGGCATGCTCATTTGCTGGAATGTTCCCTCCTGAGCTGTTCTGGACTTGCAGGCAGAAGCCCTCTGTGTGTGTCTCTGTCACATTGCTGTGCGCAAACTGATTTTCTCTGAATGTCAGTCTTCCTCTCCGTAAGGTGAGGAAGTGGTTACGTCCCCCAGTTTCCTCGGCTGTTTCACGAGGGTTCAGTGAGACACTGCAGAGAAGGCTGTGTGTTGCCAAGCGTGTGTCCAGATAGGTGGCCTGCGGGCCCGCCAGGCAGTGAGATGGTGCCCCGCCTCGGTCAGGACGCCTGTTGGTAGACTGTCCGGCCTGGCATCGCTGTCCTTGGATCTGGTGCCTCTGCTGGCAGGTCTCGGGGGGAAAACCTGCCGCGTCTGCCTCTGCGGCAGGCACCCAGCCCTTTGGCACCGCGTCAGTGAGAGGCAAGGCGGCAGCTGCTGTTCCTAAGTCCTCTTTCTGTCTCCCTGGAGAGGCGTTTCACCGTGTGCGTTGGCTGTGGGAATAACAAATCACTTCTCCACAAGGAGCTCTGTCTAACCAGCCCAGTCGGAATCACCCTTGTTAGTGTGATATTAGCAATTTACCCTGTTTCCTTAACCACTAACCATCTTGAGAAGATTTGGCATTCTTTTTTGCCTCTGTGAATAGTCTCATCACCCGAGGGCTTGTTAAATAGGTGGAGCGGCACACCCTGGATTTCCAGTGAAAACAGTCATTCTGAGCTCTTCCTCCTCACAAAGCTGCTCTCCAGAACTGCCTGGTCCCGGGGCCTTTGCTTCCTGTCTTTTTAGAGGCCGTGGTGGGGACAGCATGGTCTCGGGGCTGGAGAGCCCCTGGCTTGCTTCTCTGGCCGGGACTTGCGTCCTGAGTAACCTAATCACCCCTGGCTCCAGGTGGCTGCGGGGCTGAGGGAGGTTCTGGGAAACCCTTTTCCCTGTGGGAAGTCAGCATCCTTGTTTTCCTTTCGCTCCAGCTTGCTCTGCCCTTCCCAAGACTCCCCAGGCTCTTCTCTCTCCAGCTCTGCATGGAGGCGGGGCTCCTGCCTTTGCTGAGACCTCAGGCCCCCCGGCAGCCCTGGTACCTTTCTGCAGAGGAGGGGCGGGGGCACTCCCTGGAAGGACCTCTCAGCTCAGACACAGGCCTCAGCTCTGTCCTTGTTTACAACCACATCAGTCTTTGCTGGATTTTGTGGCCCCAGGCGGGTCTTAGTTTACCCAAGAGGAGCTGGAAGAGAAGGCAGTTTGAATAGTCCTGGGTATATATGAGTTGTTAATATCTTTAAGTTTGACTGGTATCTCCTCAACTGTTTAAGTCATTTGGTGGAAAAACCAGGAAAGGACAGGGAGGCGATGGTTTCATCTCTTTCAGGTATTCCTGGTACCCAACCATCAGACCCAAGAATCAACTGTAGAATTCAAAAATAACAGTGAGAGCAAGTCTACATAAATGTTAGTTGTTGTATAACAGATACTGTTGTAAGCATTTGGCCTGTAGTGACTCACTTCATCCTCACGATTACTTTATGAAGAGGAGTATCAGTAACTTGCCCAAGGTCACACAGTCAGTAAATGGCCAGGATCCCAGTTCTAGAACCCGGGCTGTTGACTGCTACGCTGCCTCTCTAAGGCAGATGTAAATCACCACTGTCACTTGAGTTGCGACGGGCTGCTAGTTGGACATTTTGTGGTGCACAGCGTGTGGCCTTGACCGCTCTGTCGGGCTGCTCCCTGCAGAGGCAGCAGCAGTCTGTATTTGCACTCCTGTTAAAGCTGGTGCCATCTCGTCCCCACCTCTCTCCGGCTGCCGGTTGAGCCAGTCTGCTCAGGTAGGAGCTTCCACAGCAGCCTGTTCCTCCCTGGTCCTCGGCTAGGCTTTGTGACATCAACTGTACAGCTGCAGAAACAGCTGATCCGACAGGGTCACACTGCTCGGGGAGAGAGCAGTGGCAGGTCCCCAGGGGAAGCCGCCTGCTCACTTGAAAAAGCAAAAGCCTAAGCCTAAAAGCAAAAGTCCATGTGCATCGTCTGAGGCTCATGGGTACGTGGGTTGGTTTGTCCCTCCCTCCTTTTATTGAAAAAATAAGCAGTCCTGTTGGAGATAATAGATAAGAAGAGGGGCTCCCAGGCTACAAAAAAACAGTGCCTTCTCTGGATGGTATCAAAGCTGCTTATTGGACAGAAGGCTTAAGGGATGGTGGCCGTGAGGAATTGCAGTCATGTCTGGCTTGGTTTAGGTTTAAGCTCCCACGCTAGGTCTGCTTTGGGTTGGGTTTTCTTCATCTGGTATGCAGCTTATCTCAAGGTTTCTCTCCCACTTGGGGAGCAGGGCCGGGCTGTCTTGGAAGCACTGGACTCTGTGGTCAAAATAAAAAGCCTGGTGCTCCTGGCTGGGATTTCTGCAAGAGTGACAGGATGCTAACAGCCTAGCAGGGTGCCCGGTGCCATTTCCAGGTAAGGGTCCTCGTTGGATGGGCTCCAGGGCACTGCACTCCCTTTCCTTACCAGTGACTCTATTGCTCGGGAGCGCTGGTTTGGCTTTTCTTCTCAGCACTTCTATCTTCTGGTGAACCGTATTTCTCCCCCAGTTTTGTCTTTCACAGCAATCCTTTCTTTAAACCTGATTAGATTTCTTGGCTTGCACATCTGGTCTTCATTTAGCAGGGATGACACTTAATGTAAGTAGGAGTCTGGATGCCTTTAAACTGAACAACTTCACCCTTTGAGAGGGCAGTGGGGAGTCAGTAGCCAGATTGTTTATTGAAAGAGATATTGATTTATTATTTTTATTTAGATCTGTTTTGACACCTCTGCACTTACTTGCATTAAAAGGCACCCAGCATGCTTGCTAAGTCACTTCAGTCATGTCCAACTCTTTGCGATCCTATGGACTGTGGCCCTCCAGGCTCCTCTGTCCATGAGATTCTCTAGGCAAGAGTACTGGGGTGGGTTGCCGTGTCCTCCTCCAGGGGATCTTTCCAACCCAGGGATCAAACCTGCATCTGTTATGTCTCCTGCGTTGGAAGGTGGGTACTTTACCACTAGCGGGTAAAGGGCACCCAGACTGCTCCTTGAAGAATTCAGTGCCCTTGTCTCCAGAGAGAGAGAGGTGTTTCTCCTGAGCCTGTAGGTTGGACCACTGTATGTGTGTGGCGCGCATCCATCCACCTCCATGGAGGAGAGTGTGTCGGCAGAGCTGGAGGGCTCTCCCTGTCACCCTGCACACGATGTCTGGGTGAGCACGAGACCTGTCATGTCTCTGCCCAAAAGCCAGTGGCTCCCCACTGCCTGTGAATGAAGTGGGGCGCTCTCAGATGGTGGTCAGGAGCTTCCCCGAGCTTGCCTCACGGTGTCTGTCAAAACTCCTTTTCCATCATTGCCCAGATCTCTGGCCAAACCGAGTTTCTTGTCTGTGTGTTTACATGCACTCAGTTGTGTCCGACTCTGAGACCCCATGGACTGTATATAGCCATATATCTGTATATACACACACACACACACACATATATATATATATATATATATAGAGAGAGAGAGAGAGAGGCTGTGCCATTTGTCTTAGGCCACCTAGTTAGCAAGTGATAGAGCTGGGGTTCTGAATTATTCAGGCTTCTCCAAAGAAACAGGACCAATAGGATCTCTGTCTCTCTGTCTCTGTTTTTCTCTATAAATAGAGATTTATGATGAAGAGTTGGCTCATGCTGTTATGGAAACTGAGACGCTCCAATAGCTGCCATCCGCAAGCTGGAGGCCCAGGAAGGCTGGTGGTGTGGTCCAGTTCGAGCCTGAAGGCCTGAGAACCCGGGAGCCCTGGTGTAGTTCCAGGTCCGAGGTCAAAGGCCTGAGAGTCAGGGGTGTCGGTGTCTGAGGCAGGAGAAGGCGGATGTCTCGGCTCAGGCAGAGCACATTTGCCTTTCCTCCTCCTTTTTGTTCTGTTTGGAATCTCCGTAGATTGACTGGTGCCGAACCACACTGATAAGGCCGATTTCCTTTTCTCAGACTAGCAGTTCCAGTGCTCACCTCTTCTGGAAACAGCCTCACACACACACTCAGAAGTCACGTATCACCAGTTCTCTGGGCTTCCTTTGTTGTTGTTTAGTCGCTACATTGGGTCCGACTCTTTGCGACCCCACGGACTGTAGCCTGCTGGGCTCCTCTGTCCATGGGATTTCCCGGGCAAGAGCAGTGGAGTGGGTGACCATTCCCTTCTCCAGGGGAGCTTCCTGACCCCCGCATCTCCAGCATTGGCAGGCATATTCCTTACTGCTGAACCCAGCTTCCCTTCGCCCAGTCTAGTTGACACATCAGATTAACCCTCACAAGTTTCCACTCAGATTGTCTGCTTTTCTAGTCCAAACTCTGACTTTGCTGAGTGACCTTTTGTAGCAAGTACTTATTTAACACATGTTTACTAAGAAAAATTGTACTGAAGTCCAGAGGTGTAAATGAGCAGGAATAAATTAATTTGAAAACAAGAAACAGGAAGAAGTAAAATTAGAATCAGCAGGTAGCAGTTCTCTTCTACCTGCTGGGTAGAGGTGGGCAAGAATGGAATTCTCTTCTAGAAGAAGGAATTCTTCCAAGAGGAGAGGGAGAATGGAAGAACAGAAGAGAGAGAAGCACAGAAAGTGGACCTAATCTGCAGGGAAGCTTGAGACCCCTGCTTTTGGAATTAAGTTCAACGGGTGCTGGGTGGCAGCACACGAAGGCAGACACAGGGGTTGCCTGGATCCTGGCACGACTCCCACAGATGCTCCAAGTGTGACTTAAGCTTCTACCGGCAGGGATAGATGGGGGCAGACGCACACTGCAGGCTCACAAGCCTGCTTGTGAGGAACCTGATCCCCAGAACGGCTGTGACTCGCTCTGGATCCCGCTGTGGGGCAGCGGTGCGGACTGTGGTTCTGGTTCTTTCTGCTTTGTTTTCATGCTTTGTAGAGGGTAACAGATGACTTGCTCTCACCCTTCCTGTTGTTGGAGAGGGTCCTTTAAGGTGTGTGGGGCTGCTGCTCATCAACTTTTATCCTGCCTGCATCTCTTAGATAATGCATGTTTTGCAGTCCCTGCAACTTCCACTTTGGTCCAGGCGCTAGCTGTCTCATGCCTGATCTCTTGTGGTCTTCTTGCACGGAGCTTCTGTACTTAGTTGTTTTTTTTTTTTTTTTTTTTTGGTTTTTAAAACATATTTATTTATTACAAATGCGTTAATTTCTTCATTTGTTTCCTTGCGTTACATCTTTCCGTGGAGCACAGGCTCAGTGCGAAGAGTTGAGGCGCACAGGCCTTAGTTGCTCCATGGCATGTGGGATCCTGTTCCCCAACCAGGAGTCGAACCCACGTCCCATGCATGGCAGGGTGGATTCTTAACCACTGAGCAACCAGGGAAGCCCCTTTGCTTAGTTCTTATTGCAGCCACAGTTGTGTTCTTTACTCCTTGTCTTAACTGCTCCTACCCCTGAACTCAGAGCCTTCTGATTCTTAGGGTCCTGCGGGTGAGCACTGAGACGATCACCTTTTTTATGGTCTTTCATCAGAATCCCCCAGCCTTTCTCTCTGAGCTCGTCTCCTTCTACTCAGCCCTCCGTCTGCGCCCCCCCCCCCGAAAGTTCATTGCATCCCGGGGCCTCTCTCCCCTCCTTTCTCGTCTTCCCCCTCGTGGCCATCCTGCAGTCAGCTGTGCCAGTCTCCTCATCGAGCCTTGCTAGTGCGGCGACAGAAAGTTGATGGCGTTCTGCCACATCACCCTTTTTGAGTGATACGTCTTTTTCCTTGTAACTTCTCAGTCCTTTATATGAAGATGTCGTTCTCAAGGGGCCACTTACTAGCCTTGCGGTGGGACTTCAGCCTTCCGGCTGCTTCACACAGGAAGACACGCGCTCAGTGGGAGAAACCTCCTGAAGCCTCAATCCACCTGCTCACTGTCCTTTATCCAGCCCGAGCAAGAGCTCTTTACAAAGCCGACCAGGAACTCAGGTTTGGAATGGTAGGCTGTGGAGGGGAGAAAGCCCAAGGCCAACAGATGGGAGCTCAAGGTGGGTGTGTGTTCTGCCAGTTCTCGAGAAGGGAAAATAAGTCAGTTCTCACACTTCCTAGTAATAAGGTAGCTGTAGCAATAGAAATATATATATCATGAGGTCCTGACTTTGTCTGAATTTTGAGAATCGTCACAGAGGTTGAGACTTTCCTGTGCTGCCTAGAAACCCTTGATAGAAGAGAATGATTCTTTATCTCTTTTTATTGAAGAATGATATTAGAAGCCAAAATGTGGGTGCTCGGTGTGCGTGTGGCTACTTAAGTGTTTTTGCTTCTAGCTCTCTCTGCTGACAGTCAAGAAATGTGTGTGTATACCAACTCTTGTATATACACGTTTATCAGTGTTTCTGTACGTAACCATCTGTGTCTGTATTAAGCTAAACGTAAATTCATACCCTATCTCCAAAACGAATCCCTTAGCACATGAGTCACTGTAGCCCTCTCCCTTTGCTTGTCTGTAATTCCCTATTCCAGGTTCCCACCGTGTGTTAGCTGATGGATGAAATGACCGTGCTTAGGGAACTGGTGGAGGGTGGGGTGTGCTGACCACAGTGGTAGTTGGAAATGAGTAGCGTCTCTAAGACTAGAGGCAAAAGGGACTGTGTATCAAGTACTGTACGCTAGCTGTCAGAATTGTTCTCCACAGGGGTGTGGGTTAGCAGTTCTCACAGCGGGGGAGGGAGAGAGTGGGACAAATGGGACAGTCTGAAACAAGTTCAATTCCGGTGGAATGTTGTTTTGTCTTTTTTGTTCGTTTTTTAATTTTTACAGTGTTGTGTTGGCGTCCACTGCACAACGGCGTGAATCAGCCACGACTACACATACATCCCCTCCCTCTTGAGCCTCACCCCACTCCCCTACCCCACCCCTCTGGGTCATCACAGAGGGCCAGACTGGGCTCCCTGTGTTGCCCATTTTATGCATGACAGTGTCCATACGTTGATGCTGCTTTCTGCACTTGTCCCGCTCTCTCCCTCCCCCACTGTGAGAGTTGTTAACCCACACTCTCTGGGAAACAATTTTGACAACTAGTGTACACTACTTAATGTGCAGTTCCGTTTGTTTCTACTCTTATAGATGCTACTCATTTCCAGCTATTACGTTGGTCAGCACACCCACCACTCTGTCACTTCCTTAAGCATGGTTGTCTCATACGTTTGTGACATTACATTTAGATTCTTTTGTCACAGTTTGCATTCCATCCTGGAACATCCTCTCTTCTCTCCCTCTACATGATTTTCAAAAATTTGCACACATTTTAAGGTTTACTCTTGTAAAGTTCTCTGGGTTTTCGACAAATGCTTAATGTCTTGTATTTACCTTTACAGTACCGTACAGAATAATTTTGCTGCTTTAAATAATCCTCCCATTGTTCCACCTGTTTGGTTCTCTCTACTCCCAAACCCTTGGCATACACTGATATGGATACTGTCTCTATATCCTTGCCTTTTCCAGAATGTTGTATGATTTGATCCATACTGGCTTCTTTCATTTAGCAATATGCATTTAAGATTCATCCATGTCTTTTTGTGGCTTGATAGATCGCTAATTTCTGTTGCTGATTAATAGTTCATAGGCTGGATGCACCGCAATCTGTATCTTTTCGTCCAGTCAGTGTCCATCACTGAGGGACATCTTGGATTCTTCCAGTAGTTGGTGATTATGAATAAAGCTACTATAAACATACACATGCAGGTTTTTATGTGGATGTAAGTTTCAAATCAATTGGATAAATACCTAGAGAAATGTGCCTCATTTGAGTACCTTGCTTTCAGCATCTGCCTCCCACTAGTTCCGCCTGGACAGTGTCAGCACCCTGAAAGCTAACTAGTTCTGTTGCTGAGCGGTCTGTATACTGACCAGCTTTCTCCTTTGTCTATAAGTGGTAGGCATTGCCACCCCTGTTGTTGAGAGTTTTTTTTCAGTTGGAAGGTGATATGGGCGGGTAGAGCGATTGTGTGATTGGTGCTGCCCTGGAGTCAGGATCTGGTTTGCTCTGGTGCGTAGAATAGGAGCTCACCCCTCATCTCTGAAAGCTTCTTTCGCTTTCCCTGGTGTGGCAGCAAGCCGCAGCCAGTCACATGGGGAGTTTGCTACAGCCAACCCTTCATCCTGTTGGACTTGGGAAGGCGGCTAGCCCGTGCGTGGTCCTTGGAGGTCTCTGGGTCAAGTTGGGCAGCCAGTCTGTCTTACAGGTATGTGGTTACTGTCTGGTTTTCAGGTCCCTGGTATGAAAGGAACCAGCACTGTGGTCAGTGTTGTCCAGCCTTCCTCCCAGTTTACCCACACCTTGATTTGAGAACAGTTGCTGGCCTGTGGAAGTTGGGTTTAGACATCCAGAGTTCACTTACTCTTTTATTTTTAAAAGACCCTGGCTGATGACCTGCCACTTTGCAGACATTGCGCTGTTCTTTAAATTGTATGATTTAATCCATTTAACAACCTATGAGGTAGGGTTTTCTGTTTTTATGGATGAGGAGACTGAGACTGGGGAAGCTTAGCTCACAGGAGACCGAGCTGGCATCTCTTGGTGTTGGTACTTTCTCAGGGCATCATGCCATCTCTGGAGAGAAGTGTGATGGAGAAGAAGGCATCCACCCAGCTGCAGAGGGAGGAGCAGAGCATCTCCTCAGGCTCACCAGGGAGGCACCTCAGCTTGTGAACAGCAGAAGGAAGGGTCGTTTCTTTATTTGTGAGAGGCAAAAGCACCTTACCCAAGTGCTTTTACTCTCCCTGGATGCTAAGCCTCACCTGGCCTATTTAGATTTAAGTTGTTTTCATTCTGGAAATTGTCAAGCATGTGAAAAGCAGAGTCTAGTAGATCTGCTCTTACACTTACCACTCAGGTTCTCAGATTATCAGGGTTTTGCAATTTTTGCTTTATTCTTTTGTAGTTCGCTTTAGTTTTTATTTTTTTTACTTATACTTTTTTTGGCTGGAATATTTCAAAAAAGTATTGACGATAACAGTTTTACATTGGCCTGTCTCCCTAATCTGTGTGGCATCTCTCCTTTGGATGGATTTTCTATTATTGTGTGTCATGTGGTGGTTGGGTATTTATTTTACTTACAAATACTGGTATGGTCCTATGCCTATGCCATGCCCTTTTCTAAGTTCTTTACAAATATTAACCTGTTTTCTCTTCGTTGCCATCTTATGAAGTAGATTTTTTTTTCTTTCATAGAGATTTAGAGGTTTTTTAAAAAGAGAATTTTTTTATTTGAAGATGATGAGATTGAGGTACAGAAAGGTTGAGCAGACTGTTGGAGTCATGCAGTGGTCTCGCTGGTCTTCAAACTCAGATTGTATGGTTTCATCATCTGTGCTTTTAATTGCCATCCTGTGCTAGTTACTGTTGTGCTCAGTACTGTCCAACTCTTTGTGACGACCCTCTGGACTGTAGCCCAGCAGGCTCCTCTGTCCATGGGATTCTCCAGGCCAGAATACTGGAGTGGGTAGCCATTCCCTTCTCCAGGGGATGTTCCCAACCCAGGGATCGAACCCAGGTCTCCTGCATTGGCAGGGGAATTCTTTACCACTAAGGCACCTGGGAATCCTGTACTAGAGATGTGATTAATCAAGTCCATTACTGTCTTCTGTTCCCTGGTACTGCTAAGATTCAGGAAGGAAAGAATTAGCTCTTGGCCTCCGAGTGCTCCCAGTGTGGTGGGGAGAAGGACCCGGAGCCTGATAACTCTAGCACACAGTGGTAAACGTTGTAATAGTTCCATGTAAGATTCAGTGGGAATGTGAAAGACAGACCACGCGGGACCTCCTGGGGAAGTCAAGGTCAGGTTCACAGAAGCTGTGATCCTGACTCTCAGATCACAAGGATGGATGAGGAGGAGGAAATTCAGGCAGAGGGGATATCCTGGACTTCAAGAAGAGAAACCAGGGAGGGCTGGAGAGAGATGGATGTGGTTTTAGACATCTAAGGCAGTATAATCATGAAGGCACTGACTTGTCTACTGAAAACCTGTGACTCTGTCCTGCTGTTGGTGGGATGCTACTGATGGATTTCAAGCAGAGAAAAGGCAAGGTGAGGTTTGCACGTTAACTAAGCTCTCTCTAGGGACAGTGAAGACGGTGGTTTGGGAGGGGAGCATGACTGGATGCCTTGTCAATAGTGCTGGCAAGAAATGCTGGGGGCTAAACCAGAGCCTTGACTGTGGGAATGAAGAGGATGGATCTGAGAGGTGAGGACTAGGGGGTCCTTGTTATGCATGTGTTCATTATCTGGATTTCTGAATTATGAGCTTGCCTGGGAAATTGACAGTGATCATAATGTTAAATTTTCACTAACAAATTGATTTCTTATAAAAATAGTCCCAAGTGACAAATGCACCCTAAGGTGACCTGCAGTTCATCTTGCCCTTGTATAAGCACCTACATGATTGTCATAGTATGTAAGACTCTCTTTTAGCAGACTGGAGTCAGAGCATTTCTTGCAGACTTTGAAGATGTGAGCTGGCATGTGTGGGGAGGTGGTGTCATGTGGAAACCATCGGTGGGCAGCTTTCTGGAGCTGAGAGTGACCCCAGCTGACAGCCAGAAAGAAAATCCTGCCTCCCTCCTATAACTCCAGGGAGCGGAATTCTGCAAACAACTGTGTGAGCTTTGAAGGGCACCCCAGAGCTCCAGGATGAAACACAGCCTGGCTGGTAGCTTGATGCCTGTGAGACCTTGAGCAGAAGACTCTGGTAAGCAGTGCCTGGACTGCTGACCCAAGGAAACAGGCAGGTAGTAAATATGTTGTCTTAAACCGAGAATTTTGTGGTAATTTGTTGCACAGCAGTAGAACATTAAGTCGCCCATTCAGTCTTCCTTCTAACACTGGCATTTGTTCTTGTCCTTCCTTGAGGTCTGTCAGCCCGTGTTTGGCTTTCAGATATGGCAGTACAATGCAAATGCCATGAAAATATATTTCAAAGTGAAATTGCAAATCTTTCAAAAGGTATAGGATTATGAAAGTCAATAAAAGGATTGCTGGAGCCCTACTCAAACCATTCTGCAGACAAATGAGGACCGAGCATGTTTAGACCCACTCATAATTGGTGAGAAAAATAACCAGAATGCTGACGAGAAACCAGTCTCAAAAGAGAAGGATTTGAATATTTTTGAATATCAAGAAGTTCCTTTGGGAAAATGCAAGCCCTTAAGTAACTTTTGCAGAGATTACCCTTGTTGGTAGCGTTGTGTGGAAGTCAGAGGGGACATGAAGGATGTCGTGGTGGTATGCAGTTTTGTTGCAGTAAGGGGGAAATTACAACAATAAATCAATAATTAATTAACTTTCAGTCCAATCTAAGAATTGATGCAAAATTCAATGTAACCTAAATGTTTCACATTTTATGCAATGTTTTGCATTTTAAATAAGCTATTTGTATGATTTTTATCTCATTTAAAAAGATTAAGTCTTGGTCTGCTCTTCCATTTTTTTCCATTATTTGCTGTGATGGTTGGTTCCCATTTTCAGGAGCCTTTCTAGCACCAGTTGACCCTGGGGTGTTTTACCCTTCAGGGCACATGGGACAGGTGACATAGACTTCTACTCTGGTTTTCAATAGTAGGGAGCTTTTTCTCCTGTTTTCTAGGAATGCTAGAATCACTAATTAGAGGATTATTATATAATGTATAAAGTGGCATTTTTGCGCACACACACACACACACACACACACACACACACACACACACACACACACACAATATCCCTAGAGAAAGGATAGGCTACCCACTGCAGTATTCTTGGGCTTCCCTTGTGGCTCAGACAGTAAAGAATCCGCCTGTAGTGTGGGAGACCTGGGTTTGATCCCTGAGTTGGGAAGATCCCCTGGAGGAGGGCATGGCAACCCACTCCAGGATTCTTGCCTGGAGAATCCCCGTGGGCAGAGGAGCCTGGTGGGCTCCAGTTCATGGCATCGCAAAGAGTTGGACACAACTGAGCGACTCAGCACAGCACAGCACATGCACACAATATAAAAGCCAGATACAGTAATAAGGATTATCTTGGGATTTGTGATGAAAAAAATACAAAACCTTATGCATGCACATTCAGGAAGGAATGCATGTGTATTCCTCACTTCCCTACTTCGGAATCAGAGTTGAATTCTGAACCTTTGGTTTGCACCACCTTTCTTCTCTTCCAGGGGACACTGAGGTTCTAAGCTACCAAGATGCGCTGGGAGCACATCCTAAAAGGGACTGAACTTAGTGATTGGCTGTTGCCTTGGAGGCAGAAAAACCAGTTCTTTACTCCTCCTCTTTCCTTCCTACTTACTTTTCTTAACTTTTTGTTTATGTGTATGTTTATTTGCAAGCTTTAAAATAACACTGGTAATTATGACATCAAGATAGCGTAGTCCTGATGTGATGGGTCTATATCCAGCACCATTTGTTCAGCCTCAGGAAGCTCAGTGAAACTCCATCCTGGTTGGCACTGTGTTATAATGCACGTCATTGTGCTTGGTTATGAGATGTTGTGATCGTCTCCCACAGATGAGTGTGTAAAGCCTGTGAGATGTTTCCGCAGAGCACAGAGTTATTTTTAAACAGCAACTTCTGTGTTTTTGGATGTAAAACCTGATTCACATTTACTATATAAAAGTTTTTAGAAAAATGAGGGGAAAAAGAAGACAATTTGTCAGTAATCCTACTGGGCAGAAGTAGCCACTGTAAAACCTATTGGTGCCTCTTTCCTAGATTGTAGTTTTAGCCAAAATGGAATCTCTTTAACAAGAATGAGATTTTGGAGAAGGTTTTGTAATTATTTTTTACTTAATATTTTATAAAATTAATCTCCCTGAATAATACTTTACAGCATAATTTAAAAAAAAAAAGGAACTGAGGAAATTTATTGTATGTGTAATTGATTTGCACTACCAGAAAAAAAATGTTAAAAGAATCATTGGGCAGAAGCAATACAATTTTAAACAAAAACTCAGGTCTGCAGAAAGAATGACGTAAAAGAAGTTAAGTATACAATTTCTTTTATTTTCTTAATTTCAGGCTCTAAAGCACATCATTTTTAATGGCTGGATATATTTACATGGTAGTAAATGGATATACTGTAATTTATTTAAACAGACCTTCATTGTTTGACATTTAACTTATTGCTAGCTTCTCACAACTCTTGTCAACATCTTTGTAGTTCTGTCATTGAATGCATTCAACATTATTCATTTAGAATAAATTGCTAAATGGAATTATTGCATTGAATGGTATGTAGCTTCTAAGGCTTTGGATACATGTTACCAAATTGCACCCTTCTACCAAATATATTACCAGATATGTGTATGAGAGTGTGCTAGGTTCTCTGTTGCTCTCTTTGATGTACAGAGGTGTCTTTTAGACATGTGAAGCTAGTTGAAGAGTGGATGCTGGGGGATCGTTTGTGGAACTATACAGGTCACTGGTGGTGAGTAGGAATCTGATTCAGAATGGCCTTGCAGTTGCAGTGGGTGTCCAGAGCCTATGACTAGTTGGTTGCCTGCTGCCCTGATTTAAAATTTCCCTGTGTCTGAGATGCCATGTGATGTGCAGGACAGAAGCCAGGCTGTGTATGTCCCTGCCTGATTCTGCTGCTACACGCATGCAGCCACATAGAGATCATAAATAAGAAAGCACTGGGAAGAATTCCCAGGGCCACAGGATTATGTGGTAAATGAAGTGTAACCTCTGTTCTTATGTCCCTGGCTTGCCGTTCTGACCATGAGGAGCGCTCTTCCTGGCAGGGGGAACTCGTGGCAGCCCAGTGTCATAGCCAATTTAATCACCTGTTGACTTTCTGTCTGCCTGTTGCAGAAAGAGGCTGGACTGAGCGGCACTGATCCTCGCTCATGTTAAGGACCTCCACAGGAGTGGCCTCTGGTAATGTCACAGGCTTGCTGGAGTTTTCAGATGAAAGATGCTATTTGGTATAAGCAAATGATGCCCTTTGCAGTCGTTTTGCAAGTTATCTGTGGCTTGCTGGGAAACTTACTCAGTGTTCTGTTCCAGAAACTTCTGCTTAATGAGATAATTCTTCCTATATTTATGTTGCTGGAGTTGGGCCCATATATAGTCTCTTCCTGGGCCATTTTCATGATGCTTGATTAATGCTCTATTGTTAATGTCCCTGGTAAGATGCAGACCACTTGGTTTATTGAAATGCAGTTTTTAGAGTGCAAGGGATGCACTCGTGTTTGTCACAAGGCTGAAGACCCAACTCTGGCAAACACTGAGAATGACTTAATTTTGTTTCAACTTGGTGCAGAAGAGCAGATTGGCTGGCAACTGTTAAATCTTTGGAAAATATGACAGATACAGTATGAACATGGGCTGCATGTATTATATGCCATCCGTGAAGTGCAAGAAGTTTTGTTGAACAATACCAGTGTGTTAAACCTGCTGATTTTTTTCTTCAGCTATTTAACAGTTGGCTGATATTAAGATTAATTGAATAGTTTTCACAGATTTGGATTAGCATTATATTATATGTGCTGTGATATTTATAGCACATCATTTTACCTTACAATAGGGCAACTAAGAATGGTCTTTTAAGTATTCAACATTCTAGTTATTGATAACTATCCAGAAATTATTACTTGAAACTACCATTATAAAAAACCAAAATAACATCCCTGTCTAGGCAGACTTTATCTTTTTGAAACATGGGAAAAATTTAAGGTGCTCTTCTCCTTTGCTTTTTGCTTCACTTCTTTTGACAGCTATTTGTAAGGCCTCCTCAGACAGCCATTTTGCTTTTTTGCATTTCTTTTTCTTGGGGATGGTCTTGATCCCTGTCTCCTGTACAATGTCACAAACCTCCATCCTTAGTTCTTCAGGCACTCTATCAGATCTAATCCCTTGAAATCTATTTCTCACTTCTACTGTATAATCGTAAGGGATTTGATTTAGGTCATACCTGAATGGTACAGTGGTTTCCCCTACTTCCTTCAATTTAAGTCTGAATTTGGCAATAAGGAGTTCATGATCTGAGCCACAGTTAGCTCCTGGTCTTGTTTTTGCTGACTGTATAGAGCTTCTCCATTTTTGGCTGCAAAGAATATAATCAGTCTGATTTCGGTGTTGACCATCTGGTGATGTCCATGTGTAGAGTCTTCTCTTGTGTTGTTGGAAGAGGGTGTTTGCTAAGACCAATGCATTCTCTTGGCAGAACTCTATTAGCCTTTTGCCCTGCTTTATTCCGTACTCCAAGGCCAAATTTGTCTGTTACTCCAGGTGTTTCTTGACTTCCTACTTTTGCATTCCAGTCCCCTATAATGAAAAGGACATCTTTTTTGCGTGTGTGTTCTAAAAGGTCTTGTAGGTCTTCATAGAACCATTCAACTTCAGCTTCTTCAGTGTTACTGGTTGGGGCATAGACTTGTATTACTGTGATATTGAATGGTTTGCCTTGGAAACGAACAGAGATCATTCTGTTGTTTTTGAGATTGCATCCAAGTACTGCATTTCAGACTCTTGTTGACCATGATGGCTACTCCATTTCTTCTAAGGGATTCCTGCCCACAGTAGTAGATATAATGGTCATCTGAGTTAAATTCACCCATTCCAGTCCATCTTAGTTCGCTGATTCCTAGAATGTCAACATTCACTCTTGCAATGTCCTGTTCGACCACTTCCAATTTGCCTTGATTCATGGACCTAACATTCCAGGTTCCTACGCAATATTGCTCTTTACAGCATCAGACCTTGCTTCTATCACCAGTCCCACCCACATCTGGGTATTGGTTTTGCTTTGGCTCCATCTCTTCATTATTTCTGGAGTTATTTCTCCACTGATCTCCAGTAGCATATTGGGCACCTACTGACCTGGGGAGTTCACCTTTCAGTGTCCTATCAATTTGCCTTTTCATACTGTTCATGGGGTTCTCAAGGCAAGAATACTGAAGTGGTTTGCCATTCCCTTCTCCAGTGGACCACATTCTATCAGACCTCTCCACCATGACCCGTCCATCTTGGGTGGCCCCACACGGCCTAGATTAGTTTCATTGAGTTAGACAAGACTGTGGTCCGTGTGGTCAGATTGGCTAGTTTTCTGTGATTATGGTTTCGGTCTGTCTGCCCTCTGATGCCCTCTCTCAGTGCCCACCATCTTACTTGGGTTTCTCTTACCTTGGATGTGGGGTGTCTCTACACGGCTGCTCCAGCAAAGCACAGCTGTTGTTCTACCTTGGACATGGGATAGCTCCTCTCGGCTTCTCCTTGGAAGGAAAGTTATGACCAACCTAGACAGCATATTAAAAAGCAGAGACATTACTTTGTCAACAAAGGTCCATCTAGTCAAGGCTATGGTTTTTCCAGTAGTCATGTATGGATGTGAGAGTTGGGCTGTAAAGAAAGCTGAGCGCAGAAGAATTGATGCTTTTGAACTGTGGTGTTGGAGAAGACTCTTGAGAGTCCCTTGGACTGCAAGGAGATCCAACCAGCCCATCCTAAAGGAGATCAGTCCTGGGTGTTCATTGGAAGGACTAATGTTGAAGCTGAAACTCCAATACTTTGGCCACCTGATGCGGAGATGACTCATTTGAAAAGACCCTAATGCTGAGAAAGATTGAGGGTAGGAAGAGAAGGGGATGACAGAGGATGAGATGGTTGGATGGCATCACTGACTCAATGCATATGAGTTTGGGTAGACTCCGGGAGTTGGTGATGGACAGGGAGGCCTGGCATGCTGCAGTCCATGGCGTCACAAAGAGTCAGACATGACTGAGTGACTGAACTAAGTATTTCTGGGCCTTAGAAAGCATCATTATAAACAAAGCTGGTGGAGGTGATGGAATTCCAGTTGAGCTACTGCAAATGCTAAAAGATGATGCTGTGAAAGTGCTGCACTCAGTATGCCAGTGAATCTGGAAAACTCAACAGTGGCCACGGGACTGGAAAAGGTCAGTTTTCATTCCAATCCCAAGGAAAGGCAATGCCAAAGAATGTTCAAACTACTGCACAATTGCACTCATCTCACATGCTAGCAAACTAATGCTCAAAATTCTCCTAGACAGGCTTCAACAGTATGTGTACTGTTGTCCAGATGTCCAAGCTGGATTTAGAAAAGGCAGAGGAACCAGAGGTCAAATTGCCAACATCTGTTGGATCATCGAAAGAGCAAGAGAATTCCAGAAAAACATCTACTTTTGCTTTATTGACTATGCCAAAGCTTTGACTGTGGATCACAACAAACTGTGGAAAATTGTGAAAGAGATCGGAATACCAGACCACCTGACCTGCCTCCTGAGAAATCTGTATGCTGGTCAGGAAGCAACAGTTAGAACTGGACATGGAACAACAGACTGGTTCCAAATTGGGAAAGGAGTACATCAAGGCTGTATATTGTCAACCTGCTTATTTAACTTACCTGCAGAGTGTATCATGTGAAATGCCAGAGTGGATGAAGCACAAGCTGGAATCAAGATTTCCGGGAGAAATATCAATAACCTCAGATACGCAAATGACACCAATCTTATGGCAGAAAGCAAAGAAGAACTAAGAAAGTGAAAGAGGAGAGTGAAAAAGCTGACTTAAAACTCAACATTCAGAAAACTAAGATCATGGCATCTGGTCCCATCACTTCATGACAGATAGATGGGGAAACAATGGAAACAGTGACAGACTATTTTTTTGGGCTCCAAAATCACTGCAGATGGTGAATGCAGCCATGAATTAAAAGACACTTGCTTCTTGGAAGAAAAGTTATGACTAAACTAGATAGCACATTAAAAAGCAGAGACATTACTTTGCCAACAAAGGTCTGTCTAGTCAAGGCTATGGTTTTTGCAGTAGTCATGTGTGGATGTGAGATTTGGACTATAAAGAAAGGTGAGTGCAGAAGAATTGATGCTTTTGAACTGTGGTGTTGGAGAAGACTCTTGAGAGTCCCTTGGACCACAAGAAGATTTCATCCTAAAGGAAATCGGTGCTGAATATTCATTGGAAGGATTGCTACTGAAGCTGAAACTCCAATACTTGGGCCACCTGATGTGAAGAGCTGACTCATTTGAAAAGACCCTGATGCTGGGAAAGATTGAGGGTGGGATGAGACAGGGACGACAGAAGATGAGATGGTTGGATGGCATCACTGACGCGATGCACATGAGTTTGAGTAGTCTCTGGGAGTCGCTGACGGACCAGGAAGCTTGGCGTGCTGCAGTTCATGGGGTCACAAAGAGTCGGACACAGCTGAGCAACTGAACTGAACTGAAGTTCTTCTAATGATTTATTATGGCAAAATTGACATATTTTTCTCAATGCTCTTCTAATTCTTTTTTATGCAAGCTAGTTTTCTCTGATTTAGATTGCAGGAGCTCATGCCTTGCGTTCAGAGCCAGATTTCTCATACTTAAAAAGTTGGACTGTGCCTGGTGTTTCAATAAATACTTATTTAATCAACAAATATTTGAGTATCACTCTCTGATGGTGTTCTCGGCATTGGGAAACAGACAGGTGAGGTCTCTTCTCATGGAATTTGTGTTGAAGTGGGGAAGATTCATTATATTAAGGACACAACAGCCTAATAAACAGCGTAATATCAGATAGTTGTGAGTCTTGTGAAGAAAATAAAAGGGGTGATGTGACCTTGCATGACATTGGGAGAGGGCCGGGTGGGCACACTTTGGTGGTGACGGGGCGGGTGTTTCTGAAGAGGTGTAATTCAAGCTAAGGCCTGAATGTTGACGAAGAGCCAGTCGTGCCAAGATCTGGTCATGGCTGAGGGATCAGCAAGTGAAAGACTGAGAGGCAAAAACGAGCTTGGCCTCTCCCGGCAACACAAAGAAATGTCACATAGAGTGTCGTGGGCGAGAGCGACGTGACTTGTGATTGGGGAGAGAGGCAGGCCCAGGTCATGGAGGGGCCTTCCAGGACGTGGCTAGTAAGGAGTTTAATGTTTTACAATCTGGGTCTGTAAGGTGGCAGTCAATGAGGTTTTGCAGAGTTTTAATTCTTGTAGTTGGCATTGCAAAAACCAGGTAACGTTTACAGTACCAGCCTCACCCTCTCACCTTTCTCCTCAGCTCCACATCCAACATGCTTCATCTCTTTCCTGTGGTAGCCCTGCACATATTTGGCTCCCCCATCTCCCCAGGCTAGTGTTAACTTGCTCAGTCGAGTCCAACTCTTTGGTTGCCCATGGACTGTAGCCCATGAGGTTCCTCTGTCCATGGGATTCTCCAGGCACGGATACTGGGGTGGGTAGCCATTCCCTTCTTCAGGAGATCTTCCTGACTTAGGGATCAAACCCACGTCTCCTACATTGCAGGCAGTTTCTTTACCATCTGAGCCGTCAGGGAAGCCCAGGCTAACGTCTGGAGTTTCATCCGTCTTCTGCTGGAATGGATTCTGCCCACCCCACCCCCTGCCCTCTTCCAGGGTTTCTGTCTCTTCTGAACACATTTTCTGAGAACATCAGGAGTTGGTAGAATTTTGGTGTTGTGGGGAGGGTAGTGGAAAAGGGGTGAGATATTAGGGTGAGCACAGTGGAGGTTTTCGAAAGCAGCATCTGTTTGCAGAAGCTAGGAGTGCCCATTATGCTGCTTTTCTGGAGTCCTTAATGAGGAGGGGCCCTGCGTCGGGGCAGTTGTTGGACCCCACAATCCAACAGTTGTTCCCCTGCCAAAACCATCTACGACTACCCTGTAACTGAACTTGCCCACATCAGCGTTAGGTGAATCAGCTCTTCTCTCGGCTTCAGTTTGTTTCTTTTAGAGCTTCAGTGTGCCCGTACCACGGATGCTTTCATGAAGCCCTCAGATTGGAAAATACTCCTTACTTTCTAAGTGACGGGCACTGCTCTGAGAATCTTTCAGTCTCTTGTCCTCTACTTCAGCTTACTAACTTGCTTCCTTCCTGGGTAGAGTTTTTCATGACTTTTTTCTGAGTACTCTTTTCCTGGGAGTCTTTTCGTGCCTGAGAGTGCTTTCTGCTTAATGCGCTGTAATGCACAGGCCTGGTGGGGGCAGCCACCCAGTTTACTTCTTTGTGTTTCCTCTCCGCATCCTGTAGATCTTGCCATTACCAGGTTCTGTCCACCAGCCGCCTGCTGCTGGCCGGGTGTGGAGGTACAGTGGGACAAGATTCCTCTAGTCCCCCTGTATGTGTTCACTGATTTACGGACTTGCTGGAGGAGTTGTGTTTAGGCTGGCAGAGGCAGATAAGGGATTCCAGGAATTCTTGCTGCTGTCTCCCAGATAGCTGGCTGAATTCCCTTCCTCTTCCTCCCCCCTTAGAGAGGCCTGGGGGCAAGAGAGAGTTGAGCTCAGGTTGATCCTGTAATTGACCTCTGTATGTTTGTCACTGACTCACTCTTGATCCATCTGATGAATTAAAATTGGCCCACTAATTTTAATAATGAGAATAATAATAGCTGCTTTCATAGTTGAACATTTATTTAGCCTCAGCATTACCCAGGTTGCTTGCATAGATCCTGGCTTGGTGTTTGACCAACAATGCACTGTTGCTCAGATGGGGGCGATTGTCTCCTGTTAAGGGCATCGTTTGGGGTTTTCAGTCAGTGACAGGCTTTTCAGTCTCCCAACTCTGTATCCTGGATTACTTGAATGGCTTCAGCCAGTGGTTCTCAGCATGCAGTCCCCAGACCATCAAGCAGCAGCCTCACCTGGAAACCTGTTAGAAATGCAGAGTCTCAGGCCCTACCTACAATCTACTAAACCAGAGACTCTGGGGTGGAGAACCCGCAGTCTGTTTTAACAAGCGTTTTTGGTGATTCTAGAATGGGAAAGATCTCTAGATCACTAGCAAAGTAATGCTCAAACTTCTCCAAGCCAGGCTTCAGCAATACATGAACCGTGAACTTCCAGATGTTCAAGCTGGATTTAGAAAAGGTAGAGGAACCAGACATCAAATTACCAACTTCCATTGGATCATCAAAAAAAGCAAGAGAGTTCCAGAAAAACACCTATTTCTGCTTTATTGACTATGCCAAAGCCTTTGACTGTGTGGATCACCACAAACTGTGGAAAATTCTTCAAGAGATGGGAATACCAGACCACCTGACCTGCCTTGTGAGAAATCTGTATGCAGGTCAGGAAGCAACAGTTAGAACTGGGCAAGGAACAACAGACTGGTTCCAAATAGGAAAAGGAGTACGTCAAGGCTGTATATTGTCACCCTGCTTATTTAACTTACATGCAGAGTACATCATGAGAAACACTGGGCTGGATGAAGCACAAGCTGAAATCAGGATTGCCAGGAGAAATATCAGTAACCTCAGATATGCATATGCATATGACACCACCCTTATGGCAGAAAGCAAAGAGGACCGAAGAGCCTCGTGATGAAAGTCAAAGAGGAGAGTGAAAAAGTTGGCTTAAAATTCAACATTGAGAAAACTAAGATCATGGCATCCAGTCCCATCACTTCATGACAAATAGATGGGGAAACAGTGGAAACAGTTCAGTTCAGTCGCTCAGTTGTGTCCGACTCTTTGCGACCCCATGAACCACAGTACGCCAGGCCTCCCTGTCCATCACCAACTCCCAGAGTCCACCCAAACCCATATCCATCAAGTTGATGATGATGGCATCCAACCATCTCATCCTCTGTCGTCCCCTTCTCCTGCCCTCAATCTTTCCCAGCATCAGGGTCTTTTCAAATGAGTCAGCTCTTCGCATTAGGTAGCAAAATACTGGAGTTTCAGCTTCAACATCAGTCCTTCCAATGAACACCCAGGACTGATCTTTAGGATGGACTGGTTGGATCTCCTTGCAGTCCAAGAGATTCTCAACAGTCTTCTCCAACACCACAGTTCAAAAGCATCAATTCTTCAATGTTCAGCTTTCTTTATAGTCCAACTCTCACATCCATTCATGACCACTGGAAAAACCATAGCCTTGACTAGATGGACCTTTGTTGACTAAGTAATGTCTCTGCTTTTTAATATGCTGTCTAGGTTGGTTATAACTTTTCTTCCAAGGAGTAAGCGTCTTTTAATTTCATGGCTGCAATCACCATCTGCAGTGATTTTGGAGCCCAGAAAAATAAGGCCTGCCACGGTTTCCACTGTATCTCCATCTATTTGTCATGAAGTGATGGGACCGGATGCCATGATCTTTGTTTTCTGAATGTTGAGCTTTAAGCCAACTTTTTCACTCTCCTCTTTGACTTTCATCACGAGGCTCTTTAGTTCTTCTTCGCTTTCTGCCATAAGGATGGTGTCATCTGCATATCTGAGGTTATTGATATTTCTCCCAGCAATCTTGATTCCAGCTTGTGCTTCATCCTGCCCAGCATTTCTCATGATATACTCTGCATGTAAGTTAAATAAGCAGGGTGACAGTATACAGCCTTGACATACTCCTTTTCCTATTTGGAACCAGTCTGTTGTTCCATGTCCACTTCTAACTGTTGCTTCTTGTCCTGCATACAGATTTCTCAGGAGGCAGGTCAGTTGGTCTGGTATTCCCATCTCTTTCACAATTTTCCACAGTTTATTGTGATCCACACAGTCAAAGGCTTTGGCATAGTCAATAAAGCAGAAGTGGATGTTTTTCTGGAACTCCCTTGCTTTTTGGATGAACCAGTGGAAGTTGGTAATTTGATCTCTAGTTCCTCTGCCTTTTCTAAATCCAGCTAGAACATCTGGAAGTTCACAGTTCATGTATTGTTGAAGCCTGGCTTGGAGAATTTTGAGCATTACTTTGCTAGCATGTAAGATGAGTACAATTGTGTGGTAGTTTGAGCATTCTTTGGCATTGCCTTTCTTAGGGATTGGAATGAAAACTGACCTTTTCCAGTCCTGTGGCCACTGCTGAGTTTTCCAAATTTGCTGGCATATTGAGTGCAGCACTTTCACAGCATCATCTTTTGGGATTTGAAATAGCTCAATTGGAATTCCATCACCTCTACTAGCTTTGTTCCTAGTAATGCTTCCTAAGGCCCATTTGACTTCACATTCCAGGATGTCTGGCTCTGGGTGAGTGATCACACCATTATGATTACCTGGGTCGTGAAGATCTTTTTTGTACAGTTCTTCTGTGTATTCTTGCCACCTCTTCTTAATATCTTCTGCTTCTGTTAGGTCCATACCATTTCTGTCCTTTATCGAACCCATCTTTGCCTGAAATGTTACCTCGGTATCTCTAATTTTCTTGAAGACATCTCTAGTCATTCCCATTCTTTTGTTTTCTTCTATTTCTTTGCACTGATCACTGAGGAGGGCTTTCTTATCTCCTCCTTGCTATTCTTTGAAACTCTGCATTCAAATGGGTATATCTTTCCTTTTCTCCTTTGCTTTTGGTTTCACTTCTTTTCACAGCTATTTGTAAGCCCTCCTCAGACAGCCATTTTGCTTTTTTGCATTTCTTTTTCTTGGGGATGGTCTTGATCCCTGTCTCCTGTACAGTGTCACAAACCTCCGTCTGTAGTTCATCAGGCACTCTGTCAGATCTAGTCCCTTATAATCTATTTCTCACTTCCTCTGTATAATCATTAGGGATTTGATTAGGGATTTTGATTTAAACAGTGACAGACTTTATTTTTTTGGGCTCCGAAATCACTGCAGATGGTGACTGCAGCCATGAAATTAAAAGACACTTGCTCTTTGGAAGAAAAGTTATGACCAACCTAGACAGCTTATTAAAAAGCAGAGACATTACTTTGCCAACAAAAGTCTTTCTAGTCAAAGCTATGGTTTTTCCAGTAATCATGTAGGGATGTGAGAGTTCGACTAAAGCTAAGCACTGAAGAATTGATTCTTTTGAACTGTGGTATTGGAGAAGACTCTTGAGAGTCCCCTTGGACAGCAAGGGGATCCAACCAGTCACTTCTAAAGGAAATGAGTCCTGGATGTTAATTGGAAGGACTGCTACTGAAGCGGAAACTCTAGTACTTTGGCCACGTGATGCAAGGAACTGACTCATTTGAAAAGACCCTGATGCTGGGAAAGATTGAAGGTAGGAGGAGAAGGGGATGACAGAGGCTGAGATGGTTGGATGGCATCACTGTCTCGATGGACATGAGTTTGAGTAGGCTCCGGGAGTTGGTGATGGACAGGGAAGCCTGGTGTGCTGCAGTCTATGGGATCACAAAGAGACAGACACCAGTGAGTGATTGAACTGAACTGAACTTTGGTGATTCTGATGTATGTTTAAGTTTAGGAGCTGTTGATCTGCACCATCAACTTGAATTCTCTTTTCCATGGATATTTCAGGATATGTCTCAGACTCTAGTGAGAAAGTAGAGTACTGGAGATATGGTTGAATTGGGCAAAGTATCAGGAGAGGTTCTGCAAGGAGAATGTGTGGTTTTGTTTTGGTGATTAGCTGGTTGGAATGAAGGTCTTTTGAGCATAGCATAAGACCTTGTGTGGCAGGTTGAAGTTGAAGTAGAAAAAGTAGCAGAAGGCCATTGGAGATGAAAAATTCACAGCAAGGAATACAAGTGACGCTTGTGTTAGGGAACCAGGCTAAGAGACTTGATGACAGCCTTCACCCTGACATAAAGGATGTCTCCTGCCTTGCAGCTTTGGCAGTGTGTCTTTGGGCCAGGGTTGCCCATCTCTGGTCCGTGCCGCTATGCACAATGTATGTATACTTATAAATCTGTTTCTCTGTACTTCCACTAATGCCTCGTCCCCCTTTTGATTTTGGCATATGTAAATATAGAGATAGATTTTTAAGTAATTTAATCTGGTTCTAGTCAGGTTTACCAACCTGGGCACTTTTTGTTTTTCTTAGTTGATTTTGCATATTTCCCGGTGGATCTGGTATGTTTTTGATTTTTCAGTTATATGCTCAGCAGGAGACCGGATGTGCTTCTTACCACCTTCTTGCAGGACAGAGCATGTCCCCCCTGCCTCCTTTATACAGATTTGATGAGACTTGAGGGGGTCTGGTCCATTCCCCTGATTGCAGCCAGACCCTCTTAATGTCCCACTCTGACCCCTGATGATTAACGGGTGTGCCCGTATGCTCTGCTGGGAAATTCCTGTGATGAGAGAGCTCACCACCTTTGGAGGACACTCAGGATGTTGTAGGAAAGTTCTAACCATTAAAGGTTTTTCTTAACTGTTACTGGTGCGGCGTGGGGGTGGAGAGTGACTGTCAGACTGTAAAATGAAAAGTGAAAGTTGCTCAGGCATGTCCAACACTTTGCAACCCCATGGACTATACAGTCTGTGGAATTTTCCAGGCTAGAATACTGGAGTGGGTAGCCTTTCCTTTCTCTAAGGAATCTTCCTGACCCAGGGATCCATCCCATGTCTCCTGCATTGCAGGCAGATTCTTTGCCAGCTGAGCCACAAGGTAAGCCCAGACTGTAAGGAAATACCTAAATGCCTGAGAGGTGGAGCTGATATGGTTGGAAAGCTGCTGAACTTGGGAGCCTGGATTGTTCTATAAGATAGGCCGCTTGAGAGCCCCTGTATTAAATCCCACTTAGCAATAGGTTGTCTGTTTGAACTATCTTAAGGGAGACACTTAAAGGCTCTCCTGTCCTGAAGTAGAGGTTAGGTGGGGTGATGGGAGATAAGATTCTGGGCCACTTTGTACTGGAGTATGTCTCACAGCCCTGGCTTAAAGGAAAGAGCGCAAGCTACTCGTAGCTGATAGGAATGTGGACTTTCAGAAAAGTTTCTAGAAGAGAAGAAGTAGGAATGGCCTGAGGGCTAGAAAGGGAACTAGACAAGCAATCAGGCCAGAGCAGAGGAGGAGGGCAGTCAAGAATTTGTGCCCATGGTAACTGTAGTCTTCTTTTCTCTTCCCCATTTACTAACTGTGTCTGTTTTGCCGAATAGCAGCCCAAAGACTCAGATCTTCTGGCTGCCATCTGAATAATTTAGTCGGATTGTCTGTTTGCCTCCCTGACAATTGCCTAAAGAATCCCTTCTGATTTCAGAGGGGCCAGGGAAAAGGGACACTTTTTGGAAATCAAGCCAGATATTTTCTGTTTCTTCCTGATCGATTGCCCAAAGCCTGGGACCCTTCTTTTCTCATGATCCCTACTCCTGACAATATAGATTCTGGTACTTTATTTTCCATTTCTAGATGGATGTTTCTTTCTTTCTTTCTTTTTAATTAAGAAATTACATTTCCCTCTGAGCTATTGGCAAGTATTTGCCGGAAGATCCCAGGCAAACCTGCCAACTTACCCCGTCTCACAGGCTCTACAGAGATGCGGGCCTGTCCCTTCAACAAGTGTCAGATGCACACACTTTGCCCACAGTTTCCCATGCGTAGCCTTAAATAAATATCCCAGAAGGATCTGCCCTGCTTCCCATCTCTGACTCCCTTTTCCCTGTCCATATGCTTATTAAACATGATTTCCCAACTGCTCATCACCGCCTTCCTAGACTCCTGTACTTCCCCTTCCCTTCTCCCTCTCCAGTAAAAGAACCAAAGCATCAGGTGGTATATTCCCTTGCGCAGGACCATTTTGCAAGACTGTTCTGCCCAGCTTGGCAGAGAGCCTGGCTGGTCCATCTCGTTGGGTCATGGGGCCTGGGTTGGTTTGGGAGCTTCTCTCTGACTGAGAAGAGCCCCCCACATATTGAAAAGCCTTCAGTGCAGGCTGTGCCCTTTTCTGTTTTGAGACCTTTCTCAAAGGGCACTGTGGTTTCTCCTTCCCTGTTGTAAGTTGTGTGTCTGTGGAAAAGTTCCCTGTAACCTTTCAAGGTTTGTACTCTGTTCCAAAGGGAATCTTGGAAATGAAAACGGTCCTTTTTTTTTTTAATTAAATGATCTCATGGAGGATCAGAAGGAGCACAGAACAGCTGTACCGTGGGTTGGCAGGATTGCCAGTGTTCGCTTCACCTTTGGTCTGGGCTCCTAGGTCTGAGACAGTGTCTCGCCAGCAGCCTTGGGCTGTCCTTGCGGGGATTGAGGCTGGAGAGACACAGTGCAGAGGCAGGAGGGAGATATTAATACTTTGAGGGAGTTTCACTTTTTTTTTTTTTTTTAACTCCTGGGAGAGGTATTTGAATTCAAGTTGAGGCATTCAGTCCTGAAAAAGTGAGCTTACAGAAACTGGATTTGATTTCTAGCATTATCTTGGATTGTTCTGCCAGTGGGTCACTTGGGTGTGTGTTACCCGATTGAGCTACGCAGCTTGTCTGCTTTGGAATCGCTTGTGTCTCGTACTAGAGGGAGTACGAGAGATGCTGTTCTCTGAACACCATTAACAGTTCTGTGATCTCTGTGAGACTGGCTTCCTCTCTGGTTGAAAAGAGGCAGGAGTAGTGACTAATGGGTTCTCCGAGTATTAAATGAGTACTTAGTGTAGTGCTTGGCATGCAGTAGGTGTTCAGTAAATGGAAGCTGCCATTAAGAATAACAGTATTGGTAATACTAATACCGATGTTATTATTTTTCTTAACGGCATGAAGTTGGTGCCCCATCTTCACTGGCCCGTGAGTACCTCGTGCGCATTATCAGTCTGCCCCTTAATTGCCAGTGGACTTGCTGTTTCTGTGTGAGGCCATATGTCTGGGTCCTTGAAACTGCTGTCCTGTTCACATTGCTTCCCAGCATCTCCAGCACCAGCACAGTACCTGGCACAAGGCATGAATGAGCTCTCCTGCTGATTTTAAAAGAAATACATTCCCCTCCACACTCCTCCAGTCTCCAGTGCACATCCTCTCCTTCACGCAGGCCAGGTGCTTATCTGAACTCCTTTCTTGCTTCCGCAGTGCCCACAGTAGTTGGCAGTTCCTTTATCCATACCTGCCCTCTTGTTTAGAAATGCTGTTCATCTTCTCTCTTGCCATTCTGCATCCTTTTTTCCTTCCTATGTTCCTTCTCTTCCATGATCCATTCCCACCCACTCCAGCCCATATTCATCTCATTCATGCAATACTATTTCATTTAACACTGGTAAGCTCTTATTCTTGGATTGAATTTTTGTGTGATAGCTTCATCTTTACCACTAGATCGTCAGCTACTTGAGAGCAACAATATGTTTCATGATGTGTCTGTGTAGTGTAGTGTAGTGTAGGTACGTACCAGGGCCAGGGATGTAATTGGTTCTAAATAAAAAGTAAGCAAGGTACGTAGTTGGTTCTAAATAAAAAGGGTGCAGATGACACCACCCTTATGGCAGAAAGCGAAGAAGAACTAAAGAGCCTCTTGATGAAAGTGAAAGAGGAGAGTAAAAAAGTTGGCTTAAAGATCAACATTCAGAAAACTAAGATCATGGCATCTGGTCCCATCACTTCATGGCAAATAGATGGGGAAACAGTGGAAACAGTAGCTGACTTTATTTTTCTGGCCTCCAAAATCACAGCAGATGGTGATTGCAGCCATGAAATTAAAAGATGCTTGCTCCTTGGAAGGAAAGTTATGACCAACCTAGACAGCGTATTAAAAAGCAGAGACATTACTTAGTCAACAAAGGTCCATCTAGTCAAGGCTATGGTTTTTCCAGTGGTCATGGATGGATGTGAGAGTTGGACTATAAAGAAAGCTGAGCGCCAAAAAATTGATGTTTTTGAACTGTGGTGTTGGAGAAGACTGTTGAGAATCTCTTGGACTGCAAGGAGATCCAACCAGTCCATCCTAAAGGAGATCAGTCCTGGGTGTTCATTGGAAGGACTGATGTTGAAGCTGAAACTCCAGTATTTTGCTACCTGATGCAAAGAGCTGACTCATTTGAAAAGACCCTGATGCTGGGAAAGATTGAGGGCAGGAGGAGAAGGGGACGACAGAGGATGAGATGGTTGGATGTCATTATCATCAACTCGATGGACATGGGTTTGGGTGGACTCTGGGAGTTGGTGATGGACAGGGAGGCCTGGCGTGCTGTGGTTCATGGGGTCGCAAAGAGTCGGACATGGCTGAGCGACTGAACTGAACTGAACTGAGAAAGTAAGCAAGCCATTGTCAGAATACCTAAGTGAATCATACTATTGGATTAAAGGGGTAAATGGGATAAGAATATCTTCATTGATGTAAGACAGTCTTTAGAGTTGGTTGTGTGAATATGGAGGTTGAAGGACCATTCAGTTCAGTCGCTGAGTTGTGTCCAACTCTTTGCAAACCCATGGACTGCAGCACGCCAGGCCTCCCTGTCCATCACCAATTCTCGGAGCCTATTCAAACTCTTGTCCATCACGTCGGTGATGCCATCCAACCATCTCATCCTCTGTCGTCCCCTTCTCCTTCCGCCTTCAATCTTTCCCAGTATCAGGATCTTTTTAAATGAGTCAGTTCTTCACATCAGGTGGCCAAAGTATTGGTTTCAGCTTCAACATCAGTCCTTCCAATGAATATTCAGGACTGATTTCCTTTGGGATGGACTGGTTGGATCTTCTTGCGGTACAAGGAACTCTCAAGAGTCTTCTCCAATACCACAGTTCAAAAGCATCAATTCTTTGGTGCTCAGCTTTCTTTATAGTCCAACTCTCACATCCATCCATGACCACTGGAAAAACCATAGCCTTGACTAGATGGACCTTTGTTGACTAAGTAATGTCTCTGCTTTTTAATACGCTGTCTAGTTTGGTCATAACTTTTCTTCCAAGGAGCAAGCATCTTTTAATTTCATGGCTGCAGTCACCATCTACAGTGATTTTGGAGCCCCCCAAAATAAAGTCTGTCACTGTTTATACTGTTTCCCCATCTATTTCCCATGAAGTGATGTGACCAGATGCCATGCTCTTAGTTTTCTGAATGTTGAGCTTTAAGCCAACTTTTTCACTCTCCTCTTTCACTTTCATCAAGAGGCTCTTCATTTCCTCTTTGCTTTCTGATATAAGGTGGTATCATCTGTATATCTGAGGTTATTGATATTTCCCTGGAAATCTTGATTTCAGTTTGTACTTCATCCAGCCCAGCATTTTTCATGATGTACTCTGCATATAAGTGAAATAAACAGGGTGACAATATGCAGCCTTGACATACTCCTTTTCCAATTTGGAACCAGTCTGTTGTTTCATGTGCAGTTCTAACTGCTGCTTCCTGACCCTTACCAGCACCTAAATGTTGTGTTAAGATTTGGATTTTCTGCATTCTGTCTTCCCAATTCCTGTTCTCGTATTTTCCAGTGAGTTCTTTTCCTGACTGAGACTTGGGCATGTCCTCTCAGAGTTGTAAGGTGACATTTCCGCCAGTTGTAATGAAAGAAAGCCTAGCTCTCATTTGGCAGTGTTCTTGTTCAGGGCATCATAGAAATAAAGAGCCGAAAGGACCTGAGTCTTCTCTTAGGTTTATGATCCTGCTGTCTTCCTCGGGTGCTGGGTCTTCCCTGTCTTTCCTCTTGACTATTTTATTCTTACAGTATTTGACGAATTCACACTTCTTTAAAGGTGTGAAGGAAAGTGTGGTAAAACGAAAGCCTGTGTACTGTCTCTGAGGAGCAAGGTCGTATGTTTGGTGGTGAAAATGGAAATGTGAATGGTAACACGGATGTGCTCGCTGTTTATCCACTGGGTTTTATTTACTCAGGCTGTGTTCATCTCCTCATGAGCTTCATTACCAAGTGGTTCCAGTATGAAATTATGATTGATTGTTTTGTTCAACCTTTTTTGAGGCCAGAGGTCCAGCGGAGAACCCTGTGTGTGGGGATTTCGGGAGAAGAGGTGTGTGGCACGTAGAAGGTGCTTCGTCAGTGTTTGGGGGTGTGTTCAAAGTGCTAGTCTCTCAGTTGTTGTGACCCGGTGGACTGTAGCCTGCCAGTCTCCTCTGTCCATGGGGTTTTCCATGTAAAAATGCTGGAGTGGATTGCCGTTCCCTTCTCCAGGGGATCTTCCCAACCCAGGGATCGAACCCAGGTCTCCTGCATTGCAGGCAGATTCTTTACCCTCTGAGCCACCAGGGAAGCCTGGTTTGGAAGTTTGGGAGTGGATGCATACAAATGGAAGACGTGCCCTTCAGGAATGTGCAGCCTGGGCGGGGGCCACAGTGAAGCTGTGTGAGGGCCGGGGAGAGTGAGGGGTGGCGGGCACTAGGTCCCCGGAGGGAGCCAGCCCTTGGGAAAAGGACAGGAAGGAGGTGCTGCAGGTCTCATCACCACAGACTGTGGAGGACTGCCTCTTACAGAAATAAATGCATTTTGAAAAAAAATGCCAAGCAGTATTCTACTCTAAGTGGATAAATATTTAAATAATTATAAATTTTACAGACTGACGGAGGGGCCAGTTGGAGGGAGCAGACTGCGTGGCATCTAGCAGACGGTCAGTAAACATTTACTGAGGGAATGAATTCAGGGCGGAGTGGGGCTGGAGGCCCCAGCGTTTTTGTTCCTCTTTCTTTTTCACACCCAGCCCACTGGTGGTTCAGGCAGGAGTTTTTCATTTTCCATCTGTAACCAGATGAGAAATTGTGAAGAGCAGTTTAAAAGAGTTTATTGGTAGTTCTCTCTCTCTTTTTTTCTCATTCCATTGTGAGTAAGTAAGGCCATGTACTGTGTGGACGTTTACTGGCAAGTCCATAAAACACACGTTTTTGAGGGCAGAGTCCATGCCTTGAGTAATAATTAACTGCTAATGGCATTGTCTTTGGTTCTGTATGGTAAACAATCAAGAAATCCTCAGTCCCTTCTCTTCAATGAGAGTTTTCAGGCCAGCGCGAAGACCACACACAGACAAACCTGGACAGTGGTGTTTTGACTAAATACAGGCAGAAACAAAGCGAAAAAATCCTGCTGGTTTTGCTTTGCCACGTTTAATTGCATGATGGTGTCGGTTTCCCTTGAAGCTTCTCATGCCTGGTGGAGGGCAGGCGGATAACAGTGAGAGGTGCACAACAGAGGCTGCTGGGTTTTCAACTGTAGCTGGATCTCCCTTGGGAGTTTTCGGGCCTGAGTCTCTGTGAAATGAACAAGTGGATTGAGGCTGGTCTGTCCTTAAAGTGAATCTCTAAGAACTAGGTAAAACACGCAGTGCTTTTCCATTGGAAGCCTGCAGAGAAAGAGCCCAGGAACACAGACATGAGAAATCAGGCAGTTTAGAGTTCCTCTTCCACAGCCCTCCTTCAAGCTCAGAAGAGAGGAGAAGTCTTGTTTAGGGTTTGCTGAGGCCTAGGCCTAAAGACTTGTTGTTGTTCAGTCACCAAGTCATGTCTGGCTCTTTGCCACCCCATGGACTGCAGCATGCCAGACTTTGCTGTCCTTCACTGTCTCCTGCATTGTGCTCAAACTCATGTCCATTGAGTCGGTGATGCCATCCAACCATCTCATCCTCTGTCGTCCCCTTCTCCTCCTGCCCTCAATCTTTCCCAGCATCAGGGTCTTTTCCAATGAACTGGCTCTTTGCATCAGGTGGCCAGAACACTGGAGCTTCAGCATCAGTCCTTCCAATGAATATTCAGGGTTGATTTCCTGTAGGATTGACTGGTTTGATCTCCTTGCTGTCCGAGGGACTCTCAGGAGTCTTCTCCAGTGGTATTTCCCTCCCTGGGACACTCCCGCCACCAGGTGCCAGCTGTCCAGAGTGTCACTTTTTCTGAGTGAGGAGGCAGGAGCTCCTGACCTCAGGGTACATCGCAGGACTGCAGGACTGAGAGCACTTAACCTTCCTGGGTGTCTCCTGCCTGGGTGGGTCACACGGTCCTCGCTTAGCCTGTATTCAGCGGTGACTCTTTGGGGCTCTGATGGAGAGAGCCTCACCTCACGGAGCACAGTGTGAGGAGGGCAGGTTACTCACCAGCCTTACCTGGAATGTGCCCTGAGGCAGGATGGCTCTGCCTGCATCTGCTCCTGCTGGCCACAGGGCGGGGTGGGTGGGGAGGCATCACGGCCCCCATTGACTGAGGGCTTTGGGTACTGCCTGCCCTGGGGTTGGCCCAGAAGGCATTATAAGAAGATGGTGAGGGAAGGATGAGCAAAGGGATGTTGGAGAGAGTGGGCTGTCCTGATGTTCTTTTAGGCGCTTAGGGAGGGAGCTGGGAAGAGAAAGACATTGTAATTACAGACTGAGTTGTCAGGCCTATAATCTTCCCAATGGCCCTCCTCATTTTCTAGTCTTCAGAGTCATCTGCATATGAATCGCAGGTGCTGAGGCTTAAAATTTCTGATCTTTGTAATATCCTGTCAGTCTAGCCTCTTGTGATTTTGCCCTGGGAGTTAACAGAGAGCAGGAGCCAGCTCCTGACAGTTGCTGAAATGTCCCTGCTGTGTGGCATGAGAATTGTATTCAGATCTGTTTTTAAGAAACTTGAAGCAAAAGTCAACCCCGCAGGAACCCTGAAGATGCTGCAGTGTTCTGGGTGGTTCTTGCTGTTCTGGCTGAGAAGGTGGACCTCAGGAGGACCTGGGAACCACTCCTGTTTCTCCCTGAGGCTTTGGAGACAAGGGACATCAGCCTGATGTTTGTTGATATAAGCACGCAGCAAGCAAATCTCCAAATGATCCTGTTGCCTCAGACTCAAAATTTTTTTTTTACAACTTTTAATTTTGTATTGGAGTATAGCCAGTTAACAATGTTATGATAGTTTCAGGTGGACAGTGAAGGGACTCAGCCATACATACCCATTCTCCCCCAAACTCCTGTCCCATCCAGGCTGCACATAACATTGAGCAGGGTTCCCTGTGCTATCCAGTAGGTCTTTGCTGGTTATCCATTTTAAATACTGCAGTGTGTACGTGTCCATCCCAAACTCCTTAAAACTATCCCTCTCCCTCCCCACAACGGTAAGTTCACTCTCTAAATCTGTGAGTCCTCAGATTCAAGTTTAATTCCCTCCTCCTTAAGCTGATTTTATTGGCCTAATCTCTATTGAGGGCCTTCCCTATGCCTTGCTTGTTGTTGGCGGTGGAGATGACATGGCAAGCTGGGCACTCGGTGCCTGCCTTGAGAGTATAGCGTGGAGAGGCTGGAGGAGACTGTCTCGATCAACACTCTCACCCCGTGTGCCCTTTTAGATGTGTCTTCTGAGGCCAAAGAGAAAGAATTGTCTTACCCACAGTCTCAGGGGTCGGGGCCTTGTTTTCTCAGCTAAATAGTCAGCAGCTGGAGAGCAGGGTCAGGTTTTATTCTTCTGCGTGATACCCTGCAGGTAATATGGAATGATTGATTAAAAATGCTGAGATATTCCTCAGCACTTCTCCTGGTTGTCCTGCTTCCTCGTCCCCGGATAAGTTCCAGTCCCCTGCCTTACAGGGGTGATGACTTATTACACTCTCACTGTCTCTTCCCACAGATGCAGCTTTAGGTTACATTTGACCATCAAATCTGCTAGGATCTGCTTCTAGAATTATGTGTTTGAACCTGAGGCAGGAGGAGACCAGATGGAAGTTTTACCCTCCTAATGGAATCTTGCAAAGATACCCCGTAAAGGGTGGCAGAGGGAACAGCCCCATTGATAGCCTTTCTGCTGTGCTGGTTGCCTCCTCACACTGAGCTTGTTTTATCTAGCCCTTTAAACCTTTGTCAGGGTCAGTAGGTGGTGTGATCCTGATGTTGCTGAGGATAAGCAGGAGCTAACTGGCAGAGCTGGCCGCAGCCCATGTCACGGTGCCTCTACCATTTCCCAGCCCGTCTGGGAAGGGCGCACGTGTGCACAGGAGTGTTCAGTGGTTTCCACGCTTGCTTTTCCGGAGAAGTGTTTGAGACCACACAGAGCTCCCAGGGGGTGCTGGTGATAAAGAACCAACCTGACATGCAGGAGATGTAAGAGATGGGGGTTCGATCCCTGGGTTGGGAATCCCTGGAGAAGGAAATGACCACCCACTCCAGTATTCTTGCCTGGAAAATCCCACGGACAGAGGAGCCTGGCAGGCTATGGTTCATGGGGTTGCAAAGAGTCGGACATGACCGAAGTGACTTAGCATGCTTGGGAGATTTAGTTCTAGTTCTGTGACTTAGCACATTTGAGAGACTAGAACTCCTGGAAATTCTCAAGACAATCCCTGGCGAGCAGAGCATGGCTTGCTTGTCTTGTGTGTGTGTATAAATCCTTGCACATTCTCCTGCCCCTTGAGTGAGTGCTGATAAAACACCAACCTTTACCTCCCTCCACTCTCCAAGTATTCCTGTGCTGGAATACAATTGAATGGATTGTATTTTAAAGTTCAAATATTTTGTGTCTAATACATATAATTCTGGGTTTGAGGACAGTTGTAACAGATTGGCCTAATTGATTTACCCGCTTGAAATGAAGAACTGTGAGTTCTGTATGCAAATGCAAATTAAGCAGGATACAAACCATCTCATTGGTCCAGGAATCCAGGGGCCGTTGATGCAGCTTGCTGGCTTTATAGGAGGAGGCTGTGGCTGGTGGTAGAAGCCGAGGGCCTGGAGGCAGAAGCTGTTGGCATCGGGAACAGTTGACCATATGAGATCTTGGGAAGCCCATCTCACTTCCTTAGCTTCAGTTTCTATCTGTGGTTTGGGGGAAAAAAATTACTTGCTGTTTGACATCCCTTTCCTAGTGCTGCCTTATTCAGAAAATGCTTCAGGGAAGGGGAACACTGCTGCTCAAAACAGGGTAAAAGGCTGTGTGTGTGTGCATGTATGTGTACACAGGTATTTACAAGTAGATAGTTGCTGTGGATAAGGCTTTTCAAACCTTTCCCTGAACTTCACTTGGGACATGTTGGATGACACAGAAATAATACTGAAGCATCCCACTTCAACTTCCAAAAGGCTCTGCATGTTCTGAGATTTGGAAAGGAGCTCTCTGTGACTCTTGGGCTTGAGGCTACCCTCCCTGCGCCCACAGAAACAGGTTGAATAGAGATCTGGACCAAGTCCCCATGTATTCTGTGAGGCCCTGGTGCCTGGCAGGGCTTCCCTTGTGGCTCAGACAGTAAAGAATCTGCCTGCAATGCAGGAGACCTGGATTCGATCCCTGGAGAAGGGAAAGGCTGCCCACTCTAGTATTCTGGCCGGGAGAATTCCATGGACTGTATAGTCCACGGGGTCACAAAGAGTCGGACACGACCGAGTGACTTTCACTCACTCACTTGCTGGTGCCTGGCACTGGGGGCAGAGGATTATCTCCAGAAAGCTGTGACACTCAGGCCTTCTGTTGCCTCTTCCCTGGCACTCTTCCCTGGGGTTTAGCAAGCTCTGGACTTCGTTCGCCTCGATGGACATGAGTTTGAGCAAGCTCTGGGAGTTGGTGAGGGACAGGGAAGCCTGGTGTGCTGCAGTCCATGGAGTTGCAAAGAGTCAGACACGACCGAGCAGCTGAGCTGGACTTTGTTCTGAATGAAGTTCAGAGCGATATCACCCCTGAGGAATTCTCTGAGGAATGTGGGAGGATGACTTCTGGAGAATCAGGAGTTGTCCAAAGAGAGAGGATGTGTATATTGCTGCGGTGAATTCCATCTTTGTCTTAGGAGCCTGAGATGCTCTGTTCACGCCTATCCTGAGCTAGACGATAATAAGAACTTAGGCTGCATTAATAGAGATGCTGTATCCAGAATAAGGAAAGTGAGACCCCCACACCCTCAGCACCAGTTATTAGACCACACCTGGAGCATTGCGATGAGTTCAGAAAAGCACATTTTCTAAGGGATATGGACACATTGGAACATATTTGCAGGAGAGTGGAAGAGCCCACTCTGGTCTGTGAGGATGGCTGGGAAAGCAGTGATTTTAACCTGAAAAGGGCAATAATCAGGCTTTGATTGGGTCTGAAACACTTGAAAGGCTGTCCCAGGGAGCCATGTGTGGTCCCAGAAGTCCTTATGTTGGAATCACAGAACTCTTTTGAGTGGAGACTTTAAGGAGTTTAAGGAGAGTAATTCTGTTTACTATGAGGAAGAATGAATTTCATTTAAAGTGATAGTTTTACTATTTTTTTCCTTGACCATAAAAGTGATATGTTAATACTGGAGCATTTAAGAGGGAAGAGTAAAAAAAATTAATGAAGTATCATCTATAATGTCCCTATTGAGAAGTGGCCGCTATTAGCATTTGGTACGTTATGTTCTAGCATTTTTGTATATTTTATTTTTCTTTGCAAAGCTGAAATCACAGTGCATAAACAATTTTGAATCTTAACTTTTTTATTTTTTTTGTCATGGCTTGAGAGTTGTGGGATCTTAGTTCCCCAACCAGGGATTGAACCTGGGCCCTCAGCAGTGAAAGTGCAGATCATAATCCCTGGACCAGCAGGGAATTCATTGACTCTTAATTATTAAGTATGATTTCAGGTAAAACATTTAGCCTCACATTTAATAATTTGTGGTAAATGTGGCATTTCAATGATTTTATAATATTCTATCCTAAAGATATAAGGTAATTTGATCTAAAGTTTTCTCCACCATGGGCCATGGACCATTAAGTTTATTTTGTAGTGTGTGCTTTTGCACTAAATATCATTATGCATAGACCTTTGCACATATTTTAGATTATTTGCTTGGGTTATGCTTTTAGAAATGAATTTGTTAGGTCAAAGTGTATGAACAATTTATACTGTTGACACATATTGCTATATGGTTTTACAGAAATGTTATACTACAATACCAGTTTATACTTTGTATCAGTTAATACACCTTTGATCCAAATGATCAGAAAACCTAACTTTAACTACCATGAATAAACGCTCATCTCCAGCATTCTTGCCGGAGAATCCCATGGACAGAGGAGCCTGGCGGGCTACACTCTGTGGGGCCGTGAAGAGTAGGACATGACTGAGCAGTGAGCACACACACCCTGGAAGAAAAGATGTCGGGCTGGAGTTTAGCTTGAGGTGTGCCTGGGTACACGGGCTTCCCGGGTGGCTCATTGGCAAAGAATCTGCCTGCGAGTGCCCGAGACGTGGGTTCAGTCCCTGGGTTGAGAAGCTCCCTTGGAGCAGGAAATGGCCTACTCCATTTGTAGTCCTACTCCATAGTAATCTTGCCTGGGAAGTCCCTTGGACAGAGAAGCCTTGCCGGCTATAGTCGATGGGGTCGCAAAGAGTCAGATATGACTGAGCACCTGAGCACACATGCGCACACGCATGTACATGCCTGGATACAGGGGCTCAACTGATGTCTCCACGATTTGGTCCGCCTTCCTCCCCCGTCAGTTAGAGTCTGCTGGCTACTCAGGGCAGCTGTTTGTGGTGACGTGTGTGTGTGCGTGTGTGTGTGTGTGTGTGTGGCTGTAATTGAACCTTGAATGAGGGATAGTGTTTCCATGACTGGCACAGGAAACCTCAATCCGGGGAGGCTCTCAGGGGAATCTGCTTTTTTCTTTGGTCCCATTTGATCTGTTTTTGCTGACATGAAAATTGTTCCTTTGAAGTTTTTTTTTTTTTTTTTATTAGACAAAGAAGGGAGATTATAGAGCCTTAAGGTCCATCTCCCCATCTCTTTGCTTGTCCACATGTCTGTTCATTCGTCCAGGTAATGAGTGGACTGACCCTTGTGTAGGAGTTGAATGGTGTGAGTTCTCACCCAGGTTCCAGCCCTGGTGCAGTGCGCCCTAACAGCAGTGACCAAAGCACAGTTGGGATCCGGGAGTGGTTTCTCCTCCTGGGGCACATCCTCCAAAGCCTTTGTTTCCAGCAGTTTTAAAAAGATAAGCTGCATTATGAAAAGATGTTAGAGAATGTAGTGTGGGAAGCCAGACATGGAGCCACTCAGGAAATGTGATCAAAGGGTACAGTCTCTCTTCTTCCAGCTGATTTGCAGAGTCCATCCCCAAAGTCACTCACCAGTCTTTAGAAGCTGGTTTGCATCTGCTTTCTGATCATTTCCTCATTTAAAGAGGGCTAATATACCAGTTCTGCCTCTCTCAGAGGGCTTGGCGGATGAAATGAAATGAAAATGCACATATTAGTACTGCATAAATGTAAGATGATGTGTTAAGGTTGAGTACCTAGGGCATAAAAGCAAGTTCCACCTTCCTTCTGAAAGAAGTTATCATATCCCATTCAGTAGGACCACAGAGGAATTTTTGGTAGAGGGGCCCAAAAAGGAGGTTGATAGGTATTCAGGAATTCTGAGACTTACTTAGCATGTGAAAATCTGGACCGCAAAAAGTGTGGAATAAATGCAGGTTCTTCCTCTCTTCCCTTGCCACCACGGCCCCACTTGAGCTTGGCTTGTGTTACTGCAGCAGCTCCACGGTGCAGCTCTCCTCTGCATCCTCCATAGCATGAGCTTTCTAAAGGTGCCAGTCCATCATGCCACCCCCTCTGCTTCAGCCCTACTCTTGGGGTGCTGTAACTCCTTCATGTAACTGAGGAGGGCACCTCGGGGGTGTGTGGCTCTGGCTGATTCTGCCGCTTTATTTTTTTCCGCTGCCGTCTCTGTGTTACAGTTGGACTTCGTTCAGCTATATCATGTCCTTTCCTGCCTTCAGACCTTCCCAGGTGGAGTTGATGTCTTCTTAACTCCCAACTCCAAAACTTGGAGACATCTTTCAGATTTCAGCGTACATGTCACTTCCTCCAATTTTTGTGCATCTTTTGACTGGGAGACTGAATAGCCATTCAGTAGTCACTGATGGAAAGAGTTAAAAATGTTTATGCGTGTGCCCCCTGTCTGGGCAGGTGGGGACTAGACATGGAACCCCAGTCCAGCAAATGGCCCGTGGGTGTTGGACTACTGTGGTCTCTCAGCACAGCTCACAGTAGGAGCTGGGAGGAGGGTGTTGCGTGTCTGCTTTGGGCATGTTCTCTGGGTTAGTGCTTTTGCCCCAGGGTGTGGAGTCCCAGCTTCTGATCAGTGTAGCAGCCCCCAGCTGTCAGTGGTTTTCAGAAGGAAGTGGGCTGGAGGGCAGTAGATGTCAAGCTTATACTTTTCCTAATTCTTAGAAACCATTATGAATCTGAGTCACTGGGTTGGTGATGCTGCAGTTATCTGGAGAGTCTCTGTGCACACCTGTGGCTGCGTGGGATGTGAACGGATGGTGATTTGTTTATGGGTGGGACTGGGACACTTTGAGAAGAAGCTACTGAAATTTATCCTAGATTTTTGCTGAAGTGAATAAGATGTCTGGGCCTTCTGTATAGCCAAACATTCATGAGGATGAAGAACACAGGCATAAGGAGTGTTTTGATACCTCATTTAGCACAAATATAGCACCAGAAATTGGAGTGCTAATCTGTTGGTTTTGGAAACAGAACTGATGCCTCTCATCTTGATGGATTAGAATGTGAAAAGAAGGCTTGTGAGCCCTGGACAGGAAACTGGTTCTGGTGATTGTTTATACATGTATTGAGCAAACATTTATTGATTATTATGTACTAGTCTTGCTTATGCTTGAATACACATTACTTCATTTCTTCTCAAAGTTCTGGGATCTGTTTGAGTTTTATTTTAGGATTTTTTTTTTAAATTTTAAGAAAGACTGTTGAATTTGTTTTCAGTGGTGTGACTGTTTATCTTACGGGGAGTGGAGCTGACTTGTGCTGCTTGGTTGCAAGACAAAGCGTTAGGAGGGAGCGTGGCTCCCCTCCTCTCCTGCCTCCCGCTGTTTCCTCTCTGGAGGGAGAGTGACTATTAAGTGAATGGGGACCAGAGAAAGCACAGCTTGTTAACAAGCAAGATAGTTCTTGAAAATGGGATTCAAAGTTAGAGTTTTCCTTGCCTCTCTTTCTGAAAACCACTCTAATGTTGCCACATTCACGCTTCCATTTCTGTTTTTCATCCAGAATGCTATAACATCCTTTTCAAGGAGTTTTCTGATGTCATCACTGTTGGATCTTTTTATTAAGGAAGACTTTGGAGGTCTGCAGAAAGGGTGATTGGCACAGAATTAGAGATCTGGGAATTGTAGCTGTCTGGCTGTAGGTCAGCTTGGTTGTAATTGCTCCCTCTGCTGTGTGACCTACCCTGCAAAATTCTGAACTCTGTAGACAGCCTTGCTCTGAAAGCAAGTGATCCTTTGGGGCCCTGTTACATGTGCTTAGTTGCTTGGTCATCTCCAGCTCTTTGCAACCCCATTGACTATAGCCCACCAGTCTCCTCTGTCCATGGAATTTTCCAAGCAAGAATGCTGGAGCAGGTTGCCGTTTCCTACTCCTGGGGATCTTCCCAACCCAGGGATCAAACCCATGTCTTCTCCTGCATCTCCTGCACTGGCCAGAGGTTATTTACCACTGTGCCACTTGGGAAACCCCTTGGGGGCCTATTGTGGCTTCTTCTTGCTCTTCGTCAGATGTTTCCTGCAAACTATTTTAAAGGTTCACTTCTCCCACAATTTAAGATGACCATTTCTGACTTACAGACTTGTATTTGCTCTCCTAAAGTATTAGCCAGAAATGTATGTGTCAGGAATCAAAGTTGTGCATCCGTTTGGTCCCTCTACCCTAGCAAAGCAATCGTTCATACTGCTGAAGTGAATCCACTTTGTGAGTAACCTGGGATTGTCTGTTTCTATTTTAAAAGGCAAAAGAGTGACATGAAGCCTTCTAGGGGATATTATATAAGTAACTGGAAAACTCAGAGGAGTGAGGAAAAGAAGCAGTATTGAGCCAAATGGTTGGAGTAGGATAAAGGGATCTTTAATTCAGGGAGCTTTGGAAAGGAAAATGGACTAAGGCATTTTTCACCTATTTCCATGAAAAAAAATTGTCATATTTTTCTGATTCCTAAATTTGTAGGAGATTTGACTTGTGTGGGTTGATCAGATTTGTAAGTGGATAGTTAGTATATTAGGCTTTTTGGGCTGCAGACCAATTTGCCATAACAGAATCCCACGGATTTGGTGGCTTAAACAACAGAAATTTATTGTCTCACACTTCTTGAGCCTGGAAGTCCCAGATCAAGGTGCTGTCAGGGTTGGTTGCTGGTGAGGCCTCTTTTCCTGGTTTTTGACAGCCTCCTCCTTACTCTGGCCTTACACAGCCTTTTCCCTGTCCCCATACACCGTTGATGTCTCTTCCTCTTTTTATAAGGACTGGAGCCCTGTTGGACTGGGCGCCGCTCTTATGACCTTGTTTAACCAGACTTACCTCCTGGGGGCCCTGTCTCCAGATATAGTCACATTGGAGGTTAGGGCTTCAACACACTGAACTAAATCCACAACAGATGGGAAGACCCTATGATTTAATTTCAGCAAATCAGCCCTCACCCCAGTGTTTTGATAAAGTTTACTGAAACATAAACACACCCATTCATCTTTAGATTACCTGTGACTGCTTTTGCCTTGGGTCATTGTGATTAGACAGTCTGTCCTACAAAGCCTAAGATATTTGTTATCTGGCCTTATACAGAAAAAGTGTGCCAACTCTTTAAATCAACTGAGCCTGTTCTAATAAGAGAAGGGGATTATTTCTGTATCAGGTTTTGAATCACAGTGATTTTTTAAAAATTAACATGCATGTAGGCTTTATTCGTTTGCACATTAAATAGGAAAGGAATAGAGAGTGAAAATTGCCCCAAAGCCAAAGGCCATCAAGCGGTCGGTACATATCAGGGCTGCTAGAAAGGGCAGCTGTGGTCAGAAGAACCTGCCGTGGGACCATGGGCAACTTACTTCATGTCTCTGATCCTTGGTTCTGCCACTGTAAAATGGAAATAAGATGACTGGTCCTATGATTGTTTAGACCCAATGAAATAAAGCCCCTGGAATATCCTATAAATGGTAGGAGGACTGCATAAATAGGACGGATTATTTAGCACCTATTTGTGCTGTTGCAGCTGCTGCAGATACGTGCCGAGTAAGACTACCCTATTATTTAGAGACTGAGAAATATTTGGATGGTGGTAATGTGCTGCTCTGGAAAAAGCAGTCGCCAGTGGGACTTTTATCACATAATTAGAGGGTGTGCTAAATGTGCTAGTGAAAAGAAGCTGCTGTGTGCTGCTGCCTTCTGTTAATGTGGACCCGGGATCCTGAATGTTTTCCCTGAGTATGTCCTCCAACAGCCGCCTTGCCCCCTTCCCTTGTGTGATGCTGCCTCTGGCCAGCAGAAATTCTGGGAAGTCCTAGACATAATGCCAGTGCCACATGGCCTGGCATGCGTACTCAGTCGTGTCCGACTCTTTGTGACCCCATGGACTATAGCCCCCCAGGCTCCTCTATTCATGGGATTATCCCAGCAAGAATACTGGAGTACATTTGCCATTGCCTCCTCCAGGGGATCTTCCCCACCCAGGGATAGAACCCGCATCTCCTGCGACTCCTGCATTGGCAGGTAGATTGTTTTACCATGGAACTACCTGGGAAACCCGCCATATGGCCTTAGGGACTGTAATACATGACCATCTACCAACCAGACACCTGTGCTTTTCAAGCTTGATTCTGGTCAGCTACCTTGCATGTAAATCTTCTGAAAGGAGGAGCAAGCTGGAAAGCTGGGCAGTGGTAGGAATTGGGAAGATCCCTAGTTAGGATGAGAAAGGAGCAGAGCTGTTTAAGCTCTTTCGTGGTTGACTCATTTGTTCATTTATCTGTCCGTTCCATCACTGAGATTCCTCATATTAAGAGTGGTAATACTGTGTACGTTACAGGGCTGTGGTAAGGACTGAATGAGTTACTGCAGATAAAGTGTTAAGCAAACTATCTGACATGGAGCGAATGCTCATTAAACGGTCGTTCTTGTTTTTACTGTCATTTTCTAATGACTTCATTCACTAATGCCACACCCTGTCCAAAGCCTTAATGGACAGAGGAAGGAGATGAAGATGCATAGGTTCTGCCCAGCCTTGGCCCCTGCAGCTGGCAGTGATTCGCGGGACTCAGAGGTGCTCTTTAGCTTCCATCAGCTGTGCCTTTCTCATTGTGAGGCCAGTGATGCCACTGCGGTCCCTTAACACAGCCTGCTCACCTGCCAGGATACCCCCAGCTCGCCTATCCAAATCTCATCTTTCTTCCAAGACCAAGCCGGGGACCCATCTTCTTCCTGATTAATGCTGGCTTACAGGCGTCACATCTTTTGAGAATCCGGAAGCATTTATACACCCAATTTAACTTTGGATTGCATCCCTCCTTGTATTTTTATAATTGCTTTATGTAGCCTTGAGAGAAGATACATGTCTTACTCATCCTTGATTCTTGAATGGTTATAGCAGTGCCTGACACATGCATATGCTCAAAAAATGTTGAATTGGATGAATTCTAATTCAATTTAACCAACATTTATTGAGCATGTACTTCTGGGTTTCTCAGCCTCATCACTGCTGTCATTTTGGACCAGATGACTCATTGTTGTGGGGCCATTCTGCGTGCTATAGGATGTTTAGGAGCTTCCCGGGCCTTTGTCCCCTATATGCCAATAGCACCCTTCAGTTGTGGCAACCCAAAATGTCTTTAGATATTGCCAAATGTACCCTGAAGGTAGGGCAAAAATCACTCTGGTTGAGAGCCACTGATTTACTGTGTTCTTGACACAGTCTCTTTCTTTCTTTCTTTTTTAATGTTTCTTTTCCCAGGTAACTATTTTGATTGGCTTTGGTGTTTTTATTTGTTTGGTTTTTTGTGTTGTTTTTTTATTTTGGCCTCATCACATGGCTTGCGGGCTCTTGGTGCCCTGACCAGGAGTTGAACCTGGGCCATGGCAGTGACAGCACTGAGCCCCGACCACTGGACTGCCACTTCTCAGATTATAAATACTGGGGGGAGAATTTTTCATTTTCTCCATAATGCCTGTATTCTGGCCATAGAGTATACGTCAAATTAATAGATGTTTGTTTACTAGATCTGCTTAGCTCATTTTCATCATTGTACCACCTTCAGGTGAGGCAGGGGAAAAAAGGAAAATTCAAGGCCATCTTCATCATCGTCAATTAGTGTGCGTTAAAGAAATGCTCACAGTTTCCTGGTTTCCATTTTGCCTTTCTTGCTAACTCTCAGGTCTGGTGTCTCCTCCTCTCTGAATGCGAGTACTGCAAGTAAATGAGTGAATCCCACATCCGTTGTTCAGATTTCCTTTGGAAACATTGATTAAAGTAACAGACCTATGGGAAAGTTTTTCCCCTCCTCTGGAATCTCATTTATGGCTTTAAAACTCCTCTGTTTGTAGTTTTTGCACAGAATGGTTTCTAGAAGTATTTGCTATGCCCTTCCAGGGATGGATACTGATATGGGGCCCAAGTGCCCCAGGGACTCAGTTTTATATGTATGGTTGTACCAGGGTAAATAAGGGCCAGAGGTCTAAGTCTTTAAGTTGGGAACAGTGATGGACTGAATTGTGTGTGTGTGTGTGTGTGTGTGTGTGTGTGTGTGTGTGTGTGTGTGTGTTTGTGTGAAGGTATTAGTGAGGACAGAGTACAGTTTTGTTGGGGAAAATGAGAAGTGGTGTTCTAGGAGGATTCATTACAAAGGGCTCTGGAAATGGGGGCTCCAGTCTAAGCTGCGGAATACCACTAAGCGGTTATGAACACTTGGGCAAGGTGTTAAAGTAGCTCCTCTCTGGGCCTGGGTTTCACCTGGGAAGGGATGAAGGGAGAGAAATGAATTAAATGATCTTTACCATCCCTTGTACCTCAGAACATTTATGATTTAAAAATTTTAGCTTGAAGATGACTTCTTTTATTCTTACAGAAGAGAACGTGATTAGGAATTTGGGCCAGGATCTCCCAACACTGTGGACACTAGTCTCTTGCTAGCTGTCTTCAGCTTTTGAAAAGGCTACCATGATGCTGGGGGCCTGCAGTTGTTCTTGGATACCCTAAGAGCAGAACTAGATGATAGGCAGGCAGATCCTGGCTCAGTAGAAGAATTTTCTAGCTATCAGAGTTGTTGGAAAATGAAATAAGCTTTAGAGGGAAGAAGTTTCATCACTGGGGGCATTCCAGCTGAGGCGATCAGCTTGAAGTTGAGTTTCAAATGAGTGATCAGTCTAGGTGACTTGAGTTCCTTTCTGACCCTGTAAATTTTTAAAAATTCTGTTTTTTTTTTAAAAATTAAGTATACCTGTGTGTGTGTGTTAGTCGCTTAGTCGAGTCTGACTCTCTGCGACCCTACAGGCTGTAGCCTGCCAGGCTCTTTTGTCCATGGAATTCTCTAGCGAAGAATACTGGAGTGGATTGCCATTTCTTTCTCCACGTATACCTTGGGATCCTTAAAAAGGAAAGGGGGAAGAGAGAGGCAGAGCTGCTGCCAGAAAACTAATTCATTGGTGGCGCTGGGTGTTAAAGTGAGGGCTCTGAGGTGGAGAGAACAGGACTTTTAATTGTATTTCTTCAGGAACAATTGTTGAGTGGGGTGTGCCCTGAAGTGTCGACACTCAGACATGTGTCACGTAAATGTTTGTGGCCCACCAGTTGTGGGGCCCCAGCCTGACCTTCCTGGGCCGGTGACCGGCCCCCACGCTGAAGCCACGGCCCTGCTTGCTTGTCTCACCGTGGGCCGTGCCGCCTTACTGAGCAGCAGGCAGAAGCCGTGCTGTTTCCCCTGCCCCTGTCTGTCTATCTCCTCATGACTCTGAATCAGCTGTCATGGGAGCTGTCTGTGACTGAGAACCAAAATAAATCCACTTTCTCTGGAAATTAGTTCTTTCAGGCCCATGTCTGTCACATTGCTGCGCTTTCTGAGGCCAGTGTCTTTCCGTGAAGTCCTTGCTTTCCGTGAGCGCGTTTTTGTAGGGCTCCACGGAGGGCCTGTCCCACTCTGTAATTGCCTGGCTATATTTATGCCACTTGTAATTACCTCAAGGTTGTCGTCTGCTGAGGCCATGGCAGCGGCTCCTTGGGGGGGGACCCTCCCTGGACATTCATACCCAAGCCTCCCTGCCGGTGGGGTGGGAGGTCTGTGCTATCTGGATGGAAGGGCGAAGCTGAGGTACCCAGCTGGTTCCCTGACACAGCTTCCTCTTTCCACTGACTGCCTTTGTTTCTTCATCTCTGCTGATGCAGACAGCCAGGGTGGCACAGGGTGCGACCTGTCTGTCAGGGGCTGCTGGGCTAGTGGGGTCCTAAACTGGCAGTGATGCCAGAGGCTGCCCTCAAGCCTGGGAATCTCGGGGTGTCCCACCACTTGAAAGAAGTTGGTGGACCTGCCTCGCCCTTGGCCTTACCCTGCCTCTCACTCTGCTCTTGCTGTCTTCACCTCTCCTGTCAGCCCACCCATGGTTCTCCCTGGAGGTGATGAATCCACACAGGGCCTTCTTGTTGGGAAATGAGGGTGAACGTCGTATGAGGTTGGGGAGAGCCAGCAGTCTACTTGAGTCTCTTACTGTCTTGTCTCAGGCAGCCATAACAGTACCATAAAATACCATATACTGGGTGGTGTAAACAGCAAGCAGTTGTTTCCTCTCAGTTCTGAAGGCTGGAAAACCCAAGGCCATGTGTAAGCAGGCTTGGTGTCCGGTGAGGAGGACTCCTTCAGTTGCTGGCAGTTGTGCTCTCCTCGCGTCCTCACATGGCCTTCTCCTTGCTGCACGGACGTGGGGAGAGACAGATCTTCTTCTTTAAGGCCATCCGTCCTGTCTGACTAGGACTGCACCCTTGGGACCTCATTTAACAATTAAAAAAAAAAAAGTGCTAGTCACTCAGTCGTGTCCAGCTCTTTGTGACCCCGTGGACTGTAGCCCACCAGGCTCCCCTGTCCATGAAATTCTCCAGGCAAGAATGCTGGACTGACTAGCCATTCCCTTCTCTAGAGGATCTTCCCAACCCAGGCACTGAACCCGGGTTTCCTGTCTGAGCCACCAGCGGAGCCCATTTAACCATAGTTACCTCCTAAAAGATCCAGGTCCAGATGCAGCCACTTTTGAGGGGCGGGGTTAAGGGCTTGAACATATGAATTTGGCGGGACAGTTAAGTCTAGCATCTGCTTATTGATGATAAGCTTCAGCTTCTTCAGCTTCAGGAGACAAAGAATAACTTGCTTTCTACTGTGTGAACAGCCCAGTCAGGTGACAAGTTGTTCTTCCTGTTGGAACTTCTTTTTCCCTTAACTGTTTGAGACCTTGAGGGCGCTACTTTTATCTCTCCATGTAATCCCGTTGTCCACAGATAGCTCACTGTTTCCTGGTTGAAGGACACTGACAAACGTCTAGGTCTCTAGGTACGAGGCCACCAGAGGACTGGCTTGGTTAAAATGCCTGGTCCTGATTCAGATGTGCGTTACTAGGAGTGGTTCATATTTAAATTCAGGACTTATTGCCCTCCTTGGTCAAAAGATCATTTTACAGAAAACAGAACAAAGACTGCAAAGGTTCTGATGGTCGATATGTGGTCTTCAGACTGATTAGTGACAGAACCAGGAACATAAGCTTGTTTGTAACCCCTGGTGGTGGTTAGAGCTGGTGGACTCCCTGGGAGATTATGGAAGGGAATGCTTTGCTCATTTTGTTGAGTAGCCTTCCCTAGCCTTGCTCTTTAGGGGAGTGTTCCTCATTTCACACTTGAAGGGGTGGAGGAAGAGTGAGATAGTTCATCGTGTGGGCTCCTCTACAGATTGGGAAGGTGTTCTGTGACATTTAAAGAATGAGGGACTTAATGGCCAGTAATGGGAGCAGGTCTTCTGTAGATCCACTGCTTGAACTTAAGGCCTCTCCGTTAAAACTGGCATGCTGATAACGTCTCCCTTCATTCGGGTAACATATAGTGAATATTTAGCCCTATGCTGGATGCTGGGAGGAAATGGTGAGAAAAGTGGGCTTGCCCTGAACTCATGGAACAGTCTAATTTCTATGCTGCCTACCTCCACATCCTCACCGTGCCCTTACCTAGAGCAGGAACAGTTAGGGGTGAAGGCCTGGGAAGGCAGATTGGATGGCGTGAGGAGGAACTTGGGGGAAGGCTGTGGAGAGTGATCCATACCATCTCCTCCTTCCTGCTTAGAGGTCCCTTCTGTCCTGGCTGCTCCCTGAAGCTTTCACTCTGTGTTCTCGCTTCTTTTTAAAAGACTGAAAAGGTGTACAACATGATTTGATACACACACACACACACACACACACACACACACACACAGTGAAATGATTACTAGAGTTGAGCTAGTTAACATCACACTTTTTTTTTTTTTGGTGTAATGAGAATACCTTAAATCTAGTCCCCTAGCAAAGTTTTAGTATTTCACATAATCATACAGTATTATTTAACTTATACTCATCATTTTATAGGGCTTCCCAGGTGGCTCAGTGGTGGAGAATCTGCCTGACAATGCAGGAGCCACGGGAGATGAGAGTTCGATCCCTGGGTCGGGAAGATCCCCTGCAGGAGATGGCAACCCACTCCAGTGTTCTTGGAGTATTCTTGCCTGGGAAATCCCATAGACAGAGGAACCTCGTGGGCTATAGTCCATGGGGTTGGAAAGAGTCAGACTTGACTGAGCACATATGCATCATTCTATACTTGGCTCTCTAGATTTAGTAATCCCACATTACTGCAACGTTTACCGTTTGTCCAACGTGTCTCCATTTCCCCTACCTCCCTGTCCCTGGTAATCATTCTACTCTCTGCTTCAATGTATTAGACTTCTTAAAGATTCTACATATAAGTGAGATTATGTGGTTTTTTTCTTTCTGTGTGTGGTTTATTTTACTCAGCATAGTGACCTCCAGGTTCATTCATCTTGTTGCAAAGAACAATCTTTTTTTATGAAGCTGAATGATATTTCATTGTGTGTTTGTGTGTACACACACACAGTATTGTTTCTTCATCTATTTATTCATCAAGACACTCTTAGGTTGTAACCATGTATTGTCTATTATGGGTAATAATGCAGTGAACTTGGGAAGACAGAAACCTCTTTGAGGTATGGATTTCATTTCCTTTGGATATATACCCAAAAGAGGGATTGCTAAATCATATAGTAGTTTTCTTGAGGAAACTCCATTTTGTTTCACATAGTGGCTGCGCAATTTCCATTCACACCAACAGTGTACAAGGGTTCTCTTTTCTCCATATCCTTGCCAACACTTATCTTTTGTTTGTTTTTGATAATAGCCATCTGAACAGGTGTGAGATGATAGCTCATTGTGGTTTTGATTTCTATTTTCCTGTGATTAGTGATGTTGAACACCTTTTTATGTGCCTGTTGGCTATTTGTATGTCATCTTTGGGGAAGATGTTAGTTAGGCCCTTTGCCCATTTTTTGTTGGGCTATTTCTTTTGCTATTTAATTGTAGAAGTTCCTTATATATTTTGAATATTAATCCCTTATCAGATGTATGGTTTGGAAATATTTTCTCCAGTCCATAGATTGCCTTTTCATTTTGTTTGGGGGGTGGGGGTGTATTTCTTTTGCTGTTTATGAGCTTTTTTAGTTTGATGTAATTAATCTTGTTTATTTTTGCTTTTGTTGGCTAAACTTTTAGTACCGTATCCAAAAATCATTGCCAAAGCCAATGTCAGAAAATTTTTTTCCTAATGTTTTCTTATAGCAGTTTAATAATTTCAAGTCTTACGTTTGTATTTAACCCATTTTCAGTTGATTTTTGTGTATAGGGTAAGATAAGGGTACCATTTCATTCTTTTACATGTGGATGTCTAGTTTTCCAAACACCATTTTTTGAAGAGACTGTTCTACCCACTCCAGTATTCTTGGGCTTCCCTGGTGGCTCAGCTGGTAAAGAATCTGCCTGCAATGGTTTGATCCCTGGGTTGGGAAGGTCCCCTTGGAGAAGGGAACAGCTATCCATTCCAGTATTCTGGCCTGGAGAATTCCAAGGACTGTATGTATAGTCCATGAGGTCACAAAGAGTCAGACACAACTTGAGTGACTTTCACTTTCACTTATCCTGTCCTTAGACTGTCCTTATATATGATTGGGGCCTTTGATGAAAATTAGTTGACTGTATCCATGGGCTTATTTCTGGACTCTGTCTTCCACTTCATTGGTCTATGTATCGCTTTTTATGCCAATACTCTTCTGTTTCTGATTACAGAAGTTTGGTAATATAGTTTGAAATCAAGAGTGTCTTGCCTCCAGCTTTGTTCTTTTTTCTCAAGATTGTTTGACTCATTGGGTCTTTTGTAGTTCCATACACATTTTAGAATGTTTTTTTCTATTTCTGTGAAAGTCTAGCTTCTGAACTCTCCTGGGAGTACTGCAGCCACACAGGGGCCAGGGTCGATGAGCCCGGCTGCATGTGGCAATACCAGTTACTAGATGAGTCTAGAGACTGTCCCTTCAGAGTCTGTTCCATGACTCATTTACACTCAAGTGACACTCAAGCATATGACTGTTGCTCAGTGTAACCGTTTCTGACTCTGCTGAATAATATGGGTGGGACAGGAGTTGTGTCGAGGCAAAGCAGGTATGATAGGGCATTTTGAGGGGGAGCAGGGCAGGGCTGGCTGCCCACCTCCCCTACCTGGAAGAGTCTAGGTACAGTTAGGTAATCCTGAAAACCCTGACATGCTTCCTTAGAAAGGACATAAACTTATGATCATAGCTCCCTCGTGCTTTATTCTCCATAAATGTTTGAATACCCTGGCGACTCTCATCCTTAGCACTAGCTATAATAACCAGCTACACTTCCTGTCTCAGAGCCTTTCCTTCTCTAATGATTGGCTTCTTTGTCCCGCTCCTTTAATCTAGTGGTAGGAGCTGGGAGCTGCCTGTTTAGGAATTTTTGCATTAAGAGAGGAGACTCTCCCATTCATCCTCTGCAGGCTTTTTGCTGACAGGTTGCTATGGCTGGAGTTGCCCAATCCAAGAAGCAGAGACCTTCCACCCTCACCTGGGTCCTGTGTTTTTGAAAGAGGGATGTGCCCATGCCTCTTCCCATCCCCGACTTCTGGTCCTGACTGTTGAGTGCAGTTGACATTCACTTGCCCAGTCGACTGCCACCTGACTGACTGGGTTGTTTTTCAGTTCTCCTCTGCGTGAATTATGAGCTTTCTTGACTTTGGTCAGGCTGCCTGGAGTCAGTCCCAGCCTGAGCAGGTGCGGTGCCAACTTCCCTGGCATGTGCCTGTGCCAGCGCATTTTCCTATTGACCCCTAGCTCTCCCTTGGAAATACCGAGCCTGGAGCTCTGGAGAAGGCACTGCCACTCGTGTAGCTCTGAAAGCCTGCCTTTGTCCTGAGGAATGCCTGTCGCAATGAAGCCTGATAAATAGCCAGCTCCTTTCTCCTGTAAATTAAAATGAAAGAACCTTGCCTGCTAGAAGTTACTTTACTTGTCTCTTCTCATCTTCTTTATTCAAGTCTGTTTAATGAATATCTATTTAAGCTCTAAACCTTGCCCTGTGCCAGGCACTATAAAGGGATACATAGAAGTTGTGGTCCTTGCGCCTTAGGACCTAAGGCCTCTTGGTGGACACAGACGTGTGTCCCTGAAACCTTTAAGGAATATATAAACTGGACGTCAGTGACATGCTGAGTGTATGAGTTCCCTTCTCTGGTTGCCATGTGGGACCATAACTTCCTTTTCCCCATGTCTTCCAGAGATATGCTTTTATCAGTCCCTTTAACATTTGTTTTTTAGTTCATGTGTTCATTTAGTCATTCATTTATTCACTCACCCATTCAATGAACACTAATTTAATGCTTACTCTTTGTCAGGCATCGTGCTAGACAAGGAGGTGAGTAAAAGACTTGGCTCGTGACCAGCTCGCAGTCTAGTTGGAGAGAGAAGGAAGGAAATGATAATGCACAATAGTAAATGCTGTAGTCAAGGCAGGAATAAAATGCCATCTAGAAGATAGAAGAGCTAGTTAGCTTCTCGGTCAGATTGTACCTTCATCATTTCTCTTCTGTTGAAAAATGAATCAGTGTTTTTCTTACCCATCTACCATTCGAACAGCTGATTAGTCTCTCTCTTCTGCCAACCTGCACATCTTTTTAATTTTTTGAAATATTTTCTTCATGAGTCAACTGTATTATTTTGCCTTTCATCTTATACATACATATATATATAATATATACATATTATATACATTATATATATATACATACTGTTTTTGAAGCATTTTGTAGAGGTATAGAGCTGTTTTGCTTAATTTTTTGTGTGGGATTATCTACTCTATCCTTCCATAAAGAGTGGCTGACACCATGTAGGAGTTCTATCTATATGCTTAAATTTGTTTATTAGTCGTATTTCTCTGTTTCTTTGGCTTCTTATAATTGCTTTAAATTACTAGCTCACTACTGTTATTTCTGAATTCTTAAGTTTTTGAAAAATGTTACTTTCCACCCCCCCACCTCCCCCGGCCAAATTGGTGAATAGGGCACCAAAAATAGAAAACTTCAGTAATATGAAGCAGTCTTCCTCTGGCTGTGTCCCTTCCCTCCGCAGGAGAACTTTTATGCTGCTTCCCCTTGAAGCCTCTCCAAGTATTTCTGAGCACCCTGGAGAGGTTCCTCATGGGGCACTCCTTTGGCGTTCTGAAGGTCACTTCCTTTTGAGTTCTCTGTGTGGTGATGACCATTCTGAGCCGTCAGCCCAGCGCTGGGGTGAGGCAAAGTCTTCGGAAGTGCCCTGTTGGGCGCTGGGACTGGGTCTCCCTGACGCTTATCAGCGTTGAGCCAGTTGGCACCTTACCGCAGTCATGCCGCCACACCATTATACGCTGCCTTGTTGGGCCATTCTAGTGATGGGGCTGACACCCCCAGTTGGCAAGACTGTGCTGTGACCTCCACTGAGGTGGTGAGACCTTTATTTGTGGCTTTGGGCTAATTCATTTTCTGGGCCTTGGGGCTGTGTTGTCTGCTGTGCTCTGGTATTCTGAAGTTTGGTCTTTTCCTAAGATACAAACATAAGTCCGTGAATGCTGGGTCAGAGAACAGAGTGACTGGTGCTATGTTATGCTCAGAAATGCCTTGCTCCCTGCCCAGGCCCAGTTAACTGGTTCAAGTCTGGGGACCCAACTATCTTCCCTGAAAATACATTCTCTTCCAGCTGGCCCTTTAGTCCATCATCCATATGGTCTTCCAGCAGAGTGGCCCCTGAGGTCCTTCACTCAGGCACCTGAATCCTCAGGTGAAGTCACCTTGGGCTCAAGCTGGCACCTGTCAATATTTATAAGGTGCTATAGCATTCTTACAGAAGCACTGGAAAAAAGAGGAAAGGAAAAATGATAACTCATGGTCATCCTTGTTTTGTTAGCATCTTGGAGGGTTTTCATTGACTCTCTTTCTCAGTGCATGTTATGTTTGCTCTTCTTTTGGCACCCTCTGGTTGGAGTCCGGCTTCTATGTGTGTTTGCTCCGTGGTGGGCTTGTATTTAAGCAGTGACTGGTACAGAGAACCTCCAGTGCACTTCCATTTCCTGCCAGAGAGCCCCAGCTCCACCTTCTTCTTCTTTCCCTCCTTCCTGTCATCACTCTTCATTGACATTTGTTTACATTCTCTTCTCTCCACCACCCCGATGGTCACCCCCCACACTGCTTTCTCAGATTTCTTTCTCATTAGTTGCTCACCACCCTGAACCACCTGTGTCCCATTTCCACTCTTATCTCCGTTGGTGACCTCATTGGGCTGATGTATGGTGGGCTTCCAGCAATAAAGAAAATGCTTCTTCACACAGTTATGATGAGAGGAGACTGTCTAGGGTGGGGTTGGAGATTGTATCGTGATCAGTGTGTACTTACCTCTGCCCTGGTTAAAGCAGCGTGGAGAGTAAATACTACCGATATGTGAAGTATTGCTGATGGGGGAACCTTGATGACACCTATGGAATTTATTTTATCAGTGCCTAGACAGTCATTGGGCCATTTACTTCTACAGTTTGACTCTTGGGATGTGCATTTTAGTCCCAGCCCTGCCCCTGATTCCCACTCTGTACTTTAGGTAGGTCACTTAACCTTTGTGCTTTGATTTATTCATCTGCCAACTGGGAATGTTAAATTTGTCCTGTTAACCTCACAAGTGTACTTGGAGATAGTATGACAACCTTTCATAATTCTGGACAGAAGTTGACCCTTGAACAACATGAGTTTGAACTGCATTGCTCCACTTATATGTGGATGTTTTTTAGTAGTAAATACTAGAGTAAATACACAGTGTGCAGTTAGTTGCGTCTGTGGATACAGAATGGTGGACACAGAGAAATGGCAGACACAGAGGGCTGATTATAAGTTATATGTGGACTTTGAGTAAACTCTGGAAGTTGGTGATGGACAGGGAAGCCTGGCATGCGGCAGTCCATGGGGTCGCAAAGAGTCGGACAAGACTGGGTAATTGAACTGAACTGAACTAAGAGGGTCAGAGTGCCTAACCCCTTTGTTCAAGGGTCAACTGTACTATGAAATGTAAAAGAAAATGCCTATATTCAATAAGAGAGGTGTAAACATTATACTTGATGAAAGTGAAAGAGAAGAGTGAAAAGGTTGATTAAAACTCAACATTCAGAAAACTAAGATCATGGCATCCAGTCCCATTACTTCATGGGAAATAGATGGGGAAACAATGGAAACAGTGACAGACTTTATTTTCTTGGGCTCCAAAATCACTGCAGATGGTTATTGCAGCCATGAAATTAAAAGACGCTTTCTCCTTGGAAGGCAAGTTATGACCAAACTAGACAGCATGTTAAAAAAGCAGAGACATTACTTTGCCAACAAAGGTCTGTCTAGTAAAAGCTATGGTTTTTCCAGTGGTCATGTATGGATGTGAGAGTTGGACTATAAAGAAAGTTGAGTGCAGAAGAATTGATGCTTTTGAACTGTGGTGTTGGAGAAGACTCTTGAGAGTCCCTTGGACTGCAAGGAGATCCAACCAGTCCATCCTAAAGGAAATCAGTCCTGGGTGTTCATTGGAAGGACTGATGCTGAAGCTGAAACTCCAATTTTCTGGCCACCTGATTCGAAGGACTGACTCATTGGAAAAAACCGTGATGCTGGGAAAGATTGAAGGCAGAAGGAGAAGGGGATGACAGAGGATGAGATGGCTGGATGGTATCACTGACTTGATGGACATGAGCTTGAACAAGCTTTGGGAGTTGGTGAAGGACAGGGAAGCCTGGCATGCTTCAGTTCATGGGGTCACAAAGAGTTGGACACAACTGAATGACTGAACTGAAACATTATACTAATAGTATTATGAGAACATTTATTCTGGAACCAGGTAGCCTGGGTTCGAATATTGACACTACTGTTACTGTCTGTGTGATCCTGGGCTAGTTTCCTAGCTTTTCTATGCCTTGTTCCTCTGCTGTAAATGTTAAAGCACAGTAATAGCACTTTGTAATCTTGTGGTTATGGTAGCATTAAATGAGTTAACATTATATAGCAAGTTTAAAGGAGGGCTTGGCACATTTACAAGCATTATTATTGTGGGTACTGTAACCATTTATAGAGACTATCATCAGGTGTTTTCCTGCTGGTTAGGAAAGGGGCCCCAAAGTTAGCGACTTAGAAGGGAAGAGAAAGCATCCATGTTCATCTGGTGTGTGTTGTGTTTTGATGGTTATAGCTGGTACTTCTACGTGTCATCTCCTTAGATGAAGAAGCTGAGCCTCGGAGGACAAATCTAGCAAGATTCAAACTCTTTTGTCCAACTCCATCTTGGCATTCTTGTCATTGTATTCTACCACTTCCCATTTTGGCTCTGACACATCTGTTGTTGGCATCTGGGTCAGCCACCAGTGTGTTTGAATGAATATGGATATCCTAATTATTGTTGGTGCCAAAGATGCAGAGTGAGTGTATGTGGCTGACTCACTGGTGCCAGAACAAAGGGCACAGGCTGTGTGTTAACTCTGTGAATATAATTAAACATGCATGGACACTTTTCTTTCTTTTTCTCTATTATGTATATTTCTCTAATTTGATTGGCTTCAGTTTTTAAAATTAACCTTTGGCTACTCTGCTGCTTGGTTTATGATCGTGATTGGAGATGACATTGTACCAGCTGCTGAATGACAATAGCATCCTTCCTACCCATAAATAGAGTGGTAGCAATAATAATAATGTCCTTCATGGATCAAGCATCGGGAACTTTAGATAGTCTCATTGATTGCTCATAACCAACTGTGAGGGAGGCAGTATAATCCCTCGTTAGACATGAAGAAACTGTCTTGCAGAGACTGACTTCCTCACGACGTCACAACTGTAAGTGGCCAGTGTGGGACTTGATCCTGGGCTGCACCACTGTGTCTGACAGGTGAGTCCTACTTTTGACTGACTTAATTTGAGTTTCCAGGGACAATTCCATCTGAAGCTGTTCTGAGCCTTTAAACACTTGAAAACCACTGCTCTAGGAGAAAGAATCTTTGGCTGGGAGCCTGATGACTGAAACTCTCACTTGGGGTTGATGGGAGGTCACTTACCCTTTACTGAGCCTCAGTTTCCCTATCTGTGAAGTGGAGCCACACAGTCAACCCCAAATGTCAGGCTAATGAACGCACTGCCACAGCAGTGCTGTGAGCTTTCTCACGCACCGGAGACCGAGCGTCTCTGGTTATATCCTAAGTGGGCACACTCAGAATTCCATAACAGTGGTAACAGGGGTGACTATTACCCCACTGATGTTCTTGCTCTACCACTGCACTGGTCCTATAGGTGTCATTTTCCAGCAAATCCTGTGAGAGCATTTTCAGGACTGATTAAGGTCTTGCTGATCTCTGGGGGAGGTGATCACACGTGGTTTGCTCGTTAGCAGGACAAACAGTTTAAGACCAGCTTCCTTCACGGAATGACCTCCTGACTCCAACCTCCTACCATCCCTGGAATCTAGCCTTTCCGGCAGTGGGGCAGGTTGTTAGTCGTGCCCAGGCCAGCCTGCCCTTCGAACCCTGTCCGTTCCCTCCGTGGGGTTGCGGCCGTGTGCTGCCTCTGCAGGAGGATGTAGGTAGTTCTGAGTGCAGTGGCTCCCCATCTGCTTTGGCAGCCACTTTCAAATTTCTCTTCTCTGCCCCACCAAAGCACTTGCTGGTGACTTGGCCTACAGCAGTCTTTCATGTGCAGTACTCGGCGTCTTCGGACATTCCCCATGAGCCCAGGGGCAGGCCTCTTTAGCAGCAGCACAGCGTGCAAGTGGGGTGTTAGTGCTAACAGCAGAGCGGAGCGCTCAGCGACACCAGGTCATGAAGCACGACTCCAGCATTTACCAGTTGTCTCACACTGAGCTAGCACCTTCATCTTCCAGGTCCTAGCTCTGTGCTTGTAGGATGGGGATGAAAACACCCACTGCATTATGTTGCTGTGATAGATGACAAAGTAGGACCAGTGTTCCATTACTACCTGGCATGAGGTAGGTGCTTAGTAATGTTAACTGTTAGTAGCAGTTGTCTCTGAGGATGAGGGAAGTCAGACTTAAACTGCAGAATTATTTGTTTAGGTGTTGGATAGGCTCCCATTTTTATTTTCCTTTCACCCCATAAGCCCCCAGAATCTGGTCCTTCTGCCTCTTTTTTTTTTTTTTTTTTTTAAATCTGTGATCCATTTCCTATTGGAAGAATTAATATTGTCAAAATGGCTATACCACCCAAAGCAATCTATAGATTCAATGCAATCCCTATCAAGCTACCAACAGTATTTTTCACAGAACTAGAACAAATAATTTCACAATTTGTATAGAAATACAAAAAACCTCGAATAGCCAAAGTTATCTTGAGAAAGAAGAATGGAACTGGAGGAATCAACCTGCCTGACTTCAGACTATACTACAAAGCCACAGTCATCAAGACAGTATGGTACTGGCACAAAGACAGAAATATAGATCAATGGAACAGAATAGAAAGCCCAGAGATAAATCCATGAACCTATGGACACCTTATCTTCGACAAAGGAGGCAAGAATACACAATGGATAAAAGACAACCTCTTTAACAAGTGGTGCTGGGAAAACTGGTCAACCACTTGTAAAAGAATGAAACTGGAACACTTTCTAACACCATACACAAAAATAAACTCAAAATGGATTAAAGATCTAAAAGTAAGACCAGAAACTATAAAACTCCTAAAGGAGAACATAGGCAAAACACTCTCCGACATAAACCACAGCAGGATCCTCTATCACCCACCTCCCAGAATATTGGAAATAAAAGCAAAAATAAACAAATGGGACCTAATTAAACTTAAAAGCTTTTGCACAACGAAGGAAACTATAAGCAAGGTGAAAAGACAGCCCTCAGATTGGGAGAAAATAATAGCAAACAAAACAACAGACAAAGGATTAATCTCAAAAACATATAAGCAACTCTTGAAGCTCAATTCCAGAAAAATAAAGACCCAATCAAAAAATGGGCCAAAGAACTAAACAGACATTTCTCCAAAGAAGACATACAGATGGCTAACAAACACATGAAAAGATGCTCAACATCACTCATTATCAGAGAAATGCAAATCAAAACCACAATGAGGTGCCATTACACGCCAATCAGGATGGCTGCTATCCAAAAGTCTACAAGCAGTAAATGCTGGGGAGGGTGTGGAGAAGGGAACCCTCTTACACTGTTGGTGGGAATGCAAACTAGTACAGCTGCTATGGAGAACTGTGTGGAGATTTCTTAAAAAACTGGAAATAGAACTGCCATATGACCCAGCAATCCCACTTCTGGGCATACACACTGAGGAAACCAGATTTGAAAGAGACACGTGCACCCCAATGTTCATCGCAGCACTATTTGTAATAACCAGGACATGGAAGCAACCGAGATGCCCATAAGCAGACGAATAGATAAGGAAGCTGTGGTACATATACACCATGGAATATTACTCAGCCATTAAAAAGAATTCATTTGAATCAGTTCTAATGAGATGGATGAAACTGGAGCCCATTATACAGAGTGAAGTAAGCCAGAAAGATAAAGACCAATACAGTATACTAACACATATATATGGAATTTAGAAAGATGGTAATGATAACCCTATATGCAAAACAGAAAAAGAGACACAGAAGTACAGGACAGACCTTTGGACTCTGTGGGAGAAGGTGAGGGTGGGATGTTTCGAGAGAACAGCATCGAAACATGTATATTATCTAGGGTGAAACAGAACACCAGCCCAGGCTGGATGCATGAGACAAGTGCTCAGGGCTGGTGCACTGGGAAGACCCAGAGGAATCGGGTGGAGAGGGAGGTGGGAGGGGGGGATTGGGATGGGGAATACTTGTAAATCCATGGCTGATTCATTTCAATGTATGACAAAAACCACTACAATGTTGTAAAGTAATTAGCCTCCAACTAATAAAAATAAATTAAAAAAAAGAAAAAAGAAAACTGGTAAATAAAAGGAAAAAAAATAAAAAAAAAAGAAATCTGTGATCCATTTCCTGTTCTCTTACCCAGGTGCCAGGGATCAGAGCTGTGACTCTTCACCTGCTCTCTCTTCTCCCACTACAGATCCTTTCCTTTTTAAAGAGTCACTATTGCTGGCATCTTCAAGGAAACAGATGGGGCACAGTAATTGTTCTTTTAAATAACTACCAAAGATAAAAAATTAAAATAACTGCTAAAGATAATGTTAGATGGTAACCTTCAGAGTGGTTTGTTGCCCCTGGTGGGAAGGGCTGAGTTCCGGGGAGAATAGCCCCTGGAAATGTTCAGCCCTCTAGGAAATGTCTTCTCAGAAGATAGCTAAGCGTTAAGTTTTAAGCATTATTCTGTGATTCATTTGACTTACTCTGATCATGCTGCTGCTTGAGGGAAAGATTGATGGCTTAGAAAAATGTTGCCTGTAACTTTACCTTTCAGCAGGCAGCTTTTATCTGCTTGTGTCCCTGAGAAAGAGTAAATATTGACATGTTAAGTGAAATAGCTTCAGTTTTTACACGTGGATGTGAGGGATGAGATGCTTACGAAATGGAAGGTTTCTTCCTTCTTCGTAACTACCTCCCTCTCTTCTGTTCATCTAGAATTTAAGGATTTGCTGTGTGCCTTACACAGATCTGAGTTGCCGTTACAGAAGCCAAACATCTGAATGGGAGTAGGGGTTAGACAGACAACCTACCAAGAAGTCTGATGCCCAGAGTGGGCATTGAACCTACACTTCTAAGTCATCTGACCAAACTGATGGGAGCACAGTTGCGAAAAATTAGTTTTCTCATTTATAAAATGGATAAATTGTGGTCTGGACGTTGGAGACATTTGTGTGGTATCTAGCATTCCTGGAGCCACTGTTGATTTGATTCCTGAGTTTTGTTGGACAGAAACTCACCAGGTCTCTCTGTGTTGTCCTGGATGTTGATTACCATTTTGGGTCTGAATTCTCACATTTTGGCAGTCTCATCAAGCAAATCTGTTGTTTTCCTGTGGCCTCCTATCACTTTATATGTGGTTATTTAATTTTTTTTTTTACATATGCTCTCAGTATCGTTGGATCAAATAGAAAAAGAAGTTGATATGACTCACTATTTAAATGTAGATAATATTATTAGATCTTGTTCTTCTGCTTTCAGATATTTTGAGGGAGAAAAAAGCCTCAAAACAGCTAGATGATTTTAGTCAGCCATCTCTGAGAAATAAAATTCCTTGAATGTTATCTCTACACAATAGCCAACATATCCAAGATATAGGGAATTTGCTCTGATTGCAAAGTGGACCAACCTTCTATGAAGCTTTTTGGTAATAGCTCTCAATTTTTTAAAATTTTATTTGATGTTGGAGTATAGCCAGTTAACAATGTTGTGATATTTTAAGGTGGACGGCAAAGGGACTTAGCGATACATATACATGTAACCAAACTCACTTCCCATCCAGGCTGCCACGTAACATTGAATAGCTCTCAGATCTTTAAATGTGCTGTCCCTTTTTGCCCAATAATTCTACTCCCAGGAATTTAATCCACAGAAGCTCAGACAATACCCAAAATATATGTGAAAGAAAATATTCACTGAAACACAGTATAAATTATAATTAGAAACAATCTAATTGAACATCAGTGGTAGATTGGTTGAATGATTTGTGGCTTTTAAACCACATTTAAACTAAATACTGTGAAGGAGCTCCTAAAATGATCAGATAGCACTGTCTGTACTGACATGAACCAAAGTACATAACCTGTTGAGTGAAGTATCAGGTGATACGGCAGCATGTATCTTACAGTCCTGGTTTTGTTATCTTACGTGAGCAGAAGGTATAGCTCAATTTTTTTCCAGTTTTACTGAGAGATAAGTGACATATCACTTGTTATGACTCTTATAATCATGAGTCTAATAGTGAGTTTCATTATCACTGTGTAAGTCTAACACATATAGCATTTTGGCTTGATTTACATATTTTGTGAAATGTTTACCATGATAGATTGGGCTAACACCCATCTTCTCAGAGAAACAATACAAAGAAATGCAAGAAGAAAGAAAAAAGAAAAAACTTCTCCTTGTAAGAGAATTCTTAGAACTTATTCTCTGAACAACTTTCTTATGTATTATAAAGCAGTATTAACTACAGACATCACATTGTAGGCTACATCCCTAATACTTGTGTATTTTATAATACACAAAGTGTAATAGACAGGGTTGAAAGTTGTCAGTCTTACCTTTGACCACCTTCCTCCAATTCACCATTTTGATATGTTTATCAGATGAGTCATATTATCCAGAATTTGTTTATCAGGGCTCAACAAATTGATCAGGGCTCTTTTCAAAAAACCCCCCAAACAAAAAGACTAAACCCTTTAAACACTATTTTAACACATTTTGAGGTGGTGCTTAGGTTTATTGCGTGGTGTTAACCATATATAGGAATTCACATTGAAGGCCTGCTGATTTTCTTTCTATGTTTCGTTTTTCTCCTTTTTCAGTTACAACTAGAATCTCTTGCTGGGGAAGAAAAATCCAAATTGTTTAAAAGATCAAGTCATACTGATATACTCTCTCTCTACAGAGGTTACCACCATTAACCCTTTGGGTAATCTTTCAATTCCTTAAAAAAAAATTTTTTTTTATTGGAAGGTACCTGGTTTCCCATACTGTGCTGGTTTCTGCCATACATCCACATGACTCAGCCACAGATCTACATATTTCCCTTCTCCTTTGAGCCCCCTCCTACCTCCTCCCCCACCCACCCCTCTCGGTGGTCACAGAGCCCTGGATTGAGCTCCCTGCATCACGCAGCAGGTTCCCGCCGGCTGGCTGTTTTACATTTGATACTGAGTGTGTTTCCGTGCTGCTCTCTCTGTTTATCTTACCCCCTCCTTCCCTTGCTGTGCCCACAAGACTGTTCTCTATGTCTGCGTCGCCATTGCGGTCCTGCAAATAAGTTCACTGGTACCATCTTTCTAGATTTCCTGCACTGTGTTAATATACAGTATTTGTTTTTCTCTTTCTGACTGACTTCACTCTGTACAATAAGCTCTAGATTCATCCAGGACTGATTGACATTAGGACGAACTCAGATGCTTTCTCTTTTATGGCTTAGGAGTGTTCCATTGTGTATATGTACCTCAGCTTCTTTATCCATTCATCTGTTCATGGACATCTATGTCACTTCCGTGTCCTAGCTATTGTAAAAACTCTGCCGTGAACATGGGTGTACATGCGTCTCTTTCAGTTATGGTTTTCTCAGGGTATATGTCCAGTAGTGGGATTGTTGGATCATATGGAATTCTACTGGTAGTTTTTAAAGAAATCTCCATACCATCTTCCATGGTGGCTGTATCAATTTACATTTCCACCAACAACGCAAGAGGGTTTCCTTTTCTCTACACCCTCCCCAGCATTTATTGTTTGTAGATTTTTTAATGATGGCCATTCTGGCCAGTGTGAGGTAGTTCATTGTAGGTTTGATTTGCATTTCACTCATGATGAGCGATGTTGAGCATCTTTTCATGTGTTTGTTTTTATCTCCTTTTTGTTTTTTAAGCACATCAGACACCACACACACACACACACACACACACACACACACACACACACACACACACACACACACACACACACACACACACACACACACACACACACACGCTAAGAGCATGGTCTCTGGGTTCACAGCCTGACCCCCGCAGCTCTCGTTGGCTTTTGACCTAGGGCAAATCACTACACCTCTCTCAGCCTCATTTCCCCCAGTTTTCAAGTGGAGAATATTAAATAGCTGATAGGACTATTAGTCAATATTCAATTGAAAACCTATGTCAATATTTAACATAGTACCTAAAACATAAGCAGTTAATAAATTTCAAGTACAAATTTTAAAAACAAAAATGGGATCATACTATTGTACTACAATTTCCTTTTTAAGTTTTATTGTTTTATTTTTATTGAAATGTAGTGTTAATGATTCACAGTGTCGTATTAACTTCTGTACAGCAAAGTGATTCAGTTAGACATGTGTATGTATATATTCTTTTTGTTTCTTTTTTTAACATTTATTTATTTATATTAGTTGGAGTCTTATTACTTTATAATATTGTAGTGGTTTTTGCCATACATTGATATGAATCAGCCATGGATTTACAAGTGTTCCTCATCCTGAATCCCCCTCCCACCTCCCTCCCCATCCCATCCCTCTGGGTCGTCCTACTGCACCAGCCCTGAGCACTTGTCTCATGCATCAAACCTGGACTGGCGACCTGTTATATATATTCTTTTAAAATATTCTTTTTTATTATGGTTTATCACAGGTCTTCATTCTTTTTTAATGATGTCACAGTGTTGTTACATAGATTAAATTATAATTTATATAATCATTCTCCTGTCGGATACTTGCTTTTAAAAATCTCCTTGATGTTATAAAGAAAGTGGCAATGAATATATTCATTTCTCTCTCTTTGCGCTCTTTATATTTCTGCAGTATTTATTGCTGGATTTGCAATAGCCGACTTGGAGGCTGTGCCAGTTTTTTAAGGTAACTGTCAGTTTGGTTGAATGCTTGCCATTGATGTTCACCTGAAACAGTATTATTGAGCAGTGTCTTTATGGCGGCACCCAAGGAAGAGTGTCTGTAGTGGCCGGTGTCATATGTTTCTTCCTTGAACGTAGTCAGATGTCTGTGAGGCCCTTGCACTTGACCAGTGTTACAGAGCTCATTATGGACTCGAGTGCCCTCCATTGCCAGCACCTTCTAGTACGACAGTCGATAACACCGTCTCACACTTACGCATCAAAGATGCACGCTGGTGTGTCTTTCATCAGAGTTTGAAAAATTTCATAGCTTTTAGTGCAAATCATTTGATGCTAAATCAGCCTCAACTATTTTTTTTTGTTTTTTTTTAATTACTCAGACTGATCCATAAGCCAAACAGGCAAGTGCTTGAGCACAGGTGGCCCATTGCGTCTGCCGGTAGGTTATGAAGTTGTACTGTTTTTACCTCTTTGGGAACAGTTTCCAGCTGATCCTTCTGAAAAAGCATGAAACTGCTGAAAGAACAATGAAAGGAGAAATGTGACATCTTATTTTAAAATGGGCGTTTGCATTCCTGGTGGCTCAGGCCATGTGTGACTGACTAGGTCAAGGGAATGGAAGAAAGCGAGTGTGGTGGTGTGAGAAGGGGCACACAGATCACACTGTCCTTTCACCATTTTGTCTTCTGAGAGCCAAGAACGATCCCTCATCACCTGACATTTCAGCTCATTTATTGCTTGTAGTACCATCCTACCACTCTGTCAAAAACTTTTAAATATTTTACTCGGGATATTGAAGAAAATGGCTCTGAAATTGTATCAAGACAGTTGTGATTGTTATACATGTAAGAGGTTAAGTGAAAAAAAAAATCTTTAGAATCTAGTTATGAAATTTTCTGCTTTAAACTTCGAGGTACAGTTGTAGGCACACCTCCCTAACTACATACCATCCTCCCCCCCTTTTTAATCTTATATTGAGAAAGCAGAGAAATTCAGCTGAGATGAGGAAAAAACCAAGACTGGTCCTGTGACGATTTGAAAGCAGCCACAGAATAGATTTCTCCTTGCCAAAAACTGGATAGTGGTGGGGTGAAGGGCTCGGGGGCTGTAATAGTCAAGGAAAGACAGGTTAGAAAGGCTTCTCAGGTCAAGCTGAGATTTTGTTCAGAGGAAGGTCTCAAAGGGGTTGGGTTTCCAAAGTCAATACATAGAAAAAATCATAATGAAAATCTGAAGTTAAGAACAGGGTTTAATTAAACTGTGATTGGGATATTTCTGAGAAAGTAGCCTAATTGCGCTTATACTTACTTTACATAAAATATTTTTTTATGAATCATCTAAGTTGACTTGTTTTAATAGTCATAATTTAGTTGAGTGTAGGAAGCCAGAAAGTCAGATGGAGAAAGACAGATTCCATGATTTCACTTATGTGAAATGAAAAAGAAAAAAGAAAAAAACCAAACAAAAGCATATAGATACAAAGAACCAGGGTAGTGGTTATCAGAGGGGAGGTGGGCGAGGGAGGGTGAAATGGTAAAGGGGGTCAACGGTGTGGTAACAGATGGAAACTGAACTTTTGGTGGTGAGCATGCTGTCCTGTCTACAGAAGTTGAAATATAACATTATTCACATGAAACTTACATAATGTTATAAACCAATAAAAAGTAACTTTCAAAGTGTATGCCTTACAGTTCAGAGCACCTACTGTCTGTGTTGGCCGTGTAGCCTATCTGCAGGGAAAAAAACATCTAAAGGAAACCGAAGGCCACAAAGTCAAGATAAACATTTCAGTATTTTACAATGACAATATAATGTATATGAGTTTTTTCCTACTTGGAAGAGCACCTTTCACTTGTGCCTGGATACCCTGGATGGCATCTTTTCTATTGGTGAGTCCCTCTGCTAAAAGCAGCCTTTATTTCACGTTTAGGAAGTCTATGTAAATAATGCTTTTAATTTATACTCGCTGGCACTTTGCATTCACAGGTTTAAAGACTGTGCAGAGTTATTAACTTGTAATTAGCAAACCGCACAGTCCTAACACTTTCCGTTCAAGATCTTAGAGTGTTTTTGGGAGAGAGAGACAGAAAAGGCCTGTCTTTCTCAGCCCACATTTGACAGGTAGGAGCACTTGAGATGAGTGTAGGTTAGGAATCTATTTAGCAAACAAGGTGTGAGGAGTGGTCCTTGAGACTCTTCACTCAGTTAATGCATATATGTTGCCTGCCTCTAGAGTCAAGGCACTGTATTCTCAGAATTGACATTCTGGCAATTGCTTATGACATTCACAAATTACTTTCTTCTCCAGTTGAGGTTTGACTTTTGGTAAGAACAATAAACTTTGTTGGCAAAAGAAATATGTCAGTGGAAATGTAGGGCATTATTTGATTTTCAAGGTGGTTGAGCTTTATAGAAATGGGGCCATAGAATGAGAAAGCCAAGAAAAACATCAAACAGAAAAATATGTGTTACGTTGGATGCATATAACAACCCTTCTGAAAGAGAGCTTTGCTTTAATTAATAAAAAATAAAAGTGAAGAATTGTACTGAACAAGAAGACAGGAGATGCTATGGCCCCATTCCTTGAACCTAATTTTAATCCAGAAATACTTTGGCATAAGATGATATAGAGAGAGGGAGGTTAGGATAAGAACTGTCTGTCCTTGTTTCTGTTGCCAGGGGACTTGGCTAGATTCTAAGACTGATGGTGTTTCTAGGATGGGCCACAAATCCAACATGCCCTGTCTTATCAGAGGAAGGCCAGGGGTGGTGGTGGGGGGTGGGGTGGGGCTCAAGAGTAATGAGCAAAACAGGTGGTATGCAGGCCCTTGGGCAGTATTTAACAGGGAAGTGAGCTTCCAAAGAAGGACCATCTTAGTAACCATGCGGCTCTAAATAGTTTTCCTCTTGGAAATTATTCTGTTGCCACTAGTAGACCTGAGGCCCAGAAACTTGGAAAAATGAATTCTGCTACTCTTCCACAACCAGAAATACTGCCCACTGAAGTCAAACCATTTAATTCTGGCTCCTCATGAGCCCACAGTGATAAGTATCAGCTCAGATTTCCCTGACCAGGGTCCTTCCTCCTGGGTAGGTTAGGAGATCACTCCCTTATTTCTTTTTCATTAGTTTTTGGTAGCTCTGCCCTTCCTTAGAGGGCTAGACCATTGTCTAGCAGAAGTGACGAGTCGTGGGAAAGTGTGCCTTTTGAGTCTGTCTTCTCTCTGCTCACCCTTACACGCTCACTGTAGAGCAGGTGCTCTGGCCCAACCATACCTCTGTGAGTGCGGTTCAGCTTCCCAGCCTGTGAACTGGGTGCGGCTGTGCCCACACTGCCTCTCTTTCAAGACAGGTTTGTGTAAAGATAAGGTGAGTCAGTGCTTGCGAGAGTTCCTTTTGTACATTATGGGTTCATTAACTTATGTCCTCCCTTTTCCAGAGAGGATTAAAGTACCTACAGATGCTTCACTAATAATCAAGATTGTCCCCTATTCCATTCCTTAAAATCTTGACTGCATCACAGATCTAACTCATCTAGGTTAAAGCTGTCAGTTTGCTGGCGTCTGTTGTTTTGTTCACTTAGAAGGGTTGAAAGTTTCCAAACCATGTCTCAAGGAAGCTTGTGAGTTCCTCCTGTTCTCTCCTGGTCCTCTCTGGGTTACTAATGGTTCTCACTGTGCTGGGCTTAGTCGCTCAGGCATGTCCGATGCTTTGCGACCCCATGGACTGTAGCCCGCCAGGCTCCTCTGTTCATGGGGTTTCTGCAGGCAAGAATACTGGAGTGGGCTGCCATGCCCTCCTCCAGGGGATCTTCCCAACCCAGGGATCGAACCCAGGTTTCCCACATCGCAGGACTCGCTAGGATACAGTAAATCTGATAGTTACCTCTGCTTTAGTCACAGAATACAGATAGCTCAAATTCTTTTTCTATAAAAATGATATTGTTTTAGGAAATTAAATTTACTTGTTGTTCAGGAACAAGCAAGATTATAGAGGAAATGGAGAACTCAAGCTAAAATATTTTTGCTTGTATTCAACATTCATTTAAGGAAAGTTCATTGGCACCTGCTATAGCACCAGCTTTTGAACTGTGGTGTTGGAGAAGACTCTTGAGAGTCCCTTGGACTGCAAGGAGATCCAACCAGTCCATCCTAAAGGAGATCAGTCCTGGGTGTTCATTGGAAGGACTGATGCTGAAGCTGAGACTCTAATACTTTGGCCACCTCATGCAAAGAGTTGACTCGTTGGAAAAGACCCTGATGCTGGGAGGGATTGGGGGCAGGAGGAGAAGTGGAAGATAGAGGATGAGATGGCTGGATGGCATCACCGACTCTATGGACATGGATTTGAGTAAACTCTGGGAGTTGGTGATGGACAGGGAGGCCTGGCGTGCTGCGGTTCATGGGGTTGCAAAGAGTCGGACACGACTGAGCGACTGAACTGAACTGATAGTACCAGGTGGTGGGGATTC